>NC_036246.1:5100567-5156997 GCF_002742605.1 Olea europaea var. sylvestris
ATGGAAAGGGGATAGCGAATATAAGAATGAAAAAATTATTCTTGTACTTTCACATAATCTAAAATTAGGCAACAAATTTTCAAAGTTCAAAGTGTGTGTGACTTTGTTAAAAATATGACATCATGTCACTTTTTAAGGAACCAATGTATAACATTGTTAAAAAGTATCATGTCATCCCTTTGAATACAACTACTATAATGATAAAAATTTAGTATTATTGCTTTAAATTTTTGCAAAAAAGCAATGCATTGTTGTCATTGAGATTCAATCTCATCAATATAAAAACTTGAGTATCATTACCTTTCACATAAGTTAAATTAATCAACCAATTTTTGGAGTTCAAAGTGTATGTCACTTTTTGTCTTAGAAGAGAGAGGAAAGTACTGAAAATGTTAAGGTTTAGTTTTAAAATTAATGAAAAGATACAATCTTTTATACTTGCTTTTTAAGGTATATAGTCTAATTTTCTCCTAAATTAAAAACCTTTGTGGCCCACTTAGGCTAAAAGACCGAGGAGAAAATGACATGGAATATTTGGTCCCACATGTAGCTCACTACACCAAGGTATTGACGGTGATTTTCAAATCTTGTAGCCAACTCAAACAACTTTTAGCCAATAAAGCCATAAATGCACAACAAGAACTGTCAAACGACATTGGCAAAATTGGAAATATTATGATTGCATAAAAAATTTCGATATGTACATCTATATGAAAATGATCATAAATTATGCAAATGGGAAACGTGTCATTGCAGAATTAAAGCATAATATACTTTGTTGTAGTCACTTTGCACAGGGGAAGCTCTAATGTCATTTCTCCCTAATTCTGACAACATAAAGTCGAGCCTTTGTATTCGTAGAAAAATATCAAACTCCCATAATCAAACTTAGATACTTGGAACAAATCAGACTTCAACAATTCCAAAACAACCGAGGCTATAGGGGACAGTTGAGTATCTTTAAAGGAAAACAAATATTGACAACATGAGAGAAGTGCCACATCAAAAGGATATTTAAAAAAAATCTTGTGAAAATAACTAGTCTAATGGACAAAGGCCACATGTCATAGAATTATTGTTATGATCTCAAAGAACAAGGTGACACTTGTCAAATAATATATAAAGGCCAGAAACACCGTAGGCTTGTTGAATAAGGAAAGCAAGCAATATTATCAGAAATATTGTTCGTCATCATGGCAGCAATTCTTGACGTAAAGCTGCTCCCCAAGAGCTCCCGTGATCGGAAAAGACCTGGGAAAGCAATTATACGACGTGATGGAGATTTTGTTTCATTTTCAAAGGTCAACATTTCAATACTATTCCTTGGATTTGGGGTAGAGGCCATCATTCAACTCGACACCCGCCCCAAATGGGATGAAAATTACCCGTCTAATTGGGTAAACGGGGTAAGATTCATTATCCTGAAGCAAGGATGGGGTGAGTACGGGAAACATGGTCCCCATCTCGCTATCCGTCCCATTTAAAATTCATTTAAAATTTAATTTTTTTTATCGAGCAAAAAAAGAGAAGAATTATTACCCTTTCCAAAGCGAACATGGTTGTTCTTAAATGGGAAAAAATTGTAATAATTTTCACCAACTACAGATATAATAATAATAATAATGAACCATCCCATCTGATCCCACATTAAACAGGATATGGAGACGAGGCAAAGTGACCAAATACTCAATAGGACGGGGAACGGAAATGGCATACCTGCCTGTTGGCATTCCTATTTGCTATACCGTCCATCAATAAATGGATAAAATCCACGTCAAGCAATAAATAAACAAACAAAATTCTAATATATTATATCAGTCCAGTTCATAGAGAATTCTCTTCTGCAAGCTCTTCAAGTATGCCATAGTTACAAGAATAATATATTCTTAAATTCTCTCATTCAACTATTTTCATTATCCTACTGTTACTGACTTTTGGTATCTTAGGGCCACAAGAAAGAAGAATGATCGACCAAGGAAGCTAATTTTTTAGCCGTAACAGAGGGGACTACACCAGTATGACTGTCATGCCTGCAGCTATTTGATGTAGTTGTTCCAAATACAAGACATCACTTAAATTTAATAGGAGTCCCAATACTAATAGGAAGACGAAAGATTGCAGGCGCAACTTTCACTATAATCATTTACAGTTCTGAAGCATTTTCCCAGCGTATATTCAGCAAGAAGGAAGTGTTAGTAGTGATTCTCTTGCTGCTTTTGGATATTACAGCTTCGTGTCAGCTTACAACATTGCTCGGTGTTCAGAATTGCTTGCCTACCTGATCAATAGAATCAAATTTTGTTTGCACAAAGATAAATCAAACAAGAAGCAAGTGAAACCACATCTACTCACTACATCCATGATCCATCACCAACCATCCATTTTGAATTTTGACACCCCCAAAATGCACTTTTAACAATTTATATATTTCTAAAATTTGGTGAAAATGCGTATGCCAAACACAAAAATCATAAGGAAACCTATAATTTAAGGCACTCAATTCTGAAAATACAAATCTCATTACTCTGCCGGAACACCATTCATATTCTTCTGTACAAATACAAAAATATAATCCAAAAAATTCAAAAAAATATCTGAAATCTGAAAAGTATCTCTCCCTAATCTTTTGTACGTGACCACCATTGCTCTATTACATTTCTCTATTAGTGTTATCTTTTTCAAGGACTTTCTGTTTCACTAGATGGTCTACAAATCTACTTATTGTGAAAAAATTTTGGGGGGTCCCCTCACAACTTGAAGCTCTTCTTCGTTGTTGCTCCTCAGCATGTTCAATCCCAGTCCGCTGTCTGGCAATCAATTAAAGTTGTGTGATTAAGTATGGTAATGGTTTCCAAACAAGAAAAAGGAAGAAGTCGGTGAGTGAAGGATCTCTCAGATTTAGAGCCTGTTTGGGAATGATTTTGAGAATTGATTTTTTGATTGTTGGAAGAAAAGTGGGGTCCATCTGTGAGAGAAGAAGTCAAATATGACAACTGGAATAGTGGAATAACGGTCAAAAAATCAATTTTTTGGGACAAAAAAGCGCTCCCAAACAAGCTGTTAATCTCATTCAGCAGCAGGTCAAATCGAGCCTTGCCTTCTCACGAAATAGAACTTTTCGCCTTCCATCCACAGGATTGTCTTCTACCCTTGCAAAAGATAACCAGAGTCGGATCGGGAGTAGGTGGGGAATGATAAATTGTTCCAGAAAATACCAAGTTGTTAACATCCACATTGCATGTTTACATCTGCCAAAAAAGAAATTAAGCCCCCAATTAATCTTTACAGAGAGATGCTTCAACTTTTGAAGCTCCAAATGAAATTCTACAGATCTATAATTTAACTATTGGAACAGTTAAATCAAGTTTCTGCAGGCACAGATATTATCATATGCTGCTTGCATACAGTTCCAGTATCTGCTCACAACGAGATAACAAAGGGAACATATTTAAGCAAATGATTTTCATCAGGAAGGCCATAATAAATGCCAGACCCTCAATGTAAGAATGAACTTCGTAGATAAGGGTGTCATGAGGAGGCCATAGGCTTTGGATTTGATAACCTTCCTCTTTTATCTAATCAGCGGATTTTGCTCATCAAGTTATCTTTTGATCTGCCACTGTAAGAGAACTATCTTTCTAGTGTTAAAAGCATGAATCGATCATTTGATATGCTAGCCCCCCTCTACAGTAGTTTTTCTGCTATTGCCACTGTAAGAAACCAAAATATTCGCTGTCTGGCATTGATGCCCACCCTGGAGAATTGATCATTCCATAAGCTAGCACCCCTATAGAGTAGTTTTTCTGCTGTCGATGGAAGTGAAAAAGACAAAAGCACCAATGCATTGCAAACCCTTTCTTTGATTTAATGGCTGCTGGCCCAATCTATTTTAAACTCTCTCAAGCTCTAGGCAATTTTGGACCAAAACGGAGCTCCAATGCGCATTCCAAAGCCCAAGATCTGCCAACAAACTCCCAGATCCAGACTACATCAGAGTTGGCAAAGTACTGTCGACTGGTCCAACAATCCCCCGGGCCAATGCTGACCATACGTGTCCCTGTTGGCAACAAAAACCTTTCAATGGCAGCAGCATGTATAGCCCCTAATGCTGCCACCTATTCCAATGGGACCATCGTTCTGGAGATCGCCCATTTGACCGCCGGCCTTGGACGACCCCTCCCATGCTTTTTGATAGGATCCACCACCAATCATCAATTTGATGCAGAATGACCTTTGACACCCTAGGAGATGCTACAATCAAAAACAACAATTCATTGGAATTCGAACTGCCTCGGCATGCATGCAACCCAACCGCACACATCTTGATGGGCCACACGTGCTCCGAATTCTGGTTCCCCAGCCTACGCGACACATCCGACCTTTCCTGACCTAACCCATCACATGTGTGGAACACATGCCACATGTGATACACATGTTGCCTCAACTCGTGCACATCAAGAGCTAGCTACGACCCCCACCCATTGTTCCACTTCTCTAGGATAATTTTGCCAACCTATTCTGCCCCAAAAGACTCAGTCTACTCTTAATCGAGCTGGATGATTTATGCAGCAGCAGTTACTAATCGTAAGCCCATTTCCCAGACCGAGAAGAGTTTAAGAAAATTATTTGCTTTTGTACTCCAAGGCCAGGCTGACTCTATTTGACATAGCTTTATGGCTAAGAAGTCCACTCTCTACTTAGCGAGCTTGCCATTGCATTATCTTCATATGATGAGGCTATCTTGCCTGCCATTCAAGTTTACACATATGGCAAATTTTCTCATCACAAGCCTACATGTTGAAGGTACGTGAAAATTTTCTATACTATGTGTTTCATGGTGAATTTAAAATTGGTCTTATTAATTATAAGCATATTTGGATTCATTTAATGCATGGGGATAACTATAGTAGACTGCTCATGAAACCTTCAAGTATATTGAGGGTTGTTCAATGCATATATTAAAAGGGACTTGTGATTTCCATCCTGAGCTTGAGACTCCTATTACTCATAAATATTTTTCCCATTACTGACTGTTCATTTTGTGTGCCAAAAGTTTTTTGTTTGCATTGGCTAAAACCATTGGAGTACTGAAGGATTAATGATTTATGCAGCAGCAGTTACTAATCGTAAGCCCATTTCCCAGACCGAGAAGAGTTTAAGAAAATTATTTGCTTTTGTACTCCAAGGCCAGGCTGACTCTATTTGACATAGCTTTATGGCTAAGAAGTCCACTCTCTACTTAGCGAGCTTGCCATTGCATTATCTTCATATGATGAGGCTATCTTGCCTGCCATTCAAGTTTACACATATGGCAAATTTTCTCATCACAAGCCTACATGTTGAAGGTACGTGAAAATTTTCTATACTACGTGTTTCATGTTGAATTTAAAATTGGTCTTATTAATTATAAGCATATTTGGATTCATTTAATGCATGGGGATAACTATAGTAGACTGCTCATGAAACCTTCAAGTATATTGAGGGTTGTTCAATGCATATATTAAAAGGGACTTGTGATTTCCATCCTGAGCTTGAGACTCCTATTACTCATAAATATTTTTCCCATTACTGACTGTTCATTTTGTGTGCCAAAAGTTTTTTGTTTGCATTGGCTAAAACCATTGGAGTACTGAAGGATTAATGAGGACAACTTGGACATGCGTAAGCCTGGCATAGGTAGGTTTCTGTTGAAGTGAATTTGGAGGATAAGCTACCTGATAGGTTTGGATTGAGCGTGGTGAGAACAACGATTTTTGGCAAGATATGATTTATAAGTTACCCGTTTTTCTATAGTAAGTGTAGACATATGGGACACCGTGTTGATCAGTGTATGGTTGGCATTCCCCTGCTCCCCGTGTGTTGTCTTTCCCCCGACCTACCAGTCGGGCTGGTAAGAGTAAAGGCATGGAGGTTGCTGTAGAAACTCCTAAACAGTGGGTTCCAATTATTGTTCTTCTGGACAACAGCTGGCCAGTTCTGATGTGGCGCACCTATTACAGCATCTGCTCCGTAAGTGGTTCCCCAAGTTATTCTTGCTCTTTCAGTTATTCCTGCTCTAGTATTTTCTCCTGAGCCTACACGTATAAGTATTGGTCCTTCAGTGTCTCCTGTCAAGGTACCCTACTAGAAAATATTTACCTCACTCCACGGCTCCTAAGCCATCTTCATTTACTGCTTTACCAGATCCCTTGCCTGAGTATATATTGACAGTGATAAGAGAGCAGTCATCTCCTCCCGATCTGAGACCACTTACAGTTGCTCTACGCGCTTACCAACAAGTTAGGACCCACGGAAGTTAGTATTTATTTCAGTTGTCATGAGATCGTGGAGGCCACTATATAAAATATAGAGTGAAAGTAGATGGTCCACCAGTGGGAGCATTTTGGCAGGAGTTCTTCTGAGAACTTGTTTGGGTTGGGATAGGCAAAATCATGATGGTTTTATCCAAATTCGGAGCCCAAGGAATCGTAAGGCATTAGATACTCTACATCTTACTAGATGAATGACTGAGAGCACCAGTTGCATAGGTGATGTTCCCCTCCAATTTTTTATATGTCCTTATATGGAATGTGAGGGTGTAGCTAGCAAAAGTAATCGTGTCTTAAGAAACTCGTTCAACTCCATATTTATCTCCTTTTGATTTTGGAGCCATTTGTCATAAATAAGAACTTTAACTTTATTTGACGATCATTATACTTTGGCATGAGTTAGAGAATGCGTCTATTAAGATTTGATGTTTCTGGAATGTGGAGACTCTTGTTTCAATTATTGTTGATCATCCCCAATTCTTGCATACTAAAATTAAGGATCCTAGGCTGGCTAGACCAATTTATATTTCTCCTGTCCATGTTTCTTGTTCTTATATTGGTATGAGAGCTTATGAACAGATCTTCACCATACTTCCCTTATTGTTGATGTGCCATAACTGGGGGAGATTTTAATATCGTTGCACATCATGGGGAGCACACAGGGAGGAAGAGATGTAATTCAAACTTTTGTGATATGATGATGTATTGTGTGAGTTTGTTGATGCTGGATTCTTAGGGAGCCAGTAAACTTTAATAACAGGGTGTTGACATGGTTGGATAGTCTTCATTAATTCTTTGGCTTCATCATTTTTTCGATGGCACACTTTCAGGCATTTGAATTGGAGTTCTTATCATCTGCATTTGCTTCTTCAGTGTTCTTAGGACGACAATTTTGGGCCTTGGCTCTTTTGATACCTCAACGTGTGGACTAAGCATCATGATTTTTCAGTCTTTTCTCTTAGAAGTGGTCCCTCCCTACACATCCTACCAGGATGGCTACTCTCTGGGAGACATCCATTAAGCTGAAACAGAGGTTTCATTGGTGGACTCAATGTGTATTTACTGATATTTCAACCGGTCAGGAAATGATACATAGGGAGTTTACGACTCGGAGCCTACACCTGTTCACTTGACCTGAGGAAAGTTATTGAAAGCAGAAGGCTAGTTCAAGCTAGGTTTGTTAGGGTGGCCGTAACACCTGTTGTTTTCACTTGATGATTGACCAGATCTAATCTTACATTGGTATATTCGGATGCAGTCAAGGAATATCCTTGACACGTTTCAAAGCTTGGCTATCTCCTATTTTCAGGATCTCGTCTGCCCCTTCACAACTTGTTAATCTTATTAGACCTTACATCATACCTAGTATGGTAATGGAGGCAAATAATTTAGAACTCAACCAACGACCTTCTTAGATGAGGTACAAGAAGTGGTTTTCAGCATTGATGCCAATAGTGCCGCAGATTTATATGTATTCTCCTCCTTTTATCAGCACTGCTGAAATATTAGTCATGATAATGTATTTTCAGGCAATGTTGGATCTTTTTGCTGTGGTCACGTACCCAAGGGATTTGCCGTGACCTCTATTGTTTTGGTCTCCAAGAAGGATGGTGCTTGTAGGTGGTCTAAGTTTTGATCCTTCAGCTTATACACAATGTCAGATAAGGTGACAATGTCAAATAAGGTGAATACCAATGCTCAAAAAAATGCGCCTAAACGCCAATCCTTGGCAGTAAGCGCGAAATTAAGCATTCAACTGCCAAATTGATCGTTTAATGCGCAATTAAGAGTGCTTTATTAATTTCTTTTTTTTTTCCATTTTTGAAAAGATTCTTATGTGACTTTTGTTTCAATTTTTTCCTATTGACTAATTGTAGAAATTATTAAGTAAATATAGTATTTTATAATTTTAGATGTTAGGTACGTATTATTTAATTATTAAATAATCAGTAGAATGATTAGAAGTTTAAAAATAGTATTAAAAATAAAAAATGACTTTTTTGACCTNGTATTATTTAATTATTAAATAATCAGTAGAATGATTAGAAGTTTAAAAATAGTATTAAAAATAAAAAATGACTTTTTTGACCTACGCCATGATTAGGTTCCCCTAAACTTGTAAAGCTTGAAACATGACCACGACGTCTAGCCACGCTTTTTAGAACACAGGTAAATACTACGCTTTTGAATTCGCAATTGAATTCTTCACTTCCATATATCAGAGCGCATTAACTGTAAGCAGACTTATTGGTGATAATGTACCCTTGACCCAAAAGCTCCTTCATACTCCTAATGCAAAGGTGCGGGAAGGTAATGTAAGCTTGTTATGGCTAAAGCATATGACCGTGACTGGAGCTTTCTTCTTTTAGTACTGGAGAGGTTCAGACTTTCAAACTTATGGATAGAGGTAGACTCCTCTCTAGTATATTGTATCATCTGTAGTGGAGGTCCATAGTCTATTTAGGCTACTCTTAAACATATCAGCCATCTACTTTCCCTTGATAG
Organism: Olea europaea var. sylvestris; assembly: GCF_002742605.1. Taxonomy (NCBI): domain Eukaryota; kingdom Viridiplantae; phylum Streptophyta; class Magnoliopsida; order Lamiales; family Oleaceae; genus Olea; species Olea europaea. The sequence continues at coordinate 5,109,381 of NC_036246.1, forward strand.
TTATACTATTTCCCACATCTATCGTGAGCGAAACTAGGTTGCTAACTCACTACAGAAGGTTAGGACCAATGGTTGCACTCATGTACAGATTAACAGATATGGACTTTTCACATTCAGCAGTCTTTAGACTATTGTTTCTTTCTTCATATTTGTACAGGAGGTAAATACTACCTCATTTACTGCTTTCGTCTTTCATGCATTGGATTGGAGGTCAGGTTTATGTCCCCATCCATTGTATTATTTAGGTTCCATTTATATCATGGTAAGAAAATCTTATTCACATCCGTCCTGTCTTGTGGAGCCTAAAAAACACATCGGGGATGTGATGGTGATCTAGTAAAAAAATGGTTGATCTATCAAAGTACCATTGGCTACACCTACCTATTAGATGACCTGAAAGGGCTTTGAGTTCCAACTGTGTGTCATTTGGACCTTTCGCCCTGCTAGAATTTATTACCATGAAAGCAAAGGGGTTGATTAACCTGCTTGCAGTTTCTGGAGTTTCAAGTCCAATTGATTGTACAAAGCAAGCTCCAAAGACTCGAGACTACATGAAAACCGTTTAATTCTACAAATAGTAACACATCACAAGAACATACCTAATCTTCCATGTGGGTTTTAGACTGCATAATGCTATATGTACCTGGTGGAATNACAAATAGTAACACATCACAAGAACATACCTAATCTTCCATGTGGGTTTTAGACTGCATAATGCTATATGTACCTGGTGGAATATAACTATTCGCTTTCAAGTGGATCAGCATTTCACAAGAATAATTGTTTCCTTCCATGAACCTGCACATTATTCGACATCCCAGTCCCACATTTCCTGACAATAAGGACGTACAAATTTAAATATCAATTAAGTTGTAGATTACGTACATTTTATAGTTTCAACTAGATAAAAACAAGAAATGAGCTGTAAATGGAAGTTTCGGAAACTAAGTTTGAAGGTTTTTAACTTCCTTGGAACATAATTCACAGCCGCTTGCACACATGCAGATCATAATCCAGTTTTATACTTCCCTTCTCTCCATATAATTCCAGAAGAACACGCTACTGTGGGCACCAAACCAGCATGCACCTTCACTATACATCACTTAAATCCCATGTTCATCCACATCTTTCTGGGCACCTTTTAGTTACCAACCGCTCAAAACACCAACATAACCATCACAAGTCTCATACACATTCATTTTATCATTACAAAGAAGAAGTTTTCCCAATATACTTTTAATTACCTCGTCTGATTTGTCGTGCTGTTTAATCCAAAGGTTGTGGAAGGTGGCAGGCTGGGAAGATAAAGACGACTTGCGAAAGGGAAGATGAGTTGGAGGGTAAATTATTGGGATATTATCCTCATATTTATCCTCCATTCCTCAAGTCTACTACATGCTTCACTCCAAAAATAGAGATAGAACTTGTGAGGGAAGATCCATTTCAGAGGCATGGAGAGGCAAATAAAGTGAAATATATAAAAGAATCTTATGACTTGACACTCATGCACTGTCACTGTCTCCTGCATCTAAAAGGAGAATTTAGGCACGTCGTGCTCACCACCACAAGCACTTGATTATTTTTGGCCTTGTTGTAGAGAGTCCAAGAGAACCAAACAAGCACTCAAATGATTTCAGCTCAACTTGGAAGCAAGGGTATCCAAGAAAGGCAACTACTGTATTGAGAGCATTAATGTGAATAAAATGTAATTGTAGAATATTTGAGTTTGGCATAGCTATCTAGTCATTTAAACTAAAGATACCGATGTCCAAGAAATATATTTAATGGGATATGAAATAACATGATTACGAAGTACATTGTTGCAACAAAGGGTAGAGAATTCCATTCCCTCTAGACTAACCACAGGGCGCACTAGTCTAATAGGCCAAGAAGAGTGACAGCCAAATGAATGCATCATATTGTGGAAATCCTTAATCCTCTGAAACTTTTGAAATCCCCGTGCTTGTTAGGAGATGCAATTAAGCTACCCCAGAAATAGTGAGACGTGAATAGTTCATTGGAATTTTTAAGATCCCAGGCAAGCTTAAAAGTCATAGGAACAAAATCCCAAAAGGACTGAAAATGTTCTAGTCGAATTGCATGAGAAGGTGTAAAGTCATGCGGTTCAATGGTGAGATTATCTTCTTACTATTAACAAAGAAGATGGATATTTGGCAGCCTGAAAGTTTTTGGACACTAAGTTTTTTATGGTTGAAAGTGAATTGCTTTTACCCATTTCTGCATGTGTCGCAGTCAAGCTGACAAGCTTAGAGAGCAAATGAGCTTATAGAACAAAGCTCACAGCTTAGTACACAGATACTTCTTCATTTTCCTTTTGAAACATTACCTTTTTTCTCAGGTATATGGTACAGATTTGTTGAGAGCTGGATTTACTGCATCTAAAAATATCAACCCTCTACACCAATAAATACGACCTAAGAACAGGGATGGCAGTGGGGCGGGTTCGGGAAGGGGCGGGGCTAGGCCGGGCCCCATTTGTCGCCCCGTTTAATTTTTTATTTTATTTTATTTTTTTTTAAATTTAAAATTATGTTATTATTAGAGAATAAAATATAAATTCAAAATTTTAAAATTCAAAGTAAACACTTGAAATAAACAATGTTAAAAATTAAACAATTTCAAATAAAATTACGTTTTGACTAAATTTTATTTCTTTTGTAATTAATTAAAATTTTACATTTGTATTTTATTTTCTAATAATAATATTTGAAATTTAAAAATAAAAAATAAAAAAATTTCACCAGGCTGGGCACCCCCGCCCCGCCAACCCATCGGAGAGGGTTTTTTTGCCCCATTCGGAGCAGGACAGGTTTTTTTGCCATAACTACCTAAGAAGAAAATGTTGGGGCATATAGCAAATGGACAGCATTTAAACAATAAATGCAAAGTCCTTTCACAAAGTTCACAAATGAAGAATGGACCTTAGCTATGTTAGTTTCCAGGAAAGTAAGAGGAAAAAAGAAACAAGTAAATTGGAAAATTTATTTTCCAGTTGTATGGTTGAACTAAATTTATGGGAGAAGATGGGAAAACATATCAAATGGGGAAAATCATGGTAAATGTGAATAAATCTCTATGACTACACTTCAGAGGCATTTTACTCGAAACACTGAGGTGATACCAAACGCTTGGAAGAAAACTGAAAAATTTACTGGTCAGGGAACAAATCCTTAAAATACAAAATTTCCCCTTTTTTTTTTTATTATACATTATTCCTTTTAGTAATTATAGAATCTTTCATATAATGTAAAAGGTGTTTGAAAGATAAAATCTAAGGAAGCCAATGAATTTACACAAGATTGATACACAAAGTCCAATAATCTGGTAGTTGATTCACATAAAAAGGTGAGAGGTATAAAGTGTGACACTTGTCAGCAATTACTCAAGTATTCTACTGACATGGGAAACTAATTAAATTTTGAAATAAAGATACAGCATCTTATAGTCTCCCATATACAGAAGGAGATACAATTTCATGAATATGTGTGCGCGCATAAAGAATTTCATAACTCCATATGGACCTATATGTCTAGGTATTTTATTAAAGAAAGTAAAGAGAACAGGATGTCCATTGGACACAGTGAGTTGTAGTAATGGCTAGTGGAGAATACAGATCTGTCCGGAATAAGTCCAATTTGAGTACAATGTTAATTATGGTACCGACAAAAACAATAACAATTTAGTTAATCTCAATATATGGAGTAAGATCATGAGAGACAAAAGGTTACGGGATCATAATAATAACTATATGATCACAACTGTACAGATATTCTGCCAATACTAATATACTCCAATGGTCCATTTCCGATTTAAGATTCCAAGAACTACAAAAATATGATATCCAAAAAAAATTAAAATTTAAAATTGATGAGCTCATTATTTAAAACATGATTCCCCAATTATTTTCCACCTCAAAATTGAAACCTTGTCTCTACCAATCTCTACTTGGTACATTTTCCACTTCATTGCATATTATCTTTATTCTGTATTAATTCTACTTCTCTTTTACTATCTAGCTTTACTTTCAAAGAAATAAAAATGAATTTTCCTGGGGCAAACGCTTTTTCCCAAAATCTTTCTATGCAAGAGACAAATAAGAATCTATCCAGTTTGTTTGCCAGAAAGCAAACCTTAGGTACACCATTCAATTTTATTCCATTCTAATTCATACAGTGCACTTACATGACTAATATAAACTACAAAGTAAGTCATTTTTTCAAATTCGTGATTCTTGAGCAATCAAATAAAATGATCATATAATCCTCACATTTCTAAGTCTTAAGATATACAATCTAAACAAAGTTGAAAGAACCATAAATGACAAACAAGAATACCAAGAAGCATATATCTAAGTTCTTCATATTCTTATTCATGATATAACACAAGATATGAAAACTCTGTGAAGTGCCACTAATATGAACAGTGACTTAAATATGTCCATACCTGACATCATTGGGATATGAGTCAAACAGAAACAAATAAGTAGCAAAAGCAGAAAATAACTATTGTAATTTCTTCTCAAATCAAAAACAAGAGTAAATACATACCAGAAGCATTATTTTGCTGACATAGAACAGGTTTAAAGTAGTGTACAACAAAAAAAAAATGAAAATTATGAGTTAATGCAATGAACTCACCAAGCTTTTGGCAGTTGTACGTCTGATGAATCATATGTAACTTTCTGAATGAATAAAAAGTGATTTTTATGCTAGATAACTTTTTTGGTGTACTCAGTAAGATCGAAACCTTTACTAAACATCTCTTCCATCCACTTTCTAGCCTCTACAATCTGACCACGTTTGGCAAAACCGTGCACTATGATATCATAGGTCCATCTATTTGGCTCATACCCTTTTTGATGTAATCTATCAAGGTACTGGCTAGCATAGCCCATTTCCTTCATGCTTAATCTTCTCAAAAGCATATTGTAAGTGTAGGTGTCTAGAGGGAAGGATTGCTGAATCTGTTTTTCCACATCCTCCATATCTTGGTTTACTTCAATACAGCCAGAAAAAACGCCAACCAGCTGGCCCAATTTCCAACTGACAGGTGTTAGATTTTGCTCATGACTAAAATAAGCCCACGCATCATACAGTTTCCGAGTTCTCAAAGAATTCAGCAGAAGTACATTGCCGATAAAGGAAGAAATAGGACGCCCAATTTGAGTCATATCATTGATAAGTTCTACAACCTTATAGTATTGCCTATGATCACAATACAACTTCACTAGTTCCTCATAAGATTCCAGACTCGGTAACTTGTTTGCTTTCATTTTCTCAAATATCTGCAATGCATGCTCTGGTTTGTTAACTTTGCAAAGACCAACAATCATGGTCTGCCACAGTTTTCTACGGTCTCTCCTCTTGTATGCTTCATGGAAGAAATTTAGCGCATCAGCAATTTTTTCACTTTTCAGGTAGCTTTGCAACATTAGTATGTCAGAATTCAAGTCCGGTACGAGACCACTTCTTGTCATCATTTCATATACTTGCCTAGCCAGCTCAGGCTTCCTGGCATGCCCAGCACCATCAATGAAGAAATTGTAAATACGTGAACTGGGCTGAAGCCGAGCCAGCTGCATCTCTAGCAATCTGAAAACTTGCTTCTCTGCATCATCTGTTTGACATAAACAGCAAATCACATCTCTATACAATTTCCTTTTCGGGCGATAACCTTTTTCTTGCATTTCTATGAGTAATCTAGCAGCAATATCCCCTCTACTCAACTTGTTAAAACCGTTGATCAGGTGAACATATGTACTTCTAGAAGCAACTTTATTCAATCGGTTAAGCTGGCCATGTACCAAGTAACCATCTTCAACTCTCTTGGCCCTACAGAGAGCTGATATGAACTTGTCATAAGTCAAGTCATTGGGCATGATATTCCGGTCTAATGCAACAAGAACCAACTCTTTCATCTTATCGAGCTTTCCTTCTCTGCAAAGAGCGTCAGAAATAATGGAGAAGGTCCTTTTTCCAGGGAAATAACCCTGTTCTATTGAATTCCTCAACACACGATATGCTTCATCAACAGTACCATCCCCCACTAGAGTATTTATAAGATAATTGTAAGCCATGCAACTCACAGAAAGGCCAAACTCTGCCCTCGAATCATACAAATCCATGGCAACATCCATCATTCCACCCTTGCATAAGAAGCACAATGTTGTATTCATTGTGACATCATCGGGCAATATTCCCCTCTCCTTCATCTCCATCAATAAATCGCACACCTCAATAAGCCTGTTCTCCATCAAAAGCCTACAAATCAACATGTTATAACGAAAAACATCAGGAACATACCCCTCGACTGACTGTTTATCCTTCAAAAACTCCAATGCCCCATCCAACTTCCCAGCCTTAACAAGGTCCCTAATCCACACGCTGTATGCATACTCCATTGAAACCAAATTCATTTTATGAAACTCCTCAATCAATAATGCAGCCTTCTCAAACTGATTATCCTGGCACAAAGCATCCACAAAAATACCAACCGCAGCCCCACTCAATCCCATCCCATTGTCTCCCACCAGAACTCGTAAGTAGTTTTCAGCCCTCTCCAACTCATTCTGCTTACAGAAACTCTTCATCATAATCGAATGTGTTACCTCATTCTGAATTGCCCGGACCCTAATCTGCTTCGCCACCATTTCCACCACGTCAAAATAGCCCTCCTCGACTAGTGAATTCAACAGCACATGGTATGCAAATGCGTCCAAGTCCACGCCCTGGAACCTCATTCTACCGAACAGCTCCAGTGCAACCTCAGATTTGCCCGCAACAGCATATCCAATCACCAAAGTGTTGTAAAATCTAACTTTATGCACATACCTCTGTTTCATATAATTTTGTAGGAAGTCTAGCATTAGGGACATTAGCTTGGCCTTGGATAAAATCCGAAAAATTGCATTAAAAGTGGCTCTAGTGTGGTAGAAACCGGGCTGGCGACCAGCCCAATCGAAGAATTTCAAGCAAGAAAGCGTGTCTTTTTGCTCGTAGCTTAATACGTCGAGGACTAAGGCTTCAGAGAGACGCAAATTGAAGCGGGAAAGGGCAGAATCGGCAGCAGATTCGTCGTAGGCACGAAGGATTTCGAAGATTCGATCAAGCAACGGGTTTTTCCGGGACATGAACCAATCTCTAAAATACGAAACTACATCGTTTACTTGGACCTCAGACGGGTATCCCGTTCCGCGTTGAAGTGAAGTGGTGGATTTAATGGAGGAAGGAAAAAAAGGGTTCGAATAAAAAGAGTAGGGCTGGATGGAAGTGGTGGCGGTGGTTGAGAAGGGGAGGAGAAACCTGGTGGTGGAAGCTCTGCTTCGCCTTGCGTATCTGAGTGTTATCATCATAATTTGAATTAATTATCGATCTGAAAGTTTTGCTACTATGTTTTTTGTTTTAATGCTAGGACGAATCAGCGAGTAATGTAAAATATTTTTTAAATTTCAGTGAGTAATAACAACATTTTTCAAAGTTCAGCGGCCAAAACTCGACATTTTAAAGAACTCATTAGCCAATCAAAGACATAGATCTAAGTTCAGTGATTAAAACTATACATTTTAAAGTTTAGTTGTCAATCAAAAACATAGACCTAAGTTCAGTGACCATTAGAACAATTAACTCGAAAAAAATATAAAATATAAAAAATCATCTATACATTGTTTTCAAATTAGCCTCTTGTTTGAGCTCTATTTTTTTTTTTTTTTTAATCAAAATACAATCTTAAGGCCTCATTTGGTTCCGATTTTTCACACCAAAAAATTAATTTTTTTTACCATTACTTAACATGATCAACTGTTATTTTTTACTTCTTCACTCACAGGTAATATCCACTTTTCTCTCTAACGGTTAAAAATTTGATTTTAAAAATCAATACGAAACAGACCCTAAATAATAATTTAATCACATTTCAACCACATATTTTTCAATAAAATTATATTATACCCAAATTCAAAAAAAAATTCGTATTTTTTAACCACACATTATTTATTTTAACACTATTACAAAATGCATTTAAAAAAATTGGACTCAAACAACATGAATATTGACTTAAAATGTAAAAAAGTATAATATGAGTTCAAGCTTGAAATGAATTAATTAGGGTTGTGCCATACATCAATTGTGTACATTCATGTTGACATTTAATGTGTTGTCAAAAAATAAGTGTTTGAAAAAAGCTTTCGAGCCAGCTTGGCGCCCCTATCTTTGAACCTGGTTTTAATTTAAAAAAATTGGACTCAAACAACATGAATATTGACTTAAAATGTAAAAAAGTATAATATGAGTTCAAGCTTGAAATGAATTAATTAGGGTTGTGCCATACATCAATTGTGTACATTCATGTTGACATTTAATGTGTTGTCAAAAAATAAGTGTTTGAAAAAAGCTTTCGAGCCAGCTTGGCGCCCCTATCTTTGAACCTGGTTTTTAACATCGCTCAATGGCAGGGCTGAAAATAATTTTCTCTTTGACACTATCAAATGAGATAATGTGGCGCCCCTGTCTTTGAGCCTGATTTTTAACATGGCTCAAAGGCAGGGCTGAAAATAATTTTCTCTTTTACACTATCAAATGAGATAATGACACATAACATAATATAAACAAAGATGTAGGCTATGATGTACACTAAGCATGATTGAATTAAGACACCGTTTTATACAATATATTTTCCATGGAAAATGGAAATCTTTTTCCATTTCCCACTTTTTTTGGGTGTTTGGTACACCATTTTTTTCCAGGCAATTGTTTTCCATGAATAGTGCTTACACGAGTGTCGATTCCAGCTTTTTAGGGAAAAAGAATTCCCATGGGGGTATGGTGGTTTTTCAAATTCCAGCTTTTTTTGTTTTTTTGTTTTTTTTTGGGAAATAGAAACAAATTCTAAGAGTTATTGTAAAAAAAAATTCTTTTAATTGACAATTTTTATGTAAAACAAAGCCAAACGAAAACCTAAATATAGATAATTTTCTTGAATTTTTTTATTTTTTTTTTTGCAGTGGAAACAAATTCCATCTCCAATACCAGTAAATTATATTCCTTTAATTGACAATTTTCATGTAAAACAAAATCAAATGAATACAAAAAAACACTTTTATTTCAACATTTTTCACTTGAAAAATTATTTTAAATGGGTTTGATCTATAATTTAATTTTGACCCAATTTAAATTATATGTAAAATTGATGACTTTTATATTTTCGTTAATATGTTTATATATTGAAATGTTGTTATTATTTGTCCATTTAAATTTCAACTCTAATATATTGAAATTTTGTTATCAATTTTTTCTCACAATCACATCTGAATTTTGTCTTTTATCGATTGATAATTATGATTTGTTGCATAATCATTATTTAGTGATTAAATTTTTCATAGGCTTCAAGACGATGCTTGTTTTCCCATTAAGAGAAATATTTTGAGATAAAAATAGGCGATAGCTACCAAAGTGGTACACTCATAGTTATTTATTTGATTTTCTCTACCAAAAAAATTAAAAGGTGTTAGCGTCGCATTTTTGAATTATTACATATAGTTCGGCTCGGCCCTTTAAACCACGAGCTTGGCTCAGGCTCGTGGCTCGTTTTTAACGAGCCGCTCGCGAGCTCGTGTTTTTAAATTTTTTTTTTTTTTTGCACATTTTTTGCACCTTTTTTTTTTAAAATCCAATTTTTTGGACGAGCTCGTAGGATCGAGCCCCCTGCTCGGCAAATGACGAGCCCGAGTCGCCCACGAGCCGAGTGGCCGAGCCGACGAGCCGCTCAAGCCGTTTGACATCCCTACATATAGTATATTGCCCAAAGGTATTATTGTATGTGATATTTTGGAAAATGACATGAGGCAGTTAACAAATTTACTTTGGTCTAAAAATCTCATCCTCCCTAAAGGCGTTGGTATTTTGGAAATCAATGTGATTTTGTTAATTAGCTTCATGATGCGTTTTAAGAGTACCTTATAATGCGTTATATTGTCCGCCCAAATATGACTTTATAATGATGCATCTAAGTTCTTACCATAATAAGATTCATATGATTTTGACTTTAGTTATGGATTAACTAATTAATAGCCGATATTAATTAGATGGATATATCATCATCCTTTGACTGTATGCATTATGTTTGGATAATATTAATTATGATATTTTATGTTTTTACAGTTTTAAATGCCTCATCTCTTTCGAGTTAATTGTCTGCTATTGAAACCTAAACTGGGAATAATAATGTGAGATGGAAACGAGAAGTAAAAAATAACACTTGGCCTTTTGGGCTTGAATTTTGCAAAGGAAAAGCAGCTTTCGAAACCCACAGATAAGAGCACTCTTAAATATGTGGCTAAGTATGAAAAGTTGGAAATGGCCAATAAATTTTGTTTGAAAATTATTAAGCGCTCTATATCCGATTCCGTTATGGGTGCTATTCCAGACAATAAAAATGCCAAAATTTTATGAATTCTACAGTAGAGAGATTTGTTGAGTCCGATAAAGGTGCAACTAGAGATCTGATGGACAAATTGATAAATATGAGATATGCTGGTACAAGTAGAGTTAGGGAGCACGTTATGAAGATGATAAATATATCATCTAAGCTAAAGCTCTTAAGATTCCCATTACGAAGCCTTTTCTAATCTATCATGCTTTAAATAGCATTTCTAGCCAGTTCAATCAGCTTAAGGTTGCTTATAATGGTCAACTAGATAAATGGGATTTAATTGACATTATTACAGTATGTGCCCAAAATGAGTACAGGATGCGAAGTGAGATTGTTGGAAATGTGCAATTGGCCATTTAGCCATCATAGAACAAGAAGTCTTCTCATAAACATAAGTCTAAGTTCCATAAGGGCCATAAGTCACACCGCAATCAGCAGAATAAAAATTTTGGAGGTCAGACTTCTGGTGGTCCCAAAGGAACTATAAAGAAAATGATCAATACAAGTTCCACAAAGAGAAGGGTCATTAGCAGAATGATTATTTTAAATTTAAGACTTAGTTAGAGAAGAAGAAGAGTTCTGCAGGTATTTTATTGGCCTTAGTTTGTTTTGGATATTTTTTTGTAGATGTACCTTTGAATTCTTGGTGGTTAGACTCGGGTACTAGTATTTATATTGCAAATTCTTTATAGGGGTTTACAAGCAAATGGAGACCAAGTGAAAATAAAGTGATCTTGTGCGTTGGAAATGGAGTTCAAATGAAGGTTGAGTTCGTGGGAGTGGTGAAGTTGTCTTTAGAGTTTGATTTTTCTCTTATTTTAGACAATACAATTTTTGTACCGTGAGATAGAATTTAATTTCTATATCAAAACTTGATGCTTCTGCTCGTAATGGAATGGTTGAATTGTTTTATGATTTTCGTCTGATTGGAAATGGTCTTTTATATGATGATTTATACAAATTTCCTTTGGCTTCTTTTGATGAAGTCTCTTGTGCTACCAATACGTCAAAGAAAAGGGCTCTAATCCGTGAATCATCCTCTGTGTTGTAGCATAAGAAGTTGGATCACATCTTAAGGGATAGAATGGAAAGAATAGTAAAAGTTGAGATAGATTTCTCTAATTTTGACAACTGTGTGGATTGTGTAAGAGGAAATCTAACTAAATCTACAATAAAAAGTTCCACTAGGAGTGATGGTATTTTGGATTTGACACATACATTATTGGTGGACGTTTACCTTCTAACATATGTGAAAACAAATATTTTATAACTTTTATTGATGATTTTTCACAATATGTATATGTTTACCTGATTAATGATAAATCTAATGCACTTGAGAATTCAAGATTTTCAAAATGGAAGTGGAGATACAATGTGAAAAGAGTATCAAAATTGTAAGATTTCACCATGGTAGTGAGTACTATGGCAAGTATGACGAGTCTGGACAAAACATGGGTGACTTTGCAAAGTTTTTACAAGGGTGTGGAAATAGTACTTCAATATATAATGCCAAGGACACTTGAGCAACATGACATTTTTGAAAGACATAATCGTACTCTGAAAGATATGGTCAAAAATATGACATGAAGAGCATATTTGCCAGAATATCTATTGGGTAAAGGCTTAAAAATTGCTACGTATATTTGAACAAAGTTCCAAGTAAAGGAGTTGCAAAGACAACTTTTGAATTATGGACAGGATGCAAACCAAGTTTGGGTCATTTCAAAGTCTGGGGATGTCCAGCGGAGGTTAGAATTTGTAATCCTTTGAAAAAAATAGACCTGAAATCCACTCCTGGTTACTTTATTTTGTACCCGGACAGATCAAAAGAATATAAGTTCTATTGTCCAAATCGTGGCACTAGAATTGTTGAGTCCATTACTACTAATTTTTTGGGGAATGATTTTGGTAATAGTGGAATTCTGCATTGAAATAACTTTTGTTGAACCAAATCAAGTTGTTATTCCAGTTCCTGTTATACAGGAAATAGTTGGTTCTCAACCAGTTGAAATTATTAATGAAGAATCGAGGAACCAAGAGGAACTTCCTTCTCCAAAAACGATTAAGTTAATTTCTGAGCCACGAGTTAGAAGATTGCAAAGGAAAAGAAGGTCTGTATTATCAAATGATTACATAACCTATTTATTGAAGAATGATTTTAATATTGGGCATGTTGATCATGTTACTTATAATTAAGCATTGACAAGTCCTGAGTCACATAAATGGATAAATACTATAGAAGATGAAATAAATCCTATGGAACGGAATAGACTTTGGGTACTTGATGAACTTCTCTATATGCTAAAACCATAGATAACAAGTGGATCTTCAAAAGTAAATTGAATTTGAAAGGGAATGTTGAAAGAAAGAAGGCAAGATTGGTTGCAAAAGCGTTCACCTAAATGTGGCATTGACTATAACGAAACTTACTCACCTATTTTGTCCAAAGATTTTTTTAAAAATTATCATGGTACTTATGACACACTATAGTTTGGAGCTTCATCAGTTGGATGTCAAGACGACCTTTTTAAATGGAGATCTATTTGAAAATGTTTACATAAGATAGCTTAAAGGTTTTGTTGTGAAGGGAAAATAAAATTTGGCATAAATAGAATAAATCCTTATATGGCCTCAAGTAAGCATCTCAACAGTGATATTTAAATTTTTATGAGGTTGTAACTTCTCTTGGTTTTGTTGAAAATACAATTGATTAATGCATTTATCTCAAAATTAGAGGGAGAAATTTTATTTTTCTTGTCCTATATGTTGATGACATTTTGCTTGCTATCAGTGACTTGGAGTTGCTTCATGAGACAAAGAAAATATTACCTGCTAATTTTGAGGTGAAAGATATAGGAGAACCTTTTTATATGCTTAACATTGAAATACATCGTAATAGAAATCGTGGCTTATTAAGACTTTATCAGAAGGCTTATAAACAACGTATTCTAGAAAGGTTCAATATATAAGTGGTGATGTGCCAATCATAAAAGGGGATAAGTTTAACAAAGCTTAATGTCCAAAGAATGAGCTAAAAAGGGAATCTATGAAGATGATAACATATTCTAGTGCTGTGGGGAGTTTGATATATGATCAAGTTTGCACTAGATCGGAATAGCCTATGCAACCAGTGTTTTTAGTAATTTTTAGTTAAATCCAAGGCTCTTAGAAAGAGCTGAGGAAATTATGAGATACTTGAAGAAAACTAAAAGTTACATTCTTAGTTTCCAGCGTTCAAATCATCTTGAGGTGATAGACTACTTAGATTCTGGTTTTATTGGATGTTAAAATGATTTGAAATCAATCTTAGGTTATATTTTCATATTAGCTGGCGGCGTTATCTTTGGAAAAGTATTAATCAAACTTTAGTGGCATCTTCTACTATGTAGACTGAATTTGTGGCATGTTATGGAGCTACAATCCAAACCATTTGGCTAAGATATTTTTTTTAGGTTGAAAGTTATTGATTCCATCTCAAAACCAATCACTATTTATACAATAAGGCATCAGTGTTTTTTCAAGGAATAATAAAAGTCTGGTAGGTTTTGTACATTGACATCAAATATTTGATGGTTAGAGATAGAGTTAAGGAATGACAGACGAAAATAGAGCATATCAATACAGAGGTAATGACTGCAAATCCTTTGACTGAGGGACTCGCTTCAAAGTTTTTAAGACACATGTTGCTAATATTTGTGGAAACCTTTGATATTTTTGGTTAGTATGAGTTATTTATGTAAAAGAACTACCCTTTGGCTTGATCTCTTTATGGGGTACTTATGGGACCTATATGTTTCTCGGGAACAGCATTTTCCAATAATAAAATATATTTTCCCATATCTATTAATTATTTTGAGTATGCATTTGACTTTTGTCTTTTTGGCTTAAACAAGGGCTTAATTATGATATTATTATGGTCTTGAAATATACGGATAAAGACATAAGATGAGTCTCTTTTAGAGACATGTGGCTTCATTTTGATTTGAAACATTATGAGGATTGATATGAATTAGCACAATTTTTTTTTATCACATTTGGGGCTAAGTTCACACTACAAATTACTACATTGGTTGGAGGATGGAGATTTATGTTGATAAAGATGTTGACATCTGTAACTGTGGAGTGGTCTTACATCATTTAAATGGTGTAATGACTTCCATGTTCGATGTTGACATTCTTGTTGGATCGGATCATGTAGTGTAAGGTGTTATCATTGGAGTTATACTTGTGTGGCCACTTACGTAGTCTAACCTGAAAATCAAAAGTTTTGTTTTATTATTTAATAGCAATCAAATATTTGTCCAAGTAAGAGAATGTTAGAATATTTTTGAATTATGGGCTTCCCATTTGATTGCAAATTTTACATGTTAGATATATAGCTCATAATGATACTGTGATGAAGCCCGATATATTAAGTGATCACTTGGACCATTTTACACCTTACGGGTTGTATTTTATATTATAATTTAGTAATTTAAGTATGGGAGCTAGAAATATGTATACCCTAATTAGGATTGGAGTTGTTAATAGGACGGCTTAATAAGTTTCTATATAAAAGGCTAGGGTCCCCTTTCCTATCCATATTATTTTATTCGCTTGCCCCATTGATGTCTAATATTTTTTGAGGAGCAAAGAGAGGAATATCTAGCTATTAATATTCATAGTGTCCTCCAATGGTATGAATTTTAAACTATTAATTTAGAATTACGATTTTTGTTCCTTAGCATAATTATTGTTAAATACAACACATTCTTCTAGAATATTAATATAACTGTGCTTTTACGTGAATGGTGTAATATACTTCTAGAATATACATTTTCCTAATTCGTACTTACTTTCAAGCCATATAGTATTTTAATAAATATTGATTTTTAAGGTTGTGTTCTACATGATAAACAATGTAATATTTCCCTGGAATATTGATCAAATATAAGGACGTTATTCTTCAAGAGCAACGACACTTTATTAACCAAATCACATCATCAAAATTACCGTAGTCGATTCTTAAATTCTTTAGAAATGTAAATCTGAAAATTTATTCAAAATCCAATACTACTCACATAGCGATTTTCTTACGAATGACACGTTGGATCTTGATTTTAATCATTGGACTTAAAAAATAATGAGTTATGAACGTCCCATCCAAAATTTATAATGACTATAGACCATGAAATGTTGAGATATCAATATTTTAATCATAACTGTGCAAGCTATTCATATTCTACGTACATATTTCTGCACCGTTGATTCCAAATAATAATATAATTCTTCCATAATATATACAATCGTGTCTTTTCACAGTAATATTACACCAATGACATCGACATGGAATTTGTCAAGAACATGATATGTAAAAATATTTTATTTTTTTAAGAGTAACAATATAATAAAATTTTTAATGTTCTATATCTAAATTTGTGCTTCTTTAGGAATAACAAAATAATATAAATACAATATTCATTTTCAATTAATACTATAATATTCATTTGAAATATTCCGTTTGATCCCCATTAAATTAAATTAAATTAAATTACATTTCATTTTTCTCTCTCCTATTTTCAACCACACAATTTTTCATAAAATAATATTACACGTAAATCGAAAACTTTTCTTTCTTTTTCAATTACTTATTTTTCTAAAAAATATTATTCTCCCCATTTTCATTTTTAGGTAATGGGGCTCAAACGGAGGCTTAGATTGTTATTTAATACAATATTCTTCTGAAATATTGTATTGAGATTTTGAAAAAAAGTTACATTTATGCAAATATTTATCTAATATAATTTGGTATTATCAAAATGATATGATCAAATCGTATAAATATACCCGTTTTTGTACAATTCAATTTTAAGAGAATACTTTTCATTTGAGTAGAAAAGAAGAGGTTTTTTAGTGAACGAAATTGACTAGAACTTTTTGTCTTTATTTTTTTGATTGATAAAAAGGATTGCTTCTTTTCTTTTTAATTTTTTAATTTATTTTTTTTAACCTTAACTGGAGATTTGTAAACAGAAAGATGAATAAATTTTTATAACTCAATTAACTAAAACTATGTGCTAATAATGTATTATAGACTGAAGAGAAAGTATAAGGGAATAATATAGATGATCAATAAATTTGTATGTATTTTGTTGAAAACCAAAGTCCCATATTTATAGGTTACAATTAGGGTTATAAGGGTACAATGCTCGTTCATAAATACTATTTACAATACTTATTTTCTTGTTCTTAGTAAAATCTTATAACTTTATTACCTTGATTAGTTAGTTTGGTCTTTGTTAGTTGCTGGTTTACGTTTGAGGATAGTTAACATGTTATTAAGCCTTGCGCTTTAAAGGATTTATTATTTGGTAATTATTTTTATTATGCTCTAAATCGAAAGTAGCTTTCCATTTATAGTTGGAATTAGAGACATGACAATTATGGTTAAATTTTATTTGGTTCTCAATTTTTCATAATTATGATGAGTATAACTCTCTGAAATAAATATAATTTTTCATAAATATAACTATCAATCTAAAGTTGATATGTGTCTTAGAAGTTCAAAGGAAATTCTAAAACAGTAATGGCAAGTATACTTCATGTGACATTTGTAAAAGGAAAATTCACATTAAGAAGGATCATTTTCGAAATTGTGAAAAATTTTGGACAAGAAGAGAATTGTCGTTTAAAACATAATAATCAAGCTAATTTCTCAGGGAGGGTGGAGAAGGAGAAAGATATAGAATGAAGTCTTTTGTATGCCTAATGCATGTTAACCTATTGTTGATTATAACCTTAAAATTTTGATTATAACAAATAAGTTAATCTTGTTTACTAACAATTGAATTTAATGCATCCAATGAAATATTGATCGATGATTGGCAAAAGAACAAAAGCTATTATCCACAATTGGACTCATGAAGGAGGTCAAGATCAAAGTCACACATTCAAGAGCTTAAGAATCAAACTTTGAATCTAGAACAAATATTAGATTTCTTAGATCAAGTGAAAAGGTACTAATACTTTGATATTTAGCTATGAATATTTAAGCTCAAATCCTTCCATGCATTAAAAATAATTTTGTGCTTTAAAAGTTATTGTGATAAAATTTGTTGATTATATATAAAAATAACTTTTCAAATAATATATGAACTTGAAAAATATCTTTTATCTTGAAAAGTTAGTTAAAAATACTTTTCAAAGTCCAAGCATTTCAATACCTTTGAATCGGATCATAGGGGGTTGAAAAATAAAAAAATTGAAACCGAAAATTTTCAAAAGTTCAAAATTTGACTGTTCTAACTTCTGATTTTTACTACGCAAATTGGTATATTGGTCATTTGAACAAGAGGAGATCAACCAGACATGTCATTCGAAGATTTTTTTTTGACATTTTGAACTCTATAAATATCCCCATTCTTGCCATTTATAAGACTTTCAAGAGCATCAAATTAAGATATATTTTGAGAGAATTCTTTGAGCTTATATTTATATTTCATTTAGTCCTTCATATAAAAAAAATTGATTGATTCAACCTCTTTTCATCTTCACCAAAATTTTTTATTTCTCTTTTTTTATTTAACTTATATTTATCATTCATAAAAGAGATATATATTTTGAAGACAATTATTGAACTTATATTGCATCTATTTCTTCTATTTCTCTATATCAAAACTTTTATTAGTTGAATCAAACTTGTAAAATCATAATATTCATAAAAGTTTGTCATCTCTCTTTTGGTACTTAATTTATTATCACTATTCATTAAAAGTGTTATAGTTTGAGAAGATGTTTGAACTTACATTGCACTTATTTCCTCTTCATCTTCTTGTTGAAAAAGTTTTGATAGATTGAATCAAACCTTTAATTATCGTAAACAAATCTTGAGATAAAGCCTTGGACTTAACCTTTTTACAAGTGATGCATTTACTGCAAACTCAATCAACTTCAACTTTCATCTTAAGGCAATAAAAGTATTCATTTAACATCTTCAAGATTTTCTTAACTTCAAAATGACACAATAAATCTCTACTATGTGCTTCACATACTAATGATTCTCTGATTGAACATCTAGGTACACATAACTTATTTTCCAGAAATAAATATCCATTATGCTCAAAAAATCTATCTATAGCACCTTTATCACATGATTCATATATATTAGAAAAGTCCGGGTCATTAATATACATGTCCTTAATACATTCAAATTTTAGCAATTTGATACCTAAAGAAGTAAGAAGTACATACCTCCCAGTGTATATGTTAAGACATTTTCTTTACCTTGTTTGTATCGAATAATATATGGAAATATCTCAATGAATTTCATGCACCTAGCATGCCTTTTATTTAGTTTATCTTGACTTTTTAAATGCTTCAAGAACTCATGACCAGTTTGAATCATGAACTCCTTTGGCCACAAGTTGTACTACCATGTCTCCAAATCTCGAGCAAGTGCATATAACTCCTTGTTATATATATGATAGTTGAGAGCTGCTTGACTTAGCTTTTTACTAAAGTAGGCAATTGGCTATTGTTCCTTCTTCAAAATAGCTCCAATACCTAAACCTGAGGTACACATTCAATATCTAGAGTATTGTTAAAGTTGGGTAGTGATAAAATCGGTGCGGTACACAACCTATCCTTAATAGTATTAAAAGCATGTTCTTGTTCAACACCCCAATGAAACCCTATACTTTTCCTTACATTCTCCATGAATTGTGTGATATTTCTGCTAAAATATTTAACAAAATGCCTGTAGAAGCTAGTTAAACCATGAAAGCTTTTTACCTGAATTATAATTTTTTGGTATTGGCCACTCCTTGATGGCCTTCATTTTCTCCTCATCCACTTCAATACCCTTTGTACTAAAAATAACTAAAGAAAACAACTTTTTTCCATGCAAAATGTCCACTTTTTAAGTTAGTATAAAGTTGTTCTTGTCTTAAGACCTCAATCACACGTTTTAAACGACCTATATGCTCATTTAAGTTCGAAGTAAACTATTAAGAATTTACCTATAAATGTAAGCAAGACATGATTCATTAATCTCATAAACATTCTGGGCACATTAGTAAGTCCAAATGGTATGATTAACCATTCATATATACCATACTTAATCTTAAAAACAGTTTTCCATTCATCTCATTCTCTTATCCTAATTTGGTGATATCCATTTTAAGATATATTTTACTAAATTTGCATGATACATGTAATTCATCTAATATATCATCTAATCTAGGTATGGGGTGGCAATATTTTACCTTATGTTTTTGATTACTCGACAATCTATGCACATTTTCCATGTTTCATCTTTCCTTGGCACATATAGTACTGGCACAACACATGGACTTATATTTTCCTTCACGAGTCCTTTGCTAATCAATTCTTCCATTTGCCTTTGTAGTTCCTTGGTTTCCTTGGGATTACTTTGATAAGCTGGCCTATTTGGAATGACAGCTCAAGGTACGAATTCAATTTGATGTTCAATTTTCAAATGGATGGTCGACTAGGCATGTCCTTAAAAAAACTAGTCTTCTAATTCCTTCAACAAAGAAGTAGCCAAACTAGGGAGGGATATGTTAGATTTTTCAAAATCGAGGAGTAATTTCTTATTAACCAACAAAATCATAGGTCAGTTATCAACTAATGCACTTTTTAACTCACTCCCTTTTGCAAAGAAATTCACTCTCGACTCTTCTCTTTTCTCAAAAGACTCTTTTCTTTTCTTTCTTGTGGCTTGACTCTTTTTTCTCACAATTTGCCACATCACTATTTTTTCTCTTGCTCTCTTGTTAGGAAAGATCAATCTCACTCTCTTTTTCTATCATTCTTTTATCTTCCTCACTTTTCAATTTGATTTGATCTTCATAAAAATGTGTTGATGTTAATGGTGCAAGAGTAATAGATTTCCTATCTTTAGTAAAGTTGTACCTACTTTTGTACCTTTCAGCATTATCCTCCTATCATACTGTCATGATCTCCCCAAAAAAATGTGCCTGGCATATATAGGAACTATATCACACATCATTTCATCATGATATCTCCCAATTGAGAAACCCACCAACACTCGCCTAATTACCTAAGTTCTCCACATTCTTTCAACCATTACAATTTGTAAGGCCTAAGATGTTTTAGCTTAGTTAACTCCAATTTCTCAACAATTATAGTACTAGACACATTGGCACACCGACACCCATCAATAATCATACTACATCCCTTATTGTTGACATGACATCTTGTATGCAATATGTTATCCCTTTGTTGCTCGAAGTCATCCACTTTGATTTGAGCACTAGGAGCTTGCCTTGTAACCAATAGCTCTCCCATTCCATGATCCACTTTCTCACCATCACTAACATCGTACAATTCTCGTCACCCTCAATATCACTCATCACTTCTCCATTGTCTCACAAGATCATCGGCCTTTTTTGGACATTGAGACGCAAGTGTCTCGATTCCAAGCACCTAAAGCAATTGATATCCTAAGTCCTAGGAGGTTGGAGATCCGCCTTTAGTGTAGCCTTGCTAGCAACTTACTCTCTTTCCTTCGACACCTCAGTTCGACTCTTTGAAACATCCCTATCACCTTTATTGTTATCATACTTCAATTTCCAAGAAGGGTTGGAACCTGAAGAACCCAATGGATATCTATTTGTCCCATTCCTATTCAATTGCCTCTTTACCTTCATAGCTACATGTATTATGTCCTCTAACTCCACGTAATGTTTTAGTTCCACCACATTAGCTATCTTCATATTCAAACCATTAAAAAATGGGCCATGGAGGCTTCCCAATCCTCCTCAACATTCATTCTAATCATGGCAACCTCCATTTCATTGTGATAATCCTCCACACTCCTAAATCCTTGATAAAGGCTTTGTAACTTTTGATAAAGATCCATATAGTAATAATTAGGAATGAATCTCTTCATCATGATAACTTTCAATTCTTTCCATGTTTCAATAGGCCTATCATAATTCATCCTCCTAGATGTTGGCCACTAAATGATAGTACAATCAGTAAACTCAACGACTACAAGTTTTATATTTTTCTCCTCTGAGTAGTTATGGCAATTAAATATAAGTTCTATCTTCTTTCCCATTCCAAGTATGTCTCAAATAGTTCATTCCTTTGGACGAAGGAATTGTCATTTTAATATTGCCCATGTTTCTATCAACTTCATCTCCAACATAATCTCTAACTCTCCTATCATGCCTAGAGTAATATTTGCCTCACATGTATACACTCGTGTATCATTCAATTTGACTTTTTTTGGCCTTTTTTCACTCAATGTTTCCTAGCAAGCACTTCAAAGAACTAATTGAATCTCAATCAAAATTCAATCCCTAAGGTCTTCAAACAAAGAATATAGTAAGGAAAAATTGACTCTAGAATGATTCAAGAAGGTAGGAATTGAACTTTGAATAGAATGCTAAGGATAAATTCAAGAGAATGTTTCTTGAATTCAAACTCGACACTTTTGTCTTTGGCCTTGATAATGTAATATTTTTTTTATTTTTGTAATTTCTATAATTTGTTTTTCAATTTTTTGATTTTTTTGTGCTGAATACACGAGAATTCAACAAACAGCCCAAAAAATTGAAAATGAATTGACTTGGGCATTAATTTAGCACAAAACAAATTTTTTTAGTAATTGAATTAATTGAATGACTCAAAATATGAAGAACAAAGATGAAGACTCAAACGAAACAGCAAACGATTTAAAAGATATAACTTTGATTTTTGGAGTTTAAGCTCTGATATCAACTGATGCGAGCTAACATAACAAATTTAGCTACGAAATCCATGACTAATTAGATCAAATCTAAGAAAGTGAAGAATCAATATTTGAAAAGTTCAACCCAATAAATTATTGAACCAAAGAACTAAAACAATCGCAAACAATATCTTGATCACGTGATTACAAAACTTACAAACCTTGAATCGTTGAAAGCTGCAAGATTTTAATTCTTGATAAGTTTGGAATTAATCCGATGAAGGAAAGCAATATAGCTCGTAATAATATCTATCAAACTGTTTGTTTTACAAAGAAAAGTATAATCCTAATTATATTGAAACCCAAAAAAACATAATTAAAAATGAAATCAGTAGTCTAAATACCAAGAATTACCATAAACTAGATTTTTAACTAAACTAGGATTCTTTTCAAAAATTGAAAAATTTACTGCCGGACTTACGTTATGTGGCCGCATAGTGTTGGAACATGCGATGGCATAGTTCATAAAAAACCCTCCTTTGATTCTCAATATATGGGCATGTGGCCGTATGCCTTGGTGTACTATGTGGTCGCATAGTTGATCTTCTCATCTCCATTGTCCTCTTCTTGAACCACATTGATCCATCTTATTCCTTCTTCTATGCCTAGTATGAGATTATCCTTTTGCTTGTTGTGATTAGTGTTTCATCCACCGTAACTTGAACAAGTTAATTCAATGGCTTCCTTGTCCTTGCTAGCTTTCACACCATAAATCTCATCATATTCATTGACTAACAAAACTAATAGTATTTATTTTTGAACAAAAGAATTTTGATGTTGAAGAAGTATGCATGTAATATTTGATGAAACTAATTCTCTAGATTAAGAGAAAAGTATTGATAATGATGAAGGTCCGGAGAACCTTTTTTGAGAAAATAAATATCCAAAATTAAAACAAGGAAGATCCTAAAAATCTTGAAGAACGATATGAGGAAAAAGAAAATGTGCAACAAGATGAAGTAAAATATATTGTGGACATGCTTAAAAGTTTGAAATGGAGGAGTTGAAGCCAATGAATACTCGAGTTCATCAATCAAATTGGATAAAGATGATCAAAGTACTTTTGTAGATACAACAAAATATCAAGGTATGATCGAATCCCTTCTTACTTAACTGTTAGTAGACCCGATATTATGTTTAATGTGTGCTTATATGTTAGATTTCTATCCAATTCTAAAGTATCACACCTCAATGCCATAAAAAGAATTTTAGATAATTTAGTGGTACTAAAACATTAGGTCTTTGGTATCCTAAAAGCATCCAAAGAGGGGGGGATATGGTATTAGACTTTATGAATATGAAAAATCAATTGCCTGACATTCTCATTAAACCTCTACCACTTCATAGATTTTTATATATTTGAAAAAGATTTGGAAATTATTGATGAATTTGAAGTATGTGGCTAAATGATATTCTTACATGATTGATTCTATTTGCATCATTGGTTGAAATTTATATAAATTTTATCGAATTGATTGTGCTTTTGACATCATCACTCATGCTTTTATTAGTATTTTGCTATAAATGTGATGATTATTCTCTTGTTTAAACTTGCACATAGTTGACATTTTGCTCTGAAAATGAGGGGGAATATTATTATTTCCTACGGTTAAATAAGAATTTTGATCTTACATTCGATACTTTTGCTTTCATAAGTGCTACCTTTTTCCTATTGTCAAAAGGGAAAAATTGGGTAAGATAGATTTAAAAAACATTGAAAAAGGAGGAAGATGAGTGAGAGATATGCTTTGAATGTTTAACCGATTCACTTTGTATGACATTATCCGAATAATCTATTATTTGATATGTTTTACATGGATAATAATTGGATTGTGAAAGATAGGGGAATATGCTTTAAATGTGCAATCTTTATTCCTTATCCTTTATTGACATTACTTTACAAATCATTTTGTTTGAAGTAATCAAAAAGAGGGAAATTGTTGAGCTATGGTTGATTATAACCTTAAAGTTTTGATTATAACAAACAAGATAATCTTATTTATTAGCAATTGAATTTAAAGAGATTATAATATTCAAAGCATTCAACGAAAAATTAATTGATGAATGGCAAAAGATCAAAAGCTATTATCACAATCAGAGTCATGAAGAATATAAAGATCAAAGTCAGACATTCAAGAGCTTAGAGCCAAACTTCGAAGACAGATCAAATATTAGATTTCTTAGATCAAATGTAAAGGTACTAATACTTTGATAATTGACAATGAATATTTAAGCTCAAAATCCTTATATGCACTAAAAACAATTTTGTACATTAGAAGTTATTTTGACACAATATTTTGATCATTTATAAAAATAACTTTTAAAATAATATTTGAACTTGAAAAATATCTTTTATTTTGAAAAGTTAGTTAAAAATACTTTCCAAAGTCAGATCAGAACAAACGGGGCCAAAAAAATGTAAAAAAAAAAGACCAAAACTGTGGGGCGATCAATCAAAAATTTTCAACAATCCAAAATTTGAATGTTCTAACATCTGATTTTTACTATGTAAATGGCTATATTAATCATCCGGATAAGAGTCAATCAATTGGATGTCATCCGAACGTACTTTTTTTTTGACGTTTTGAATTCTATAAATATCCCTACTCTTTCCATTCTTCATAAGACTTTCAAGAATATCAAAGTGAGATATATTTTGATAGAATTATTTGAGCTTATATTTATGTTTCATTTATTTCTTCATATTAAAACTTTGATTGATTCAAATTCTTTTCATCATCTTTATCAAATTTTTTCATATCACTTTTTGTAGTTAACTTATTTTTATCCTTCATAAAAGAGAGTTATATTTTGAAGAAAAATTTTAAACTTACATTGCATCTATTTCTTCTACTTCTCTATATCAAAACGTTGATTAATTGAATTAAACTTGTAAAATCATATTTTCATCAAATTTTCTCATTTTTCTTTTGGTATTTAATTTATTACCATTATTTATTAAAAGAGATATGTATTTTGAGAGGTCTTTGATCTTACATTACATTTATTTTCCCTTCATCTTCTTGTTGAAATAGCTTTGACTGATTGAATTAAACTTTTAATTATCATATTTATCAAAGTTTTTCATTTAACACTTGAGTTATCATTTGTTGTTATTCATTGAAGTGTTAGTCTCTCTTAGAACTTAATTCATTTGTACCATTTATCAAGATAGGAGTTCATTGTAAAGTTATTTTGTTATACTCGTGGATCATATTGAGGTCTCTTAAAGCTCAACAATGTGGGTCATATTGAGGTCACATAAATCTTAATATTGTAGGTCATATTGAAGTCACAAAAGCTCAATATTGTAAAGGATCGGTGCTCCTTGTTTGTAAGTTACCAAAAGCGTTGTAAAGATTTGACACCATAAATCAATCAATATAGTGAAAAGCCTTGCTTGTGCCGGCGAGCTTGGCAACGGAAGACGTAAATTATTGTTTTGGATCAAACCTTCACAGTTATATTGTTTGCACCATCTCTTCCATTATACTTATCGCATTCATATTTGAGCTTATTATTTAAATTAATCTATTTAGTCTTTACTTGAATTTAGACTAATTTTTTGAAAAAGTTTTAAAAACCAATTGATTTCCCTCTTGGTTAGTTATTCTTGGGCTATCAATGTATAGTTTTAGCTAAAGAAAAGTTAGATACTTGGTATCTAGACAGTAGCTATTGTAATCACATGATAGAAGATGAAATAAATTTCTATAATTTTGACAAAATCAAGTGGAACTAGTGACTTCAAAGAGGCAAAATGTAAATGCACTACTGACATTGATAGAAAAAGGGCAAGAGATATATCAACGAATTACTCTTGATCCCTATAATTGACCATAACCTACTAATCGTAGGTTAATGATAGAGAAAGGATAATGCTTACATTTCAAGAAAGTTCTTGCACAATCTATCACTATAATCTTCTTCTGCAAAATTGGTTCACCAAAATTTTCTGGTTGTCCCTTCTAATTGGTAGCAGTAGATTCATTCATGTTTGGCCACTCATTGCTATCCTTCTTCATGTGCCCATTGTGGTAGCAATAGCAACATACTTTATCATTGTTGCTATCCTTGATTCTATCATTTCCATGATCCTCTATCTTTCTCTCATGAATAACAAGACCTTCTACATGGGTCTCAGATCTGATAACCAAATGCTTCATCTTCTTCCTAGAATAAAGCACATCATACACCTCATCTATAGTAATAGTAACTCGACTATAAAGAATAGAATCTATAAAAGTCACATATGAAGGTGGCAATGAACATAACATTTTGAACCCTGAATCCTCTTCATCGTACTTGACCTCCATGGTCTCTAAATCAGCGACAATTTCCTTGAACACTAATATATGATCTTCCAAAGATGCACATTTTGTCAAGCAATGAGAATACAACCACTGCTTCGAATGTAACTTACTGGTTAAATTTTTTGTAATACAAAGTTGCTCTAATTCCATCCACAATCCAATGGCACTTTTCTCTTTTACCACATCCTGAAGAATTTGACTAGAAATATGAAGATGTATCTGTGATAGGGCTTATCAATCATTACATTACTTTTCCTCCGCATTCATTATTACATGCATTCTACCCATCCCCAAAAAGCACTGAACAAGTCCAATTGAGCAAGAACTGCTCGCATCTTGATCTTTAACAAAGAAAATCTCCTGTTGTGAGCCAAAAGTGGAATCTCAAACTTCATAGTTGCCACCATTGAAACAATCAACTTTGGTCAAACCTCGCTTTGGACTTCCCAAGAAACTGCAAAAAAACCTTGGCCCCGATGCCACTTGTTGATAACAAACAAGATACCAGAATCGCTCTAATACTAGTTGTTAAGAATCTGGGCCGAATAATTAAAAAAAGAGAATAATATGAGCAATATAAAGAATATTGGATCATACAACAATACAAGATTTAATTGGAAGAAGAGGAAAATTTTATATACCAAGAAACTAAAATTGGGTTTATAAGATTTCATACTCCCAATCTAAATCTAAACAATTCTCTCAAGTTTTTAATGTATACATGCTGTCTTTCAGGTATACTTTAAGGAATGTGGTTGCTAGATTAAGTCTATGAAGAACTTACACCATGTGAAGTATATATAGAAGATCCCAATCTTGGAGTCATAGATGAAGTAGAACACAAAAAAAGAGTCAAAAACCAACTGAGAATAAAACTCTTCCAGCGATGTCACCCTACGCCCATCGTCAACTCCTTACTGGCCAAAGGCCTTGGGCGCTGCGGCACCCATGCTGCTATTTGGTTATTCAACTATCGGTGAATAGGTATCTTGTCTCCATCCCAATGTTTCCAAAACACTTTTCATCCATTCTAAAGTCCCTTTTCCAATTAAATTTGTAATCCTTAATGAAATTTGATCATTATCAAACCAGATTTTCAAAACAACATTATCTAGGCTTCCTCCATAATGAAACTTTAAAATCACATGGAATTTGAGTCATAAACATAACATAATTTATCTTAATTAGGTTCATTCGCTTTTTCTTCTTCCTCATCCACCTACTCTCCTTCCAGCAAATATTGTGTGCGCATTTTGAGCATGACCAGGCACATCTTTCTTTTCACAATTATAACATAGCATGCCTTTCATTCATTTCATATGGAGAAATTTTCTTAATGGGAGGCAGAAAAATTCTATTGAATCATTTTGTTGCTTAATTGATAGTTGAATTAGTGATGGAACACAACATCCAATTTCATCTGTGTACATGCCTATTGTATATGTGTAATTTAACTCAAACTTTTAATTTGTGTACATGTGTAGGCCCATTTCATCTGTGGAATTAATGTTTTTAATAGGAAATTTAGGGTATCGATGACCATAAACAAAAAATAAATATGAGGAAGAATGAGAAGATGAACGTTTGCACTTATCCACAATACCTATATAGTGTAGATGTAAATAATAAGACCTTGTTTGAACCCCATTTTGGCGGCAAATGCATTTTTCAATAGTGTATTATGAAAAATATGTGGTTAAAAAATAAGAAAAACTTTAAATTTGTGTGTATTATTATTTTATTGAAGAATGTGTGATTGTAATAATGTCAAAATACTGTTTAAAAATGTATTTTTTTTTTGAAAAATGGGGCTCAAACAAGGGCTAAATATATGATTCATCAATGTATAATAAATCAAACAGAAAATTGTATCTACTACTAATATAATAGCCTTTGGCGGATAGACGTGTGACACAAGTGCAACAGACGTGACATCTGTGATGCAAAAACATCATGAAAGATTGAAAGCATATCCATTTGAGTCCCATTTCCCAAAAAAGGGGTTTTATATTAATTATTTCTTTTCTTGGAAAAAGTGGTTAAAAGGTGGAAACTTTTTTTTTTTCAATTTTATTTACATGCAAATTATTATATTGAAAGAATGTATGGTTAAAAATGAATTTAAAAAAAAAAATTCAAATTGGATAATGAAGTGCAAACAAGGTCTCATTTAATCTTAAAAAGGTCAGATTATTAAAAGTGACATGAAATCTTAGATAAATATGTTTGAAGCTTCCTTTAAAATAACTATATTAATTCAAACATGTAGCACAATAACATTACTCTTCTTTTTTAGGTTTAGCAAAACAAGCCCCCCCACTCATGTTAGGATGGTTGAGGTGTTAGCATGTGCTAATTTTATGTTAACATTAAGGTTTAAACTTTCAAACCAAAAATTAAAATTTGAAAATAAATAATTTTGTCAGCTCTCTATATTGAATTAAATTTAAATTACACTATCAACCCAAATAAATGGGTCTATGCTTTATATAGACCTGTATTCCTATTACAATCATATTATATGGACATAATGGTTGACATAATCATGACATAATGTCACATGACAATATATTATTAGACCGTTTAAATTATAGTCAATTTTTTCATCCAATCAAATATTGTTAACACCTATTATATCAATCATTATGTCATCTACTTTATGGCAAAGTAGCATTATACTTCCTATTATTTATTACAATTATAGGATATATAATAGAATATAAACTTAAATTAATTTCATTTCAACATAGGAAAGTTTCAATAAAGAATTTCATGTATTTTACTTTACATCTATTTGTATGTTATCTTTATCTTGAAATGATAGCTAAGTTATACAATATCCCCGAGTCATTGCAAGTCGAAGCATCTGGTTAGGAATGTGTGTTTTCTTCTAGGACTAAAACATCTATTTTGTTTGGATAAAAGTATTTTTTTTTTCTCTTATTTCATCTTCAACAAAAATGTAGATTTATAAAATGGTTAACACGCTTTATAAATTATTTTCAATTTTTTCTTATTAATTTATGCCATTTCATCTTCATGCAATTAATATACACTTGTAGACTTCGTAACTTACCAGTTGAAATTTCGATTGTGTTTGCTTTAATGACATTGACAACAATGTGGTACTTGATCTATAATACTTTGACTACCAAGTAAGTGATGATTGATGAACTATAGTGGATTCCATAGATGAGTATGTCGCAAAAATTTTTGAGTAATCTTTGACGTGAGGTGAGAAAAATGAATCAAATGAACACCAGCTAACAAGCTCGACCCAAACCAAACCAACATTTTTGTTGCCACAAGAACTCAGCCTACTAAGGAGATTATATGGTGGTGGAATTAGCAATTCGAAAAGGTAGGAAGAAGAAGAAAAAGAAGAAGAGATAACATGGTTGAATCTCATTCACAACCTCCCAAAGCTTCGGCTGCCTGTCTTTTCTCTTCTCTCTATTGCTACAATACATACACAAACAAATAGCGGCTGGAAGGTAATGGGATATGTATTCTAATAGCTAATCACTTAGGTTACGTAATCGGGCCAAACACTATTCTCATGGGCTGTCAATTAAAAGCAAGGAAATAAGCCAACTTATATCCAAAACCACACACTAACACAATAGCCACTAATTGGACCCTAAAAAGTGTTGGTCATTTAAGGGTCAAGCCAAATCAATGGTGTTGATAAATTATCTGAATCTGTTTTAAATCATCACCCGAATTCATTGGCTATCAAAACTCAATATAAATCTCTACCTTGATACCGAATCAATTTGCAAGCAAACAGAATACAAGTTTTGTTCTTGTATAATCAAGTAACCAATAAAATTGATATCACAGATCTTACCTCATGTTTTGAGAAACACATAACATACCTACTCCATATACTCACTAGAGCTAAGGTAAAAAAAAAATAAAAATTATCCAAATAGAAACAAGTAAACACAGTAATCAGTTAAGAGCATATAAACATGCGGTGGAAATATAAAGAGGATAACATACAAATCTTTTCAAAACATGTTCACACTAAAAAACAGGCTAACATTAAGCCAGTCAATCAAATAGTTAAAAATATGCAACAAATGCATAAATGACCCACAAAAAGATCTCATCTTACTCATCCCATGCCATTCCATATTGCTTACACCTTGAGAATACATATTTTCTCTTATCTTCCACTATACTCACTAGATTGATCACTAAACTCATATTTAACTAGTAAACCACCATAGATTCTAAGTCCATGGGATAATCCTTTATCACCACATCACCTCTCCTAACCTAAGTGGAAAATGGGTCTCTACCCATCAGAAGTGATAGAAATATTTCTCTCACACTTGATCAGGGTCTTTCATAGATAGAGGATTCTAACAACGATGGTTCATATGCACTCACAAAGGAAGAGTAGAATAGTGAAGGCAATTGGAAACTCTCGAAAGAATCGAAAGATAGCCACACAATCAAGTTTTCTCTCAATATACATTAACAACATCAACATTTAATCACATCTGCACTCGTGACCTTTGGTGATTGCAAAGGTTAGGGCTTAATTTAAATCAACTCACTTACCATAAGGTTATTCCAACACCAATGCTAAAAAAGTCCACAAAGGATTTATTCCATGAAGGGAGGGATGAAGGTGATACTCACAAGGAAAATAGAAGAAAGAGTACCACTACACTCATAAAAGAGGCTCATAAAAAAGAAAATGAAAACCCTCACAATGGCTATCCCATATAATCTCAAAAACCTCGAGCTCACAAAGATAGAATAGAAAATGATCGCCCCTCTTTCTTCTCACTACTACCCACACTACTTACAAATCAATTGGAGTATGTCATAAATGTCAACCCACTATGCATGCAAACACATTACCCACCGTAATAAAATCACTTCTATTCATATAGTTACACACAAAAACAAATTAAAGTGTAACATATCAACGTAATATAACTAAGAAATCATACATGCAAAAATGGATTACATACAGATGCACATACAGTAACTAGATTTACTCTCAATAAATCTCACTCAAGTCATAATTAGACCTAGTGGAAGAATTTGTCCTACCTCTCTCCTTATCTTTCCTTCTATTATTCATCCTAGGATAGTCTCTTTTAACATGTCTAAAATTGCTGCAGTTAAAAAATGCCTTATTTTTCGTACTTATCTTA
Source organism: Olea europaea var. sylvestris (assembly GCF_002742605.1). NCBI lineage: Eukaryota > Viridiplantae > Streptophyta > Magnoliopsida > Lamiales > Oleaceae > Olea > Olea europaea. The sequence goes on from NC_036246.1 coordinate 5,141,075, forward strand.
GACCTACATATACAATCAATACCAAATAATGGACTACAAGCAAAATATAAATACAATTTACACAGAATTGTTGTACAAAGTTTCCTAAGGTCATATGTAATACTAAAAGTGTAGAAAAGATTTGCAACAAATTCACAAAGAATTTAAGGCAAATAATTAGTAAGTAATTTCTAGGTCTAGCAACAGGCAATAGTAACCCCAATACTAATGTCAGCTCACATGATGACTTCCAATGCGAAAAGTAAATTGTTACCTTACAAGATTACCATAACTGCAATAATAAAAGAGAAAGAACGCGATATAGAGCTGACCGTATCGTCCTTAAAGGTTCCTTCAACTGCGGCAATACGAAACGACACCCGAAACCTGACGTTGAAGGGCTGCGAAAAGTAAATTGTTACCTTACAAGATTACCATAACTGCAATAATAAAAGAGAAAGAACGCGATATAGAGCTGACCGTATCTACGGATCCATAAATACAAAGAAAAGTAAATTTATCACTTTAGGGCTGCCTTTATCGTCCTTAAAGGTTCCTTCAACTGCGGCAATACGAAACGACACCCGAAACCTGACGTTGAAGGGCAAAATCATTCAAATATTACCTATAGCTTGAAACTGAAATTTGACAACACCACAATGTCCGTTTTGACGTCTAAAACAATCTGTCTGAAGACCACATCATCAAAGGACATCCTACTCGCCATCATGCACAGACGCCAGAGTCCTACTCATCGATGGCCACGCTCCATTGTCGGCCACCACGCACGACACCTCCAACTACGCCTCTACTTGTTGAGTCTATCGATGGTCTCCGTTTCTCCAACTAATAAGCGGTTTAGCAAAAAAAAAGAGTTTACAGGTCGTAGTCAGAATCTTTAAAAATTGGACAACTTCTCATCTGTTTTCTGTCCGGTTTCCAGCTTCGTTTTTAGCCTTCTTCAACAAATTTTGATACCCCCAAAAAATCATATATTTCTCAACTACATAAGCTATGATACCATTTGTTATGGAAATCTTCGAGAAATTTTCAATCTAAACTCAAAAACCAACCAAACGGACATCATTCGACAAGCTGTTGCCAAACAAAACCAACACTTTTGTTGTCACAAAAACTTGTCCCCACTAAGACGACTATATGATGGTGGTATTAGCAATCCACAAAGGTAGGAAGAAGAAGAGATAATAATGGTTGAATCTCACTCACAAACTTCAAAGGGTTCAGCCGCCTCTCTCTTTTCTCTCTTCTCTATTGCTGCAATACATACACACACACATAATGGCTGGGAGGTAATGGATATGTATTCTAATGGCTAATCACTTAGGTCACATAATTAGGCCAAACACTCCTCTCATGGGCTTCCAATTAAAAGCAAATAAATGGGCCAACTTCTAGTCAAAACCACACACTAATAACCCAACTCAATAGCTACTACTTGGGCCTAAAAAGTGTTGGTCATTTCTTGGTCGAGCCAAGTCAATGATGTCGATAAATTATTCGACATATATTTTAAATCATCGCCTGAATTCATTGGGCATCAAAAGTCGGCAAAAGCGTTGTAGTAAACAATTTTTGTTAGAATATGTGACTAAAAAATGTATTTTGTAGGTTTGTGTTAAAGGTTATCATCATTTGTGAAAAATTAAAATTTCTCACTAAGATAAGCTTCTCTTTTCGATAATGTGCGTTCTCCAATGGAGAAATAGTGACGTGTCATACTGAGAAGTTTTCAAGATATCTTAGAGTGCGTTTGATTGTTAATATTTTTTAAGAAAAATGTATTTTTTTTCACTCAAATTTTTATTTTTGTGTTGTTTGACTGTCATTTTTTCATAAAAACATGATCTTACTTTTGGTCATATGACTATATTTTCTTCAAAATCAAGAAAAATATATTCTTTAGGAGGAGTTGGATTTTATTTTTCTTAAAATTCATTCTCTCTTTCTCATCTATCCACTCTCTCTCATCTATCCATCAATAAAAAAATGGACAAGTACAATATTTTTTAGGTTGAAAATTAAATCAATCAAATACAATTAATTGACAATTTTCATGCAAATAAGTTCAAAGCAGCTGAATTCCTTAGAATTTATTTTTTTTCCCATGCAAATTCCATACTTGCAATCAAACACACCCTTAAAAAAGTTGAGCATGTTAATTTGATTAAAATTAAGGAATCTATAGACATTTAGCCTAGTTGGATGCTTCAGCAAATCGTTACACTATCATTGTAGCTCTCTCTATACTTGTGAAGTGGGATTATAGGTTCAGTCATTTATATAGTGTGGGTTGCTTCCTTTAGTCTACAAGTTTATGGTTCTTCGAACTTGTTGAATAGCGATCATGTTGAGGTTGAACTATGTTTGGACTAGCATGCGTTGGCCAGAAATGGTTATATACTTTGTATCGACATATATTCATCTACATAAATAGCTTGTTTTGTGTCCCACTTGTTGCCCCGAACCTACGCTCTACGAAATTTGACAAATTCTTATGAATGTGACTTTAATAGAAGAATGACTTAATTTTAGGGATATGTAAAACATTAAAATTCTATATAGCTACTTTTCTATGCTCCTTACGTAAAAGTGGTCAATTGTACAGTGTGTTTGGGTTTATAATTATTTAAACCTTAATATGAAATACCTTGTTCAATTAAATAACTAGACTTGAGTTTACTGGACAATAATTTAATTGCACTAATTTTTTTAATATACTAGGAGACTAAAGTATTAGAGTCCACAGTTTTCTTTATTCACCCAAAAATTTCCATTTTTAATAGCTGTTTTAAGTTTCTAAACTTCTGTTTCGTTAAGAATCTGATTTAAATAATGTATCTAATCGTATTTATTTGCTTACAAAACTCATTTTCATTAAAGTACAACGACTAAGACATTCCTTATTTTATTTTTTTGGTGAAATAAAATATTTACGTATCTTCGATCATTTTTTGTTTTCTTATATTTATCTTCAACGAAAATTTTTAGATTTTTCAAATGATTAACAAACTTTTTAGTTTAATGCTATTTTTAATTTTATTCCTTGTTAATTTGATTGGCATTTAAACTTTCATGCAAATAAATAAAGTAACATATTAATAAAATGAAAAATCGAACACATTATAGTATCATGCAATACAATCTATACCACAACTTCATTCTAGGGCTTTGTATCACATTATTAATATATATCTAATTTTCAATGCTCTCAATATACATGAGTTGAATTCTATTGTTTGTTAAGGTTTTTGTCAACCTTAATCTCAAAGTTCTAAACCTAATTTGATTGAACTATAAATAATTACGTCGATAGAATATTCTTTTTTCTTTTTACAAAACATAATTTTCTTTTTTCCTCAAAAAAAAAAAAAAAAAAAATTATATGCAGAAATGAAGAGTCCACGTGTTGAACAACTCTGTTAATTTGAATATTGTTATCCATGTAACCAACTAGAAAAGATTATATGATAAAATCTGAAGAGGATATTTCGAGATAAGATTTGATCATTTTAGTTTAAATTCTTGAAGATAACAAAAGGAATTCAACTATAAATAGATGGCACGAGTCTATAGGCATTCCATAGTTTTTCTATTTTCAATTTATCCGATTTAGCTGTACTTACATTCGTACAGCTATGAGTTTTTCAAAAAACCATGTGTTTTTTCTTAGTTCTCTATTGATTTTGATATGTAGTGGCTTAGGCGCCCAAGTTTCTCACGATGGACGAGCCATTACAATCGACGGGCAACGCAAACTTATCATTTCTGGTTCGATCCATTATCCACGAAGCACTGCCGAGGTACAATAACACAACTTTATATGATGATACTATTACTAATGTATAATTTGTTTCTAATAAGTCTATATGTAAAATTTAGATGTGGCCGGATTTGATCAAGAAAGCGAAAGAGGGAGGATTAAATGCGATCGAAACCTATGTTTTTTGGAATTTACACGAACCTCAACGTCGTCAGTACGATTTTAGTGGCAATAACGATCTCATAAGGTTTCTCAAGACAATTCAGGACCAAGGACTTCACTCTATTCTTCGCATTGGACCTTATGTTTGTGCAGAGTGGAACTATGGGTATCTACGCATTTACAATTATTCTTATATATGTTTTTCCTATTAATTACCTTTTACTAACACAATATATTTATCCAGTGGATTTCCTGTTTGGTTACATAATATGCCTGGTCTTGAGATGCGCACTGCAAATGATGTTTTCATGGTAATTAACCCTATTACTCACTTCAACTTCTATAGATTTATTATTATTATTTTATTTTTTTTGGAAAAACTAATGAAGTTTTTATTATATATGATTCTATATAATTTTCAGAATGAGATGCAAAATTTCACATCGTTGATAGTCGACATGATTAAAAAAGAGAGTTTATTTGCATCACAAGGAGGTCCTATTATTCTCGCACAAATTGAGAATGAATACGGTAATGTTATTTCGTCGTATGGAGATGCTGGAAAGGCATATCTTAACTGGTGTGCAAACATGGCCGAGTCACTCGATATTGGAGTTCCATGGATTATGTGCCAAGAGAGCGATGCTCCCGAACCAATGGTAATAATTATGTTCTTCCTATTACAATATCAGTAATATATAATTTTAATTTACGAATATTATAATTTGTTGCAGCTGAACACATGCAATGGATATTATTGTGATCAATTCACTCCGAACAATCCGAACACCCCAAAAATTTGGACTGAAAATTGGACTGGATGGCAAGTTTTATTAATTGCTTAATCTTTTTCTGATTATATTAATCAATATTGATTTTATAATATATATTTTGAAATTTTAGGTTTAAGAATTGGGGTGGTCCAGATCCTCTGAGAACTGCTGAAGATGTTGCCTTCGCTGTTGCTCGGTTTTATCAAAACGGAGGCGCGTTACAGAACTATTACATGGTCAGTATTAAGTTCAAAATTGACACGAAAAATGGTTTTTTTTTTTTAAATGATTTTCGTGCTAATTAGTTATACAATTCAGTACCACGGTGGAACAAATTTTGGAAGAACTGCTGGTGGCCCGTACATTAGCACAACCTACGATTATGATGCACCTCTCAATGAATACGGTACTCCGAATCAACCAAAATACGGGCACTTGACGCAGCTTCATAATATTTTGATGTCAATGGAAAGGACTCTCACTTATGGAAATGTTACTTCTACTGACTATGGAAATTCCTTATATGTAAGTATTAAATTATTATTATTATTATCCCCCCCCCCCTCCCCTCTTTTTGTTTGGGTAGTTGTGAGTTATAACTTTTTTCTTGAATTTATATCGATCGACAGGGAACTGTTTATACGCTTGATAACACATCGAGCTGTTTCTTTGGCAATACAAATGAAACAAGTGATGCGACAGTAAATTATCGAGGAATTGATTACAACGTACCTGCGTGGTCGGTCAGTATCCTTCCTGACTGTAAGACAGAAATTTATAACACGGCCAGAGTAAACACTCAGACTAATTTGATGGTGAAGAAGTCGAATGAGGCTGAGGCCGAACCCGCCTCATTGAAATGGAGTTGGAGACCCGAGATTAATCTCGAACAAACTCTGGTTCAAGGAAAGGGACAAGTATCTGTAAACATGATTGTGGATCAAAAGGTTGCGAATGATGTTAGTGACTATTTGTGGTACATGACCAGGTTTGTACATAGTAGTTAATTTAATTTAAATTTATTTATTTTTACACTTTTTTTAAGTTCTTACATATAATTTTCGAACAGCGTTAATCTCGACAAGGATGATCCTATCTGGACTGATGATATGAGCATTCGCGTGAATGGGACTGGACATATTTTGCACACTTATGTCAACGGCGACTATCTTGGTTATGAATCTCATTATTCTATGCAAGCAGTCGAGCTTGAATTTTTGTAATCTATTCATGAAAATATTGTGTTGTTGCAGATTCTCAGTGGGCAACATATGGTGTAACCAACTATGTATTTGAGAAGAAGGTTGAATTGAACCCTGGAACGAATCAAATAACTTTACTTAGCGCAACCATAGGTTTTCAGAACTATGGTCCGATGTTCGATATTGTACAAGCTGGGATATCTGGACCAGTCGAGATTATTGGTAGGAAAGGTGATGAGACAATCATAAAAGACCTGTCATTGCACAAGTGGTCGTACAAAGCTGGATTGCATGGCCTGGATAACAAAATCTACAGTTCGGATTCCAAATTTGCTTCCCAATGGAATACAGAAAATCTTCCTATTAATAGGATGTTGACATGGTACAAGGTAAGTCGAGTATTATATATTTCGACCACTCTTTTGTACATAATTATTCTTCAAAAATTGATGCTATGTTTTTTCGATGCCAGACTACATTCAAGGCGCCATTAGGAGAAGATCCTGTTGCTTTAGATATGCAAGGTTTAGGCAAAGGTATGGCTTGGGTGAACGGAAATAGTATTGGCCGTTACTGGCCGAGTTATATGGCAGAAGATGATGTATGTTCGACCGATGCCTGTGATTATCGCGGTTCATATTATAGCACCAAATGTGCCACAAACTGTGGTCAACCTACTCAAAGATGGTTAGTCGATCACAATCTTTTTTATTAAGCCCCTTTCTGGTTGCGATTTTTCCAAGATTTTAAGCAACATTTTGACCTGTTCCCTATGCATCTGTACTATTGACTCAACACGAAGCACATTACCATAAATGCCTGAATGTCAGAAGGGTACATAGGTGATTCTACATGGTTTGGTCAATAAGTGCGGTTGTTAACACTGTATAGTAGTAAAATTTTTGCTAAAAACGCTCTCCGACAGAGGCTAAATAATTCTATGGAGAAGTTGAAAAGACTAATATGATCATTATAATTGTAGGTACCATATTCCTCGTTCCTTCATTAACGATGGTGATAATGAATTGGTGCTTTTCGAGGAATTTGGAGGAAATCCGACCCTTGTCAACTTCCAAACTGTTACAGTTGGAACAGCTTGCGGCAGTGCCTATGAGAACAAGGATATGGAATTATCGTGCCAGGGTCGTCCCATTTCTGGTATCAAATTTGCTAGTTTTGGCGATGTACAAGGAACTTGTGGCTCATACGTCAAGGGCAGCTGCACAAGCCAAACAGATGCGCTTTCAATTGTCCAAAACGCCTGCGTTGGCAAAGAATCGTGTACAGTTTCTGCATCGGAAAGCACGTTTGGCACGGCTGACTGCGCCGACGGCATAGCGAAAAGGCTTATTGTAGAAGCGGTCTGCTAGGTTTAATTTCGTTGATACTTTCGTTTGCTAGATAGAGATAAGTAGTAGTAGTAATTTTGTCGGTTTCTCTCTCTCTCTCTCTCTCTCTTTTTTTTTTGAATTTCTTGGTAGATTAATTCGATGAGTAAATGATACTTTTAGATGTTATGGAAATATTTTTCCTCATAAATAATAATTTTTAGAATTTTAATATTCTCCTTTTTATTTCTCTTGCTGATCTAGTCGATTTGGATTTGGATTTTGAAGTTTTCAAAATTTTCCAGTTTATTTATCACAATTATATATGTAAAAATAAATAACTTTCTTTGTAGAAGAAAATTTTAATTTATTCTCATGATCAGAGTTATTTAAAACAAATAAGTTTCTTGTACTTAAAGGGGAAAAATTAACTTAAACATCTTTCGAAATAGCTTCTATCAAATTGACAAAAAATTATTTATTCATCAAAATTCATAATAAGTAAAATATTTTTACTTAAAAGGAGGGGAAAAAAACTTATTTTAATCAAACGTGTTTAGAAATTAACACTTAAATAGACAAAAAAAAAATTATTAACAATAGAAGAATATTTAGTCATATACCTAAAAAGGCTTTCTTTATTTAAAAAGGCCGAAAATATTAACATAAAATATCTTTATAAATTACTTTTTATTTTTTCTTAAGTTGAGCCGAACATGCAATATGGAGATGCTTTAGAGAACTTTTGGCAAAATTACGGAAACTAAAAATCTAAACTTAACCGAGTCTGACTAAATATTTTTGTTTGATTATTGCTTCATTTTGATATTTTAGGTATTGATGGTGTCAACCGCATTGGAAACTCTCATTAGACGGTAAAAGACTTTATCATGATCTGACTACATACTTCTTAGTGGCTCACCATGAGTAAAGTAACATAATTTTCGCCATATATGATTCAGTCTGGATATTAAGAGAATGTTTGGTGGGGATTAAAATTAGATTTTTTAGTAAATTGTAATGAAAATTTTTGAAATGTGTGGTTGAAAAATTGTTGGACTCATGAAAGATGTGTTTAATATTTGTTTAATCTTGACTTAAATTAAAATCTTATTTTGATCTCTCTCAAAAAGCTATAAGGTATACACTTCTGAATATATGTGATAAAATAATTATTTTTCATCTGGGCTCCATGTCAGCCATAAAAAAGGCCTCGACATCCACACGTAACCAATCACTTGCACCTCGGCCTCTGAGCGCAGCTGAACAAATGTATTTGGATTAAACCCCCTGTCCCGACTTGGGGACGGGTGAAATGTGGCGCCCCCTATTGGGCAGGCACCCCTCCAATAGCGGGGGCGCCACTATTTTTATCCCTGTCTCCAAGCTGGGACAGAGAGCACGGTTGAATGTATTTCATGCTATTTCTTGCGCTTGAAATGATGGTCAAGGCTGTCATCTAATATAATTGATAGTAACTTGTCCCAAGCCTGCTGCAGTTAAACCAAGCCCAAGGGTGACCGTGGAGATTTCAGTTTTCTTGATATGATTTCACTAGCAAATTTGGTGGAGGCTTAGCAATTATATGGAGAAAACACCAAGTTAAGAATTAATTCAGCCTCTTTCACATGCAAAGTACCGTCTTTTTCCTCAAGTCTTCCTTGTTTGAAGAAAAATTGTTTCTTAATTTTTAGACAAACTGTCAACTTACCATGACGTAATATTATATCTGTAAAATCTCTGCTGCTGGCTTAAGTGTGTTAAAGAGAGGTGCTCTCAAGCCTAGTGAGAGAAAGTCGTACTTGGTTGCCCACTTGCCTTGAGTGATTTCTAGTTCTTGGGTTTGATTTCACAATCTCTCAGTGGTTTTGATATCGACAAACTGGACTTCTTGAGTTTTTCATCAAATATTGCCGTGATGTTACTAGACAATTCAGTTTTCTTGGTCACAAGGAGCTCTCGGCCATTGCACATTTTTTTTTACTTTGATTTCACTTTCATCTTGAAGTGATTTTGAAGTTAGCAGTCTACTCATGTGTTTCTTGGCCAGATTCAAGGAGTTTCGTCAAGGATTTACAGCTTTGTTTGTAGAATATATTCAGCCTCAGTTCAGTTTGAAGCCATGTGGTTTTTGCCACTGTTTAAGCTTGGTTATTAGTTTCCTTTCTTTGGTATGTTTCCATTTAGTTTTGGTCTTCTTATATATATATAAACATAATTCTCTAAATAAAAATCTAATTTTTTTGGTGGCACAATTATCTTCCTCATCTTTTTTTTTTTTAATGGTATCAGAACCTAAATTTGTGCATTGAAGTTGTTTCTTTCTTCCATCTATTCTCACACCATTTATGTAATTGGAAAACAAAACCCACCTTTATTTTTACATAGAACCGTCGCCTTTTTTCCTCTATTACTCTTCGATGCAACCTCAGTTCCAACAATGAGACAAATCTCCATGGTCGGCGCGTGTAGTACAACACGAGATACTTCGATGGTGATTGAACCACCACACGTAGACACACAGGTGGCGTGAGAGAGTGTGTGGATCCGTTTCCAACAGAGCTTCAATAGGACAGTGTATTTCTAGGTAAATTTCTAATTGTTTGGTGCTATTGGTTTGGTTGTACGTGCAATGTGTGGTATATTTCTGAGGTAGTTTGTGACGGTGCGTTGATTGTTGTGTGAGTCTAGTTCTTTGTGATTCAGTTGCTGCTTATTTGTTGGTTTCATAATGGCAGAGAAAGAAATGATTCGCTTCAATCCATTAGTATTAGATTAAATGGTAAAAATTACTTATATTGGAGCACCATGATGAGGAACTTTCTAAAGGGAAAAAAAATTGTGAGATTATGTTAGTGAATCTGTTGTAAAACCCAAGAAAACTTTTGAGAATTATTTAATAGAGTTAGATAATTAAGAGTCAAACAATATCAAAATTCTCACTTGGATTCATAATCATGTTGAGCAATTCATTGGTACACAGTCGGTGAAATTTCAAATAGCAAAAGAAGTTTGGTATCACCTTTAGAAGTTATACACTAAGTCTAATTTTGCAAAACGGTATCAATTGGAGATTGATATACGAATTTTACAATAGAAAAATATGAGTATTCTCGAGTTTTACATTGTTATAAATTTAATTTTTGATGAGCTGGTTCTTATAGAATCAGCAAGACTGAAAAATATGTGAGGAATATATTACTTTTAGAGAGGAATAGCGATTAATTCAATTTTTGATAGCGTTTCACAGTGATTTTGAGAATTTGGAGGCTCAATCTTGCACCGCACTCCACATTTGCTATTTCAAATATATCTGTCTCTTCCATGCATTCTTATTTATCGTTTTTTTTATTTGCATACTTGGTCCTTGATTTCTCATGTTCATTTGACTTCTATATTTTTGTTTCAAAACTTGTACGTACCTTAACATACGTGTACGAACCTTTACATCTTCTCGCTGACTCTGTCGATCCTTGTAGTCCACTTTATTTTGCTTATGACTATATGTTGTGCTTATGAACTCTTTTTTATCACTTGACATTTGTAAATTTTTAGATTCCTCTAACCTTTGAATGCACTTGTTCATTGATTATCTCTATCACATCTTGTATTTTTTTCAACTTTTTTCTTACTTCCCTAATTTGTTTTGTTTCATTCTCCTTTAACTTGTCATCCATTTCCTTTGAATCTAGTAGTTACATCTCTGCAGTATCTACGAAAAATACGCTTCTTCAAACATTTCTTTTGAGTCTGGTAGTTCCTCCCTCTGCTGAATCCATCAAGAACACTCTTTATGAACCATGATGTCCTCTCCTAAGTTGTTGTTCCAATCTTCTTCACAGTTCAATGTTTAAGTTTGCCATTTAGTGTAATTTTGATTGTTGAGCTTTTTCACTCCGTTGACCACCTATAGGTTTCCCAGTGTGATTTGATTAGTCTCCTCATTATCAAGTAAGTTTAATAAAGCTTCATAATGTCACTTTGTGCATAAACTCGACATGCATGCCATGAAGATGAGTATAGGACACCATTTCATTTTCTTTCAAAATATCATGCTAGAAGTTAATCATATTTAAATATTCAATAAGATAAACTTGAAAAAATTTCATTTATAATCTTTCTTTTCATTGCGCCATTGACCAGCATACTATACACTACAAAGAGCTATGTGCAAATAAAAATAATTAATAATTAAATGGTCAATATAACATCGAAACAATCGAGTGGACCATTCTTTTGTGATAATCAAATGTACATCTCTTAACTTCCTCTATGATCACCAAAGAAGTATCATATTACAATGCCAATACTCATAACATCACTAAGACACAATAAAGTGAAACATTCTCCTTTGAACCCCATAGGAACAACTTTTATCTTCTCTTGTGGTCACCCAAGAATTTTCCCATTCACAATGCCAATAAATAATACATAACAATGTCTCGCCATCCTTGTTAAGTTAGTAGGTCAATAAATATTTTTATAATATAAATTCATTTTCTCAAACGTGTTGTGCATGCAAGATTCTCAGCTATTGACATATATCTTCCATGCAAATGGAAACGCTCATGAATAGCATATTCAATCCAAATGTACGTCAACATGTCTTGGAATTGCAAACTTGAGCATCATGTCCAGCATAAGGTATTGAAAATCACCACTGAATTTTAAGGTCTAGAATTTTCTAGTTAGTGTACCATTATTCTTAATTTACCCACATGTAGTTTCATTTTACAGCTTATATGCTAGAAGATTCTGGGAGCCATATGTAATATTATCTTGTTACTAGAGCTAGATGGATCTACATTTGTCACCACCGACTTGTACCTCTATAAAAAAAGGGGATGGTGCATGATGAATGAATGTGAGCAGGAAGTATGAGAGAGAGATAGTGGGAAATAAAAGATAAACAAGGAAGCTGCATATATATGCGTGAAAGAATTTGAGAGAAAGCGTGTGTAAGACAGTGAATGAAGAAAATTCGTTCTAGTGGTGGGTTGCCTAAAATTGTGTAAGTAATTTATATCAATAAAAAAATCATCATTTTCTGGGGTTTTAAACCCTATCAGAGCAAGGTGGCTGGGGATAAATTTTTTGTTTTGTTTTGTTTTGTTTTTTTTGGCAGTAGCTCATACAGTTCTTCTATTGTAGGTGAATGTGGAAAGCTTGGAACTCGATAGATGACATGACTAGTTGTTGAAGCTCCTATAGGACTTTGAGGATTGATGTACACGATGAAGACCTAACTGGGGCTGTTTTGGTCACACAGTCTTGTGTGGTATATTTTGAAAATCTTTATAGTATATATGACTTATGCAGTTGTATGGTGGGTACTTTTATAACCATAATGTATATACATACAAGCATGGCGTAATCTAGATATACGATAGGAGTGTTACATGTGATCATCTAAATATACAGGGCTTTTATTTTGAAGATGTTTATTTCATTTTATTATTTCAACATATGATTACATAAAAAAGGGCACACTTACATTTATATGTCAAGTTGTTAATTTCTTTATTTATACATATGTGTGTGTAGTTAGTCTATAAGAAAGGAGAGTGAAGTGTAGAAGTACTAATTTAGCCATCGATTCAAAAAAATGTGAAAGATCAAAGTTAAAAATGTTCCACCAGATCGAATTGGTGGTTAAAAAAATAAAAAATAAAAAAAATCTAAACAAGATGAAAGATTATGGCAACAAAATGTAACTAAAATTTCACATTATCAATTTGAGTTAAATACAAATTTATATTTGCTACTATAAAATTTATAATTGTGTAACTTGTTTATGCACCGCAAAAGTAACATACATTTTAATTATTCTTCCACTTGCTAGGAGGTTTAACTCCCACATTGGATATTGATGTTGGGAGAATAATAAACACTTATTGAAAAGGCTACGATGAATACTAAGTGGATGGGCTGTATAAACAGCTGGTCAGGTGGAATTTTAGTTAATATCCTTTTAAAAATAAAAAATAATAACAATAGTTTAAGAAATGGCAAAACTGTGGTCACTTCACCAGTTTAATGTTTACCGATTTAATAAGAAATTAATACTATGTAATTGGATTGAATTTAGTTCGATTCTCGATTATTTTATTGAACCGATTGCATCGCAACTATCGTTATAGTTAAGAGTTCCAAGGCTACAACTTAGAATCCTTAACTCTGAAACTAAATACCGAACAATACATAAATAATTATTTATATTATATCTAGAATAAGTAATTTATAAAATGGTTCAAACAATATCTACTGAAAATCATGATTTTTTTTTTTTTTGGATATGATCCTGGTTATTGAAGAATCCTTCTCCTAAAAACTCTAGATCACGAGTCCAGAAAATGCATTTTTATTTTTATTTTTACCATTACGACTTTATTGATTGTTGAGTTATATAATCATTAAAAAGGTTGGTTGAATCCAAAAGCACCAATGGCTTCCATAGAAAGCACTGAGCTTTGAAGGGAACGAAGTGAACTATGGGAGCTAACTCCCCCTACAATAAGTGAATTGATGATACAAAGAACCACATCCTTTAATGCTACTACCATCCTCACGAGTAACACCTTGTTTTGGGAAGAGATAGTCCTGTGCATGTGATCCTCTATTAAAAATATAATTATAATAGTTGCCAAAAAAATTGACCTTCTTTCTCACCTTTTATATTTTCATTTTCTAAATAATGGATTGCTAGGACCCGTTCTAAGAGGACTCATGGATTTGAACACCTACATTTTGACACCTTTTGCTTCTTGATTTTATAGCTAAGATATTCAATATTTTAAAAGGCGCACGTAGGCACGAGACGTGGAGTTTCGGTAAGCGCAAAATTACGCAATCAATTGTCAAGTTGATCACTTAATACACGACTAGGCATAAATGCGTAAGAGTTCAAATTCAAGGGGAAAAGGCAAGTTGGGTTCTTAAGAATCTACTTTTTCGTTTAAACGACAAAATGAATTTCCTTTTTTGTAGTTTTCCTTCGAGAATATTTTTTTCTTTCCTTTAAATTCCTACTACTTAGCTTTTAGTTCACCTCTAACCATCAAATAAAATGTCAATAATCCATCCAAGCTTAGGAACGCTTTATTAAATATTATATTTTTTTAAAAGCCTTTTATTTGACTTTTATTTTAAGTTTTTAAAAGACTTTATCTGCACAAAAGTAAAAAACGACTTTATTCAATAAAAAGTTAGATAAAATTTAAACTACAATTCTATCAATAATATACAATTATGATTTTGAGACTTATTGTTTTTGTTGAAAACTTTGAAAGTATACATGTGTTTCCATAATTCTATTGAGCAGGACTTGTTTAATTGAAAGTTGAAATAATGAAAAATACTTCAATTTTTGCTTTCGAAAATTTGAAAGTTGTATAATTTATTGATTGTAGGAACTATTAATTAAATTTAGTACTTTACAATTTTAAATGTTTGGTATGCATTATTTTAGTTATTAAATGATTTTTAGAATAATAAAAAATTTAAAATAATATAAAAATAAGAAAACTATCTTTTACGCCTAGGTTTGTAAAGTTTAAAACTTGACCTTCACGGCTACCCAGATTTTACGTTTTTTTAGAATATTGAACATATTATAAAAGATCATACCTATTAAAATTCTTCACATTGTAATCTAATTGAAAATTTTGAAAAAAATATTAGATATTTTCTTAAATCTCTTCAAGTACTCAAACTAATAAATATAATTTTAATCAATCTATATTGTCTAAATCTTGTAAGTTAATTTATCATTAAAAAAAAAGTCATTTGACCAGTTGGCATAAGCACATGGAGTCGTGCTCCTTGAGTGATCCCCTAAAAAATCGTAAACAAGATCACATAGGCCTTGTTTTTTCGGGGAGACACACGTTGCCAGTTGGGTTTGTTTGAGAAGAATTATTCTAAGCACATTGGATCCCAATAACGCCAACTTGGCCACAAGAAGGCCAGCAGTCAATCAATTAAAATTCCGTTATTCGTCCTTGTCTAGTGGTAGACAAAGAAAAGTACCGTTGGTGGTTTCAAATTCCTATGCGACGCAATTCTTTTGCAATCCTTTTCAAATACGTTGTACGCAAGAAATCTCCAGTAGACTTCGAAGGTACAACATATTACTGCATTATTATCGATAAAGATTCAGGAATTCATGAAATTCTGATTGTAGAGTAATATATAGGGTCCCACTTTATCCGAAATGCCGTCTCTTTCTCCAAAGCTTGAAAATTTTTGTTTCGAGGTCATCAAACTTAGACAAAAATATCAATTAGGACATCTGACCTTAAAAATTCTTGCTATCAAGTTACCAAACATCATTATTATTTCAATTCTGGACATTATGTTATGGGATGTTACTGAAACTAACAGGATATGTCTATGCGAATTGAAAAAAAGAAAAAGAAAAGAAAGAACGAATGCTACATAAGATCTACGTGGAACATGAAAATGTCTAAATTTGAAATGCTATTAAACTTTGTAAAATTGTATCCGTCATGCTCTGGACTGTTAATCCATGTCGACTTCCAATTCATGTTAGCTTGAGTAACACTGACTAATGAAGTAATTTGAATTGAAATAATTATGATTTCTACTGAACAACCTCTGTATAAAAATAGTTTAAATGTTAAGAAGTCGATTTTAGATTGAAATCATGCCCAAAAAATTTGAGAAACTTTATCCATGA
>NC_036246.1:5158308-5159781 GCF_002742605.1 Olea europaea var. sylvestris
GACCAGTGCCCCCTCCAATAGGAGGCGCCACTTGGGCATTATGGACACCATTATGGTATCCATTATGTTCAAGTAGAATAATCCTTAAAATTATAATATTTAATACAGCTTTTCTACATCTGGTGGTTAAATACTGCATGATGATCTTTTCCCTTCTAGTCTCTTAAAGTTTGTATCCAGTTTAATACACATTATTGTTTTGCAATCTGATGGTCTTTACATAGAATTATCCATTAACATTTAGGTTTTAGAATTTTTTTGTCTTAACAAATGTTGGTGAATACGTAAGTTCTATTGCACACGTGTAATCTCAAAGTCTGTAAAGGTAAATTCCGGGAGTCCCCCTCCCCCCAAAAAAATATTTTCAATTTTTTTTTTTTGAAGATAACTTTTCAACAAGATCAAGAAGACAAACAACGAATATTTAACTGTAAATAATTAAATGGATTGCTTGTGAATCTTCAATGAGAAACAAATGAGTCCTGTAATAATCTTATCTGATTTAATGTCTAGTCATATGAATGCTTGAAAATAAAGCAAGTTTCTGAATTTGGTTTCCTGCATGCATTCTTGGGAAATAAATGATATTGATTATCTACCCTAATATACTTAAAGCAATAAAACTTAATCTGTTTCTGTTTCTTTGTCATTACTGCTCAGCATTCAACATTTGAGTGATGCTATGCTTACAAAGTAGGTTTACAAAAAAGGTTGACAAAGTGGTTGTTGGCAAACTCAAGACCATTCAATTCAAAAACAGTTTTTGAAAGCAACAAAATCCATTGGCCTTGATCTTGCCAACACACACTTTTTCAACCATTTTTGTCAAACTACTTTGTACAAGTAGTTTAATTGTTAACATTTTGTTGCCGTTAATATTGTTGATTTCTTTTTAATGTTGTATAGGAATTCAGAAAGGAAGTGGTATTTGTTATTGATATAAGTGGAAGCATGAGGGAAAAACCTATTGAGGACACCCAAAGTGCCCTGTTTGCAGCTCTGTCAAAGCTTGATTCTGAAGATTTGTTTGGTGTAATAGCATTCAATGATGAAACCCACCTATTTTCGTCATCTATGATGCCAGCAACCATGAAAGCTATTGAGAATGTCACTCAGTGGATTACCTTGAACTTCATCGCTGGAGGTGGCACAAAGATCTTACTTCCTCTGAATCAGGTTCAGTTGCATGTTCTTGCAATCTTGAGAAGAACTTCCTTGTTTAATTGCAAGTCCTTCTGTCTACTAGGAGCACATACATGATTCTCTCTCTCTCTCTCTCTCTCTCTCCCCCTCACACACTGATTTTGAGTTACCTATGGATGTGCTTGATGACAATTAAGCAGGGTTGAGATTGATTCATTTAGAAGTGATTTAGGAAATGGAAGTGATCTTAATGATGACGTAGTTTACACATGGAATCAATTTCAGAGGAGCTGATGTTTACCAAGTTGATGCGCGCGTAACATATGAAAG
>NC_036246.1:5162009-5163563 GCF_002742605.1 Olea europaea var. sylvestris
TTTAGTTGCACAACTGGAAGTCATCTATGACAACACTAACAGAAATGATTTTTTCCTTTGTCAGGCCATTGGAATGTTATCTAATAGTAGCGATTCCATCCCTATCATTTTCCTCATTACTGATGGGTCTGTTGAAGATGAGAGACATATTTGTGATGTTATGAAAAGTCAATTGACAAATCAACAAAAAGTTTGCCCACGAATATACACATTGGGCATAGGTAAGATTTTTAGTATTACTGATGTATATGTAGCATGTAAAAAGTATATTGAAGAGAAGAATAGGACATACATGATAAGACGTATGAAAGCAAAAATCCTAATAGACTTTTCAAAACTTCACACATTTATTAGCAGAAGTAGGAATAGATTGTGATCTCCAAAAGCATAAAAATGGATAGGTGCTTTTCAGTTTCTAAACTTTCAACAACTTTGAAGTAACTTCTACTATGCTTCTTCCATGAAGCCCAAATCTTATGCCAGCTCTGATTCTGCCTAACTGCGAAGAACCTGTGCACTTTAACGTACCAGCAAAGCTCTTACGATGGCTGGCCTTACATGAAAAACTGGAACTGTACAAGAAAAACTTGAACTCTGAATAGAGTAATAAGTGCTACACATTTTTCCCACTTGCATGCATTGCACCAGCTGAGCAGATTTTCTTCCTTTTCTTGTTACCATCTGTTAGAACATTATTTTATTTAATTTCTCAGTGAGCGTTTTTTCTTTTTTTATGAGGTTTTGAATCCATTTTGTTGTGCATGTCGCTAATATGTCTTGCATTTCCTGTCTTACAATGGCTCTCTTATCTTCATCCTGTACTATATTAGTTTGATTGCAATGCTTCTTTTACTTTGTAGTTGACTGGTAATTTAAATATTTTAGGTTCGTTCTGTAACCATTATTTTCTTCGGAATCTTGCAATAATCGGCGGTGGATATCATGATGTTTCTTATGATGCAGGTATGTTTTTTCTTGTCCAAATAAAAATGCTGAAGATCCTTCTTTCTAAATAAATCTTAGACATCTTCAAAATTATGCTTGAACTTTACCAAGTTCTTTTGCTTTCTCATCATATATTCTTTCAGCTTCAGCCCATATTGTATCACGATTGTCTTTATCTTTCAGCAGAATATTGTTTCATTTCTATTGAAACAGTTAGTTATGCAAGTTATTTAAACCAATTATAATTTGATTTTGTTGTTAATTCCTGCAGTCCACAGCACCGTGGTATATTGTGCATATAAGTCTTTTATTTATGTCTTCTGATCTGTATTCAATCATATGATACTGCAAAACTCAAATTTAGCATCGCAGGGCTCTTCAACCCAAGAATCTCATAGGCCTTGTCCCCCTGTATTTGGTCTTTTTTTGTGATGCATGATACAGACATCCCGATATGCGATTTTTTTAAAAAAGTACTCACGCTACATGTCGTCGACACTTTGATTAAATTTTTTAAAATTCTATAAAATAAATTGAATTTTATACTTGTAATTAATTTTTTCTCGTTGAAATCTCTTAAAGTGAGTAACTATTACTTTGAGTTAAAAA
>NC_036246.1:5171897-5173000 GCF_002742605.1 Olea europaea var. sylvestris
AGTAGACAACAAAGAAGTTATAATACCCCAGCCTCGTATGGACCGAAACGTCACGAGAATAATTGTACCTAGACTTAGTAGTTAAATATACTTTTTGTGGAAAATATAAATATTTGATTTACGATTTTACTTAAAATTATGTTTTTTAAAACAATATATTACCTATTTTATTATATGAACCATGGCATGCATGTGTTTACTAATTAAATAAAAGGTTTTAAATAAATTTTCCATATATGACATTTTTAAATAGTGAATAAAGCTAAGTTGTTTTATTTTTCTATTTCACATGGCCAATTATCAAAATAAATTTGCTTACATAGTTATTAATTTCGAAACTTCACGAAATTTTAAGAGAAGGTGGGAAACTTCTTATGATATGAGATATCCAAAAATCGGCATCTTTCAACAAAATATAAGGCACTAAAATATTTTTCGAAATCCCATAGCAACTCTGTTTCAAAAATAAATCAGTGCAGTTAACTTAAAATAACATACCAAATTCTACAGACATTGGATTGATTGACAAAATTTCGAGTTTACCCAGTAACTAACTCATTAAGCAGTCATGCCCCACTAGTTTTGTTCAAAAATTTCAAGTAACGATTGAGTTACGAATTTTTCAAATCAAGGACAGAAGTTACAATTTTAGAAACAGCTACACTAAATCTTATCGCTCACATATTTGTGATGAACGGTAATTTGTCTGTTAATTTCTATAAAATATAACTACTTTTAAACATAACTAATTCTCCGTAGCACATTGCATGAAGTTCTACCATCATCTACATTCCAAGCAAATCAAATCAACATGTAAGAAGGGAATTAACCCATAAATATCATTGGTGTATTTCGTTATCAAATTAGAAAATTCAAACTATAGATTCATATCATTACACGTAGATTGATTTTCGGCAAAATCCAATTTCTATAAAATTATCATAACTCGTGGAGCTGGAGAATAATCATTCAAACTATAGTAGTGTCAAACCATCGTACTTGGAGTACCAATTCATTCATACTTTTAACGAAAAATCATAAATTTGAACACGAAATAACCCCTTGCACCTCTACCTACTTTGATTTTTCTTGAAATATAAAGG
>NC_036246.1:5173100-5191593 GCF_002742605.1 Olea europaea var. sylvestris
TGAGTTGCACGATAATGATTGGTTATCTGGACTGTACGAGAACAGAGGGCGTTGGGTTCCATGCTTCTTCAAAATCACTTTCTAGGCGGGTATGTCAACTACACAAAGAAGTGAAAGTATGAATGCATTCTTCGACGGCTACGTGCATTCAAAAACCTCGTTGAAGCAGTTCGTCGAACAATACGAACGTGCTCTTCGAAATAAGGTTGAAAAGGAATTTCAAGCTGATTTTAAGTCATTCTCGCAGATGGTACCTTGTGCAACACAATTTGAAATGGAGCAACAATATCAATCAGTTTACACCATCTCAAAATTTCGTGAAGTTCAAGCAGAATTCACGGGGAAGGTGTATTGTGACATTCAGTCCACTTCGAAAGATAGTTCCAAAGTGACGTACGAAGTACGAGACACTATTATGTGTGAGGACCATCGAAGGAAAAAGACGTATACCGTGTCTTATGAGAGAGATGAATGTGAAATTATTTGTAGCTGTCACTTGTTCGAGTTTTAGGGAATACTTTTCAGACATGCGATCACAGTGCTGGCATTGAATGACGTCACACATATTCCGGACAAGTACATACTACAGAGATGGAGGAGAGATGTGCGTAGAGCACACACAAGGGTTGCCGTAAACTACAATGGGTTGGTTAGTACTCCAGCTCAAATGAGATATGAAGAGATGTCAACTGGTTTTACGCAGCTAGCAAACCTTGTTGCAGATGATGAAAGGCGTTCACGTGCGATAATAGAGTGGATAAAATGTCAATGTGAAGAGCTTACGTCTACAAAATCGAGTATTGGAAGTAATGTCGCAGCGCAAAACACTGTTTAGGTTCTCACTCAATGTACTGATGTGGCAAATAGTACGAGTGTTAGCATATTGGATCCGAAGTTGACTCGAAGAAAGGGAGCGCCAAAGAAACTCAGAAGAAAAAGCCCATTGGAGACTGCATCAAAGAAAGCGAAGGTATGCTTGATTCTTTGATTGTATTTTGCTGAGTTGTTTTGAATTAAGATCAAGAATAACTTTGTTGCACATGCAGTCCGGTTCGAAGTCAACCACCTGTAAGAGATCGACAAAGAGCAACACTAGTATGCTTGATGGAGGATTTGACGTCCAGCTTCATCAAGCACAACTCCATGCTGACGCCGTTCCATATTTTTCCAACTCCATGTTGACGCCAAACTCCATTCCACAAGATTTCATTCCCACGCCATTCCCCCTCTCACAAGGTATAAAGTTATGTCTTTGATGTAAATTGAAAAATCATTTTCTCATGATTGCTTTATTGAACGTTGACAATGTATTTTATTGTAGGTCAAAATATGTTGTTTCACTATCCAAGCTTACCGGATGAAAGTGGAAGAGGCATTTGAGTGGGTTGTTTCACAATGTTATTGATTTTTTGTTTCACTATCAAAGCTTACCGGAGAATGAATTGTAGTTTTTCTTGTCTTTCTATCCTGAAGCGAAGGCATGGTGTTCTTTTTGGGTCAATGGCAAAAATCTCGTAATGTGTGTATATTGCTGTTCACCATCGTATTGTTGCTGTTCATTTTTGTTTTCCGACATTGCGGCTTTGCTATTTTAAGAATTTTACCTCTTCTTCCAGATATGGAGGATTTCTTTCGGCTGGTTATATCCTGTTTCCCTATTAATGCGACAGAACAATTGCTGGTGCAGACATAACATGCCGGCGCATTAGCTGTAGTAAGGAAAAAGCCCATTGGTTCAGAAGTTGTCAAAGTTACTGGTTGTTTCAGTCGCTTATTGCTGGGAGGAATTCAATGAAGATGATTGGAATTTTGTTTTAATTCGGTCAAGGTTTTGTTGCTGAAAGTTGCTGAAAATGTGAATAAATTTGTACAACATAACTGTTATGGTTGTCGAAAATTTTTTATTAGCTTTTATTTTAATTCCTTTGGTTAGATGTATGCTGATTTTTATTACCAGAGAACTGAGCTGCCTATGGAAAATGTATGCTGATTTGTACAAGCTGAATGCTGAATTGTTCTCTAATTCAATTGTTTAGCTTCCATTATAACATAAAACCATGCAACTGGCTTTAGCACCTTGTTTATAGCTTCTTATATTTGGCAAGCTAGCATCTAATAATCAAGTGAAAACATATGACAGGAGAAGAGCAGCATGTTGAACCCAAACAACATGTTGAACCCAATAATGACTAGCAAACTGTGTAAATTTAATCCCTCCATAGCTAAGCCAATGAAATCTCTTCTTATTAACTTTTCCAGGGTTCAATTTCAATTAGCATGTCTTTGCACCAAACGAGCTTCTGTTTCATCTCTAGTCATCTAACCTCTGGAGAGAAGGATGGTGATGAGTTGAGGAGGAATTCCGATGTCATGGAATTCCCTTAAAACTGCTTCAATTTTATTGTCATATAATGTGGACTTTCACAAGTATATGGATTGCTCTATTTACACCATTGGTCATTTTATCAACAGATATGCTGGGGAGAATATGCACTATAAAGAAAAATGTAGAACAGCTGCATGGTAATACTTTTTTTAGAAGGAATACAGGCAAGCATAATATGTCTTCATATGGTGACTTCCATAGATAAATAAAGGAATTTAGGCCGGGCTGCCTATATTACATGTCTCTACAAACAGTTTCCATAGTAGTCATATATGTATAAATATATCTCATGTTACTCGTCCCATAACTATCTAGTAATCAAACTGGTCGTTTCCCTTTTGCATTGCCTTCCACGCTAACTTTTTTCCGCACGAATCCTCACGTCCACCGAAATTTGGAGGTGTTCTTCGTCGTTTATTCGAATTTGAGATTGAAAAGTACGGGACAAGTCTTCAACTATTTCATTCTTCACATGGTTATTCAAGTTTGCACTACTACATCCAGATGATTTTCCTCTTTAACAACCCACTCCCAAAAGCCGCAGTTGTTACTGCAACAAAGAAATAATTTTCCTTTGTTCTTATTCTCCTTCTCCACCACAAAACATTTCTCAAATCCTTGTTGACATCGTGTGCACTGACGCTTCTTTTTACAATCGGCAAAGAAGTAATCTTTAGCTCTACAACTGTGACATATTCCACAATTCCTTCCAGGCATTCTGAGACGGAATCAACCACCAACAACGAAGATGAAGTCAGTAACAACGATATAAAACAATGATATGTACTATGTCAACACAACATGAGCACAAGTATACTGGCCATAACAATGACTGTCACAAGTTGCAGGGCAACTTCTCAATACAACCAAAATTGTGATTTAATCACATTTACAAAGAAAATCTTCTGCAGAACACTGAATTTATGAAAATTAGCAATTCGTAGGGCATTGTCAAGTGATGAAACGATAACAATGAATCTTCCTTCTATGAATTACTATATTATCATGTAAGTTGCAATTTTCACAAAACACTGTCAATTTTCACTAAACACTGTCAATTTTCACAAAATTCGTCGACTTTTCTGTCTTTTCATCATACGAGTCCCCAATTCATTTCATTTCACATATATTCCTCCAATCCTATCAACCCCATTCACCTCATTAGGCGCATAACAACTTCTCGTAAGCAAGAATTTATGAAATACAAAATATTGTAAAATGGAAAACGATGAAATATAAATCATTCTACCTGCTTGCGAGGTCCGGTGGTTTGCAGTGGTGGGTCGTTCACAAAGCTGCAACGCAATGGATCCTTCCAGGGTAACTACAATCGGCGACAATGAGGGGTTTGACAGTGACCGAAAACAATGGGTCAAACGATGGCGGAGCCCTTATATTACGCTGCTTGGAATTGTGGCTAGCGATGGAAACTTTTGCCGACGGAAAAGAATTTGGGAAGATAGATTTGGGGAATGGGGTCTTCTTCTGGTTCGGGTAGAGAGGGAGAGAGAGAGATTTGGGGGCTGCGTTTTGTCCTGGTTCGGAAGGAAGAGAGAGAGAATTTGGTTGAGGAAATGGAGAGAGAAACAATAGGGTTTCTAATATATTTTGTTTATTTTTTAATTCTTTTCAGTCAAAATTTTTTTTCCACCTCAGCCTGTTTTCTAGTCTGTTTTTGTGAGTCTGTCCGAGTAGCACTACCCATACAGAGAATGGAATAAAGTATAAACATTGACATAACTTCTTCTCAAAATCAAATTAAGATTTGATTGTACTCCTCACAGAAGATCTACAGATGTAAAGTCTATGATGTGTGTTACGCCTATGAATTATCACATCATATTGGGCCATCTTATTGGACCCGGACAAGGTCCATCAGAATTGGGCCCCAAAGCCGAGGCTCTAAAGAGTCCAGCTGAGGTGCCACTGAGACCCTAAGAAGTCCAATCGAAGCGCCTGTCGAGGTACCTATTATTTTGCTCACCTCATATTGAGCTTGGATTTTGGCCCACCAACCCGTTTAACCAATTTCACTTCCATTTTTCTATATATATGGATTCACTAACACAACTGAGGTATGTTCTAAATACTCTAACCAAATCTCCCATCTCTCTACTATATTGCACTCTATATACTTATCTCCGTCCGGCCGTTGACTTGACCGTTGGAGTGCAAACGGTCGTCAGAACTTTTTCTCGTCCGGCCGCCTTTGCCTCTTGATGGGTGCTACATGTGCAGATTTTGAGGAGACAAAGCTAGGGTACTTGTTGAAGCCATTTTTGGAGGTCAACAGATTGGCGTAATCTGTGGGAATCGTTACATTAACCATGTTATACCACATATAAAAAGCCACCGAAAAAATGGAATTATTTTCCGGAAAAGGCGAAGACAGCAACGAAGAAATGAAGAAAAATGATGGAAGATAGCTATTGTCTGAGATACAAAAATCTCCTTGAAAAAGGAATTTTTTCGATGAATATTCTGGCCATGAAAATGGTCATGAAAAAGAAGAAAAATGGCTGCCAAACCATTTTTGAAAACTTTCCTTGAAAAAAGGAAACTTTCAACATGAAAAATGGAATTTTCCAGACAGTGTTCTCCACCAAGAAGAAGCAAACACAACCACTCAAAAAAATAAGAAAATAGCTACTGCAAGGACGAACGGAGACGTGAAAAACTCCTTGAAAAAGGAACTCTCCAGCTATAACAATGACTACTGGGATTATTTGAAGAAAAGATCCACCGGTGGACTTGTTCAAAAGGTGCCTTTTATGTCCCTCATTGCTGAAAATATTTACACACATTCTTAGAAGAAGTCAGATTCCAATTGAAGTTAAGGAACTGCTAGCTTGAAGTGGTTCGGAACTCCCAAGCAACAATGAAGTCATAACCATTGCTACAACAATCCATACTACTAATTTCAACACCAAAACCATCCTCTCCACTGCCATGGAAACGGGCTTTGCAAAAAACCACGCAAACCGCTATTGGTGCAAGAAAAACTCCAGTGGACGGCGATACATAGGTATTCTTTTTGTCCACGAAGCATTTATGTTGATGGACACATAACTGGTGGTAGCATGCAGATGGGTAGCCCATTTCAACAGGTCTTGCAGACTTTTTGCTAGCCTAGGTAATAGTTTCATATTAAATTAATCTCCCATTTTTACAATTGAATTCTTTAGATATAGCTGATTCACGTAACCTTGCTGGAGGTTATTTCATTTGGGCCAATTAAATATTCCATTCTATTATTGGGCTCAAAAACGTATTTTCTCTTGGCCCATAACTCTTTTAATTACATTGGAACATTTGGGCTTGCTGAAAACGTGGGTTAGATGAAATCACCATGGGAGGCAGATTTCGGCAGCTCCGCCCACTTCATCCTTCCACTTTTGCCCTTCCAATTCAGTTTTTCCACTTCGGCTACTGGAATCATTTGGATATCCAGTCTGCTAGAATAATCGTGGAAGGATGACTTTGGTTCCACCCGCTTCGGTTCTTGCTTCGGCCTCCCACTTCAGCTTCCCAGTTCTACCGCCTCGATTCCTCTCACTTCGGCCTCGCTTCAACATTCCATTTTAGCGGGTTTGCCGTAATCATAACAAAAAGAAACTTCGGTTCTTCCACCCACTTCGGCCTTTTCATTCCACTTCAGCTTCTCCATCTAGCCTGACGGGGTACTTCGACTTCTTCTTAATCAGCTGCAAATCAACACTGTATTTCTTTAGTTCGACACAGTTATCGTCTCCTTTGAATGAGAGCTTGCCATCCTCCTCGGCTTCATTTTCAGTAAAATCTTATTCACTTTGGAGGCTTGGAAAGTGTCATTTGCAGTTAGTTCTCATGCATTGTCCTCCCCATTATCTCAAATGTGCTCATTGTTGAATAGCCCATCATAAGTGTCGGAGTACAGATTATGCAAGCATGCAAATTCACTTTCAGCCAAGGCATCGGGTTTTCTGGTATTCTGAAGAGGTTGACCTCATGGTTAGGAATTAAGGTCACATTACTTCAGCCTCATTTGTGTCCTATTTATTGGCTGGGTGTTCTTTCTTGCCTCCATTTTGGCCTGCCACTTATTCCAAATCACATGGAAAGAGGGCAAAAATACTTGACTTGGAGAATTAGAAATAAAAGGAGTAGAGGAGGACTTCAAACTCATGGTCATCAGTCCACCATTTCAATTTGTTCTACTAGAGCTATCTCCTTCGGCAAGAAAAATGGAAGATAAAATATATAAAAGTTGCCATTACTCCACAATTTCGAAGAGGCTACAATCCCAAGTCCTCGTTCCTTGAATAAAGGAAGAGGCGTTATTTTATAAGTCTTCGTTCCTTGAAAAATGGAAGAGGCTAAAGGTCAGACATGTCAGCCCTTGCAAAAGGAGCATTTCCTAACCTCAGTCGCAAGATGTCTTTTCCTTGCGCCCCTATCGTCGAGCTTAACTTTAAGCCCTCGTCTATCCGAGGTCAGCTTATAAGACTCCGATAGTTCGACACCTCACCTGATGTTTATCCCTGGCTTCACAGGATGCTTATTCCCCGCCTCATTATCGTCGAGCCTAGCTCTAAGTCCTCGTCTATCCGAGGCCAGCTTACAAGACTTCGATCGTTCGACACTTCGTCAGATGTTTATCCCTGGATTCGTGGGATACTTATTGCCCGCCTCATTATCATCGAGCCTAGCTCTAAGTCCTCGTCCATCTGAAGCCAGCTTATAAGACTCTGATAGTTCGACAGTTCACCGGATGTTTATCCCTGGCTTCGCGGGATGCTTATTCCCCGCCCCATTATCGTCGAGCCTAGCTTTTAAGTCCTCGTCTATCCGATGCTAGCTTATTAGTCTCTGAGAGTTCAACAGTTCGCCAGATGTTTATCCCTAGATTCGCGAGATGTCTTTTCCTCGCCTCACTATCGTCGAGCTTAGCTCTAAATTCTCGTCTATTTGATGCCAGCTTATAAGATTCCGATAGTTTGACAGTTCATCAGAGGTTTATTCGTGGCTCACAAGATGAGTATCCATCGCCTCACTATCACTGAGCTTAGCTCTAAGTCCTCGTCTATCCGAGGCCGGCTTATAAGACTCTGACAGTTCGACAGATGTTTATTCAAGGCTCAGTAAGATGTCTTCCTCACTTCTTACTATCATTGAGCCTGACTCTAAGTCATCATCATTACGAGGTAAATCACTAAGGCTCCGATAGTTCGAGACTTATTCACTGAATGTCTATCCCCCGTCTCACCAGATGCTGTCCGCAGCTTGACAAAGCTTCAACCCTCCCGACGTGGAGTCCCCTATGGGTCATCGCCTTGGTTGCAGCGTTGCAAAAGCTTTATCGACCTTCAGCCATCTCCCGCATCGATCGTAGATGAGCTCATTCCTCAGCTTTACAAAGCTTAGACTCACTTGACGCGAAGTCCCCTGTGGGTCATCGTTTCAGTGGCTGCGTTCCCTCCTAAACTTTACAAAATTTTAGCTATCTCCCAACATGTCGTCCCTTGTGGGTTGGCGCACCAGTGGCAGATGAGCTCCTCACTCAGCTTTACAAATCTTTGACGCACCTGACGCGGAGTCCCTTGTGGGTCATCGCCTCGGTGGCTGCGTTCCCTCCTAAGCTTTACAAAGCTTTAGCCGTCTCCCAACGTGTCGTCCCCTATGGGTAAGCGCACCAGTGGCAGATGAGCTCCTTCCTCAAGTAGCATTGAAGCTTCAACGCCTCAATTGAAGATATGTCTCGACCTTCAACTTCACAAGCTTCAGCATCTCCCATGCGTCGTCCTATGAGTCAGCGCTTCGGTAGAGACAGTTGAACCTACAACCGGAGCAGCAACCATACACTCAACTGATCTTAAAAAGTCAACGGCTGACATACATCAGCATGCTTCAGTATCAGTACAGCTACTCATATTCAGTCTAGAGCATCACCTCTGCTACTACAATTAAAGCATTGTCTCTGCATCCAGAGCATTGCCCCTATTGCCTCTGCTACTACAATCAGAGCATTGTCTCTGCATCCAGAGCATCGCCCTCATCGCTTATGCTACTTACATTCAGAGCATCGCTTCTACATCAACTTTATCAGTAACTTATACTTCAAGTCCGACCCGTATATAAATATTCGGCTCAAACTTGGGGGGCATATTACTACTAGCATACGCATCACATTACTACTGCTTCCAAGCATGAATGCCATGACATATCACTGCTACCATATCATACATTATTTTCATCACAGCCAGTACGTATGTCGTATTATCATCATTTTCATTTTATTGTCGACATTATGTTACTTGCTTCACTATAACACTACTGATACACTGAGCTGTGTGAGCACATGATTTACTATAATTTATAACAGGTCCTCTGCACATATCTTAGAGAAATGCGATATTTTACACCTTATGAGCATTTGAAGGGGCGAATGGACCTCAAATTTATTTGGTATATGTGCTGTGGATATATTGTATTGTATTACAAGATTGGTTTAGTCCATATTACAGAGGAGATGCTGTCGAAATTTCGAAAAAATATATGCAGTATATCTTTCGAGGCAATTCCTAAGTCCTCGCTTATTCTGACACATTTTCTGAGGCAGTTCGTAAGTCCTCATTTATTGGAGCGACTCATATTTTTCAAAGCAATTCGTAAATCCTCGCCTATTCGAGATCGATGCATATTTTCTAGGCAATTTGTAAGCCCTTGTTTATTGGAGCTACCCATCTTTCTGAGGCAATCTATAAGATCTCGCCTACTTGAGAGTTTAGATTTCAAGTCCGATCCGCATATAAATATTACGACTCGAACTTGGGCGCTACTGTTACGCCTATGAATTATCACATCAAATTGGGCCATCTTATTGGACCCGGACAAGGCCCATCGAAATTGGGCCCCAAAGTCGAGGCTCTAAAGAGTCCAGCCGGGGTGCCACCGAGACCCTAAGAAGTCCAGCCGAAGCGCCTGCCGAGGTACCTATTATTTTGCTCACCTCATATTGGGCTTGGACTTCGGCCCATCAACCCGTTTGACCCATTTAACTTCCATTTCTCTATATATATGGATTCACTAACACAACTGAGATATGTTCTAAATACTCTAGCCAAATCCCCCATCTTTCTACTATTGCACTCTATATACCTATCTCCGTCCGGTCGTTGACTTGACCGTTGGATTGCAAATGGTCGCCGGACCTTTTTCTCGTCCGGCCGCCCTTGCCTCTTAACGGGTGCTACATGGCAGGTTTCGAGGGGACAAAGCTAGAGTGCCTGTTGGAGCCATTTTTGGAGGTCAACAATGTGCACAAATGAAATGTCAAATCTTTTAGTACAATTAAATATAATGATCATTCATTAGATAGCATAATCTTTATGGTTCAATTCGCGCTCATTCATGAACAATAGCTCTTAAGAATGTAACGTATCCATCCATCCCATCCACTGGCTCATTGGGCCAATAAAATCTCTCTCTCTTGAATCAATTTATTTTTAGACTTGTTTTATTAATTTCTTCTGAAAAACACGAGCCAAATCATAGGCTCGTGAATGGCTCAACTCGGCCATTGAGTCCCAGGAGAAGCCTTGGAGACGAATTGAATTCGTGTATCTAAGGATCAAATTGACTCGATTCAACCCATTGCACGCCTATCTAATACGTATCTCTCAAACATGGTCATTTTGATAAATCACTGAGACGTGATTTAGCGGATGTAAAGTATAGGATCCCTCCCTACTTAATAATGATGTCCTTGGAATCACTTATTTGTTTGATTCTACTGCTGCCCACAGATTAATTTTCTCAAACTTTCACGTGATCTCATCAACCAGACCATAACCACTTTTTTGTTTTGTCTTGCTTGGTTGCTTGCTCGCTCGTATGGATGTTCTCAAGCATATACTAACTAATTAATTGATTAAATCTTAATTATAAACTGCATGAAAGTACATAATTTTCTTGTAAGTTTTGTCTGTAATCTGTTATCATTTTGGTTCTTGTTAGATAATTTAAACGCCAAATTCTTGGTTAATGGGACGAAATTGATCGACGATATTGAAGTTAATGGTATCCTGTAAAATCTGAATAGATATGAGAAGTGAAAAATACATCAAAATTTGCAGAAAAAATAAATCGTGGAATCAAAGGAAAAGAAATCATTGTGTAGAGTGCAAGAGAAGCGAAAAGTATTATATGGGGTGGATGTGGGAATAATTTGAAAACCCTTTATGGCAGTACTGCATGGGCCAATCTTGGCATGGAATTGTTATCCCATCTGAAAATCAAGACTTGAAAATTTCTTCTTCAACCACCACAAAGGTATAGATGACTAATTTATTACGTTATGGCAATTTTCGGACAATATTTCTCCTACGAAGAGTTTATATTTGATGAATTGAAAATAATGCAACGAAGGCGGTAGTCGAGAAAGTTATATATTTGAATAATTTGTTTGAGTACCAATTTTTTTTTTTTTAATCCAAATATTCTGAAATCCAAAACGATAAAATTAGGGATAATTTTTCAGTGTTCAATATTGTAGTATCATATGGCATCATATACTTAAAGGGTATCAATGCTCTCCAATATCAATAAGCCTTTAAAAAAGAAAATGCCAGGATTTTATGGTATTAAAAAATCCACCAAATTGGCCAACAAGGCAGAGATTATAGTGCATAACAAGCCAAATTTAGACAAACCCTTCGAGTTTTTTGTCCATAATTACGACTTCATCATTATCTTATGATAAAACAATTTTCTTACTATATATTTCACCTGCCACTTGGATTGGTGAAATCACTCAATTGAAGTCGGAAAAAGCCTCAAATATAGGGAATTTCTTGTCTACTTCATACAGATGTAGACGTAGCGAAACCTAATTCGTCTTTTTTGTTTTTTTCCCATCTTCCAATGATTTTATGACATGTATTGTCTGTCAAAATATTCTGCACCTACAGCATTATTGATTGAAGTCAAATAGGGTTCTTTGATAGGGTGTTATCAACTGAGGTTGTCAACCACACACGTGGGAAGGGGGTCACGCTGAATTTAAAAATCGTGGGCCTCCCTCTTGTGAGTACGCTATCAATCGGGACTGTATAACTACAATAATTCTTGTTCTTTTCTTATGTACTTGGAGATAGTCTTAAAATTAATAAATAGTATGGTTTCATTTTTTCTTGCAGATAAAACTACAACTTGAAGATGGTTCGCTGGTTCTCGTCAGCAGCACGAGACTTTGTCTGAAGTAAATAAGGGTTTTCTTAAAATTCTGGGATTTATGTTGTTTGAAACAAACCCATTGTGCGTAGTTTGTTTATTTAAGTCAATTTGCGTTGACCAGCAAATGGAAATATTTGTAAGCCTATTTTGCCTTGTGCAGAGTGATATTGTCACGGGGTTTGGGCTTTTTTGGCTCTGCTATGTTACGATCTGTGTGTCTTGTTTTTTCCAATTCACTACTTACCGTTAAAGCAATTAATTAGTAGTCCATAAATGAAACAATTAATTGACGGATAGAGACAATTGAACATTTTAAAATATTAATTGTGATAGGGTCCCATCCAATCTAATCCATAATTACATTTCTATTAGACTAGTGTTCAATAGAAGTCTACATGCTATAAGGATGACAAAGTTGGCCCATGTTTGGTTGAAATTTAAATGTTCACTTTTAAGTTTTTTTGTTTTTTTTTTTTAAAGAGTTCTAAATATGTATTTTTATTGGTAAATTTATAAATAAGTAAGTTTATTTGAATTTTTAAATCTCTACCTAAGCTAATAGAGGGGTTTGATGAAATTAATATGTTTATCAACAATAAAATGAAGTACAAGTAGGAGTGAGAAATAAACTTATTGAATAATTATAGTATAGGAACTAGGCCGTTTAAATGCATATTTAGGAAATCACTAACTCTAATATATGAGTAATGCTATTTTTCTATATTGCTAACTACGTCTAGGTGTTTATCGATATGCTGCTAGGAAACTAGTGCAGTCAAGTCCAAATGTGACCACGTCAATCTTTACTTTCGAATCTTGATTGTCCTTTGCTCTCACAAAGTAATTGGCTGTTTAGTTACATTTTGAGGATGTTAACACTGCAAGAATTTTAATTCTCTTTGCTACAAATATTCATAGTCAAGAAAGAACAAATATACATTTTATTAACCACTAGTGCAACACTATTAAAGAATCCCAATGGGCCAAAACGTGGCTTTAAATTTGGCATCATTTCATAGTCACGGAGACAAGGGTCCACATAAAAATGCCCACATGATGAATCAGTTTGCATCCTTTTCAATCATTGCTCGGTAAAACACATGAATGCAGTAATAATATTAAAAAAAAAAAAAAAAAAAAAAACCCAAAAAAAAAAAATTTTGGAATTGAAAATTTTTTTTTTTAACATGTACTGGTTCATGGCACACGTGTGCCCAACTAAAAATATAATATCGGTATTTTCCATAAAATCAATTTACAAATTTACTTTAAAAATTTTTAACTGTAACAAACTATTTTTAGGTAGACAGAACTATATTCTTAAGTCCCAAGACATAGAAGAATCAAATATATAATTTATTATTGGTGAATTAGAGGATTCGTGATTGATGAACAAGGATTGAGCCTCCATCAATAGAGATGTTAAATGGTCTGAATCGAATCACTCAACCTAAGTATAATCTAGCTTGCCCCGCACGAACTTGGTTTTGGTAGGTTATATTCTTTTACTGAAATTGCATTTTTCAATAATTATGACAAATTTGCTCAAAATGCAAGTCAACTCTAACAAATCAACAAGCGACTCACAAGACAAATTTGCTGCTTGACTGTTAGTGGGGTCTGTTGCACACCGTCTACATGCAATCCTATCGACTTAAAATAATGAATTAAAGAAGAGAAACTCACAGAGCTCCTACAAATGAGTCTCATGGAGGTCGGGCCCATGTGGCCCTCGATGTATTAAAAAATGGCTAAAAAAACGTCTATCCCATCACTGTGAGTAGTCTGTAAAACATCTATAGGTTTTCTTTCTGTACTTGAAGTTCGGTTCTAAAATAATCAAAAGTTATTTTGGGTGGTAAAAAAAAAATGGAAAAGAAAAACAATGATTTTTTCCAGGTGTTTAGCAGACAAATCATGATGATCACAATCATAATAGCAACAACTCAAAATGTGTCCCGTCAAAAGAGTAATTTAAAGTCACAATTCCTTTATTCAATCCAACCATACCTTTCTTCTCTCCAATTCCTTCAGAGTAGCAAAAAGAGAGAAGATTCTGATCTGATTCATAAAAAAAGAAAGAAGAAAAATCATTTAAATTTTGTTACCCATCATCTCTCACTTGACTTTCTCGATTTCCGCCTCGCTTTCTTCTTCATTTCAATCAATTTGTTGTACCAACTCCCTTCAAAAATGAAAAAAAAAAACCCCTTTAGACTTGGCTTGATTTCTACAAACATAATCATTTTATAAGACTTGAAACGCAAAAAGTGCAGTTGATTTTCGTGCTTCGTCAAATCCCTTTTTCATGGATCTGTCTTAAGGCTTAGGTTTTCCAGCACAGATAAGGGTTCTTGTTCAATGTTCAGTGAAGCAAAAATGACCTCTGAAAAATCCAGTTCCAAAGGCCAAGCATGGTAACTGAAATCCTACTTTTATGAATCTTTTCTAGACACAAAGTTTGGGGTTCTGATAATTTATTTCTGTTTTCTCTTGAAGGTTTTGCACTACAGGATTATCAAGTGATGTTAAAATCGAAGTAGATGACATGACTTTCCATCTGCACAAGGTCAGTTCTGGGTTTCATCTCAATATTAGTCTATGATTTAGCTATGAGTATCATTCTGTTATGATTTTGATTGTTCTGATATTCTTTCTTATCTGTATTTTCAGTTTCCACTGATGTCAAAAAGTAGAAAGCTTCACGAACTTATAACAGAACAAGAGAAGAACCCAACAAGTAGAATCACTAGAATCCAAACCGCCTCTGAATCAAAGCAGGGCAGTGAAAAGGACCATGAGGAGAAAGAAATCCATGAAGAAGACGAAGAAGAGGAGTTTCTTATCATACTCCCGGATTTTCCGGGCGGTTCTGAATCTTTCGAGACCGCCGCGAAATTCTGTTACGGTGTAAAAACAGATGTTTCTGCCTCCAACGTGGCTGCCCTCCGCTGCGCCGGAGAATACTTGGAAATGACTGAAGAGTACTCTGAAGAGAACCTCATTTCCAAGACAGAGAGGTTTCTTACTCACTCAGTACTTAAAAATATCAAAAACTGTATCAAAACTTTAACCTCCTGTGAAGGTCTTCTGCCTTTGGCAGAAAACCTAGGCATTGTCCAGAGATGTATTGATACAATTGCTTCCAAAGCTGCATCTTCAGATCCGTCATTGTTTGGATGGCCAGTGAATGACGGAGCTGGAAACAGCAAAGTTGGGGTCGAGAATGAAAGGAGAAAAGTTGCTACGAGAGGAGGAAATGGAATGGATTCATGGTTAAATGAGCTTGGACTATTGAGTTTGCCATTCTTCAAAAGATTGATTTTCGCCATGAAAGCTCTAAATCTAAGGGGGGAGATCATAGAGAGCTGTTTGATTTACTATGCCAAGAAGTACATTCCTGGTATTTCGCGTACAAGCCGGAAGCCATCGTCTTCTAATGTACCCTCAGAGAATGACCAAAGAGAGCTCCTGGAAACTGTAATTGCTAATCTACCTGTAGAGAAAAGTTCGAATTCAACTTCAAATTCGACCAGATTTTTATTCGGATTATTACGAACAGCGAATATATTGAATGCTGCAGAAGCTTGTAGGGCAGCGCTGGAGAAGAAAATTGGATCACAATTAGAGCAAGCAACTTTAGACGATCTGCTCATTCCGAGCTATTCGTATTTGAACGAAACATTATACGATGTTGATTGTGTGGAAAGAATTTTGAGATATTTTCTTGAAGATTTAGAGGACAGATCTGCAAATAGAATTGAAGGCGAAGAAAGATCCACGGCATTGATGTTAGTTGGAAAATTAATCGACGGTTACTTATCGGAAATCGCATCTGATGCTAATTTGAAGCAAGAAAAATTCTTCGATTTTGCCATTGCTTTGCCTAACCATGCCAGACTCTTCGATGACGGCCTTTATCGCGCCGTTGATGTTTATCTCAAGGTAAATTAATCGTTGAATTGGCATTATATTGAAAAAACGTGCTTCTTGTTGATAGCGGAATTTTGAATGTGCAAGTTAATTTTCTGTTCATTTACATAGGCACATCCATGGATACCAGAGGCAGATAGAGAAAAGATTTGCGGAGTTTTGGATTGCCAGAAGCTAACATTAGAGGCTTGTACTCACGCCGCCCAAAACGAGCGGCTTCCACTTAGAGCGGTGGTTCAGGTACTTTTTTTCGAACAGCTTCAGCTCCGGCACGCCATCACCGGTGGTTTGCTGGAGGCTGAAGCCGGGCTAACGGAAGCGGAAACCGGAGATGGAGAAGAAGAGGAAGGGGTTGTAGTGGCACGCGCCCAAGAGGGGGGCAGCACGTGGAGGGTGGCCGTCAGGGAGAATCAGGTGCTGCGTCTCGACATGGATAGCATGCGGACGCGGGTGAACGAATTGGAGAGGGAGTGCTCCACCATGAAGAAGGCTATTGACAAAATTGACAGAATGGATCCTAGTGATCACGTGGAGAGAGGTGGTTGGAGGACTTCTCTGACACGGAAGTTCGGGTGCAAATTCAAGACCCAAGTGTGTGACTCCCATGAGCCGGCGGTGAATGAGGCCAGAAAAGGCCGCAGCCACCGCCACCGTCCATAGACCCAAAATTTCTCCGGTATTCGTTTTTTTGTTGTGTGAATACTTCATTATGGAATTTTTTTTTCCTGGTTTTTAATTGAATATTTCATTTATGAAGCTTATTTGAGATATTTTATTTCTTTTGTTTGAGTTTGAGTAAATTTGGACACAACTATATGAACGTAATTGTGCAAAATGGATTGAACAGTCCGAGTAAACTCCCAGCTCGGATTAGAAGCACTTAATAAAAATCATAAAAGAGCTTGGACTTTGGGATTTGATTCCTATATTTGTCTAAAACTTATTTACATACTTATTCTGTTTAAGATCGATTGTGCAATTAAATCGTGAGAAATCCTTTCGAGATTATCGTCGGGTAGTGAATCGAACCTAACCTTGATCTTTCTAGGTTTGATGTACGAAATTCTTGAGCATTGGTATCGCTCAATTAACAATCCATACTCCCCGCTCATCAAAATCCAGCCAAAGCAAAGTTGATGCCTCGATTACTTAGAATGAGTAGTTAAAGCAAATGATTTGAAATTCAACTTACTTCATGGGGGTCAATAATTTGTCTATTTTATTTTAAAAAATAAAAAAATACACGCTACGACAGCACATGTCCCAACTCCCAACACAACAATTAAAAGTTCTAGACGAATATAGTCCACTATTAAGCTCCACTTCGACCATTATTCTTTTTCGTACTCATTTTCAACAATACATTCTCACAATAAAATTTTTTTTACTTAAATTCAAAATGTTTTCGTATTTTTTAACCACACATTCTTCCGAAAATTACTTTTCGAAAACTTTTTTTTTTCTAAAATATTTCTGTGAAACAGGTCTAACTGACTAACTATAGTGTTTCCTACAAGACAAATCGAAAAAAAAGGTAAAATATTATATTTGAGAAGTACAAGGCAGGGAGGAATTATCAAATGGTAAAAAAAAAAAAAAAAATGTTTTATGGGGGTGTAATATTAATGAGCATTTATTATTGGGCCCCATTACATTACATTCTATTTTTCTCTCTTATATTTTCAATCATACAATCTTCCATAAAATAATATTACACGTAAATCAAAAAAATTTCCCTCTTTTCAAACACTTATTTTTAAAAAAAATACTATTTTACCCATTTTCATTACCAAGTAATGGAAATCAAACAGGGGCTAAATGTTATTCATGTAAAAGTTTGCGAGGTAGTTCAAACTTCAAAGCGATCAGTTGGTCTCTTCTTTTTAGGAAATGAGCCCAAATGTTTTTTTAAGTTCAAAAAGCATAGCAAATGGTCCATCGTACGTATTAGTGGAGTTCTGCCTGTCTGCACATTTTTATGTACACGAAAGAATTTCATGGCTACTTCGTGTAGCCGTTATTTTGATACATTATTTTCATAAGAATGTGTTTTTAAATAGTAAATTGATAAAAATATGTAGTTAAAAAATAAGATTTTTTTTTAAATTTATATGTAATATTATTTTATTGAAAAATATGTGGTTAAAATGACGTCAAATCACCATTTAAGAATGTATTTTATTCAAAAGAATATGGATTAAACAGGGCATAGTGTCGCAACTTTTAATCAGATTTCAATTAGATAATTGTTGAAGCCCTAACTAATTATTGCATAATTATTTTGTTAACATTCACCCCTTTGTTCACATGTCCGTGAGTGTTATACGTGACATTTTTTTTTTTTTTGTCAAAATAAGTGGTAAACAAAAAATAATATGAATAAAATAAATTTGACAAAAAGATAAGATTTGACCGACAAATCCAACCATGATTTTGCAAAGATAAGATTTGACCGACAATTTAGGGTCGAAGTTTAATATTTAAGTCAAAATCCAATTTTAACGAAAATATAAAATGTCGTCAATTTTAAATAAAATTTTAATTTGGGCCAAAATTAAAATTATAGAATAAATCCATTTGAAATTCAAATCTAAATCCATTTTTAATATCTAAATCCAAAACAACTTTTGAAAACATCAATTTGACCCAAACTTAAAATTAACAGGAGGGCCCCGAAATTTGAAAATTGCACAGCAGCCCTCAGTTATAAAATTGCAAAATGACCCCTAATATCATATTTGCAGGGGGGCCCCCACAATTACATTAATTGCAGAGAAGACCCCCGTGTCCACCGATTTCTGAAAAACCCTAAACTCAAATTTTTTTTTTATTTTCGTTTACTTCTTCTGGTTTTGATGGCATCGGCATCGCCGGGCGGCGCCATTCCCCCGCGGCAGGCGGCTCTTGCCGCCACCGCAGCGTGAAAACGCTGCTGTATGAAGCAGCAGGCGCCGCTGCACG
>NC_036246.1:5191689-5192230 GCF_002742605.1 Olea europaea var. sylvestris
TTTTGTGTTTAGATAAAAATTGTGATAAGATTGTACCTTTTCCAGATCTGCAATCTTTTTGTTTTTCTTTTCATTCCATCAACCTTGATTCGCCACCACAGCTGTCCAATTGTCCAGCCTCCAACGGTGATCCACACAGAGAATATGATTGCAGCCTCTAGGGTTTTCTCTTGTGCCAGCAAGAACAATGAAAACGTTAATGGACCTCAAACCCTAGTTATATATTTATATAAACCCAAATAGGCTCGGCCCGGTCCGGTCCAATAATTAATTAATCCAATTAATTAAGCCCGGTCCGTGAATTAATTAATCCAATTAATTAATTCAAAATATAAATAACAAATCCAATTAATTAATTTATCCAACGATTGTTAAATTAACCAATTGGCAATTTGCAATCTTCCAATTCTCTTTTGTGTGTGACCCATTAGGTTCCCGACCACGATGCCTAACGACGTGAAATATTATTTTGATGTAATCAAAATTGATAAATTAAAATACCCTTTTAATTTATCGTCAATTCACACTCGCCGTCCCTGAT
>NC_036246.1:5193744-5240016 GCF_002742605.1 Olea europaea var. sylvestris
ATATCGTTTATGAATAAATCTTTTAACAACCATTATTTCAACGATTGAAACATAGGGATGTCGTTTTAGGAATACGAAAAATACTCACACTATCTTCTTGTAAACACACAATTCGTTTTCAAATTTGATAAAATCAAACACTTTGAATTTTTCATCAAATCTAAGATTTCAGCTCCAAGAGACTTCTCTTAACATATAGTCACGATATGCAACTGTTGCAAACAAAACCCGAATGGACTTAAGCAAGGCTACAGGAGAAATATTTCACCAAGGTCAACAATTAACCTTTGCTTCTAGCCTTGCTTTGTATATATGGATATTCATATCCATATCGACCTTTTCTTTTGTAAACTATTTACAAAGGCTTATGGGCTTTATTCCATTAGGAGGCTTGACCAAGGTCTAAACTTTGTTCATTTGCGTCGAGTCTCATTTCGAGTTTCATGGCCTTTTGCTATCTCTTTTAAGTCAACATTTGACTTTATTTTGTTGCAACTAGCAAGTTCATTATCCCGGATCACTGATACCTGATTAATGATCATGAATTCGCACCTTCTTGAAGGTCGAATGATCCTACTAGATTCACATAGAGCTATCATGTCCTCAGTAGTCTTTACTTCATGATCCAAAGTATGTCACATATCAGATATGGGATCAAACTCGGATTTATCTACTTGGTTAACTATATCTGTGGACTCTTGAACTCTTTCAAAATTCTATTTTACTCCCACTGTCCTCTCTTAGAGTAAACATTTTCTCTAAGAAGACGATGTATCGTGAGACGAAGACTTTCTTCATGATAATAGAATTTATATTCAAATGTCTCCTTTGAATATCACACAGATATGTATTTATCGGATTCGGTCTCAAACTTATCCGATTTAAGGCGCTTCAAATAAGCGTCATGACCCCAATATTTCATATAAGATAAATTGGGACTATTGTCTTTCCATAACTCGTATGGAACTCTGTTAACCAATTTAGATGGGACATGGTTTAGTGTGTTGCACACTGCAATCAATGCGTGACCTGAAAACAATTTTGAGAAATTTGCATGGCTTGTTATTAATCGTATTATATGTAATAATTAACGATTCCTCCTTTTAGATACACCACCTTACTGCAGTGTATATGAAGGAGTCCACTGCACGAGAATCTCATTCTCTCTTAGATAATCTAAATTTTATCTTTAAGATACTCTCACTTGATCGAATCTTAATGTGAAGGTATCTTTACCTCTTTGTTTCTCTAATTCCAGTGTGAATCCCTTGAACTTTTCAAGAGTTTCATGTTTGAGTTTTCATCAAGTATACTTGATCGTTGATGAAATAAGAGAAACATTACCTGACATTGATTGACATGAATCCATATGCATCACTATGCATTAGACCAGTAATTATGCTGACCTTTCTTCTTTTCAAGTAAAAGAAGATTTTGTTATTGTGCCAAACATGCATAATTTGTACTTGTCAAAATGAATTAATCCCAAGTATACATCTTTATGTAACTTTGGGATTATATTTCATCTAAATGACAAAGTCTATCATGCCAGATTTTTGGTAATAATTAGATTATAGTATTTATACCTTATAATTTCTATACTTATTATAGAATATTTAGTATTAAAGAATATAAATGTCGTTTTATAATTTACCATAGCCATTAGGATCTTTAACAAGATAAACAAGAACAACAATTGTCCTTAACATTAAAATAGTTCATGTCTGAACATGAAATTCATTTTAATGTTCCAGCTATAGTTGGCATAAAACGACATTTCAAAACTAAAACAAAAGGCAATAGTAAGAAGTATATTCATACAGGTAATGTAGCAACCTTTGCTCATCTCCAACGTGTATGTCAACTTCTCCCTTTCGCAGTGGTCTACTTATTTTAGTTTCTCCATATTTGTATAAATACGATATTTACACCTGGTATCATATACCTAAGAGACTCGTGAAGTAGACGTAAGCCATACGATATTCCTTCCAATGACCTTTCATTCTATAATGAAACCAATGGTCATTAGATTTGGTATTTGTCCTTTCGCTTATACTGTCTTAACCATATTGGGTGCTTTCACAAAGCCCCTTTAGACTTCCTCTTAATATTTTTAAAGAAATCAATGGTTTCCCCATTACCAACTTCGATAAAGGGGTTAACAGTCCTAAGCATGTTAAGCAACTCAATAATTGCGCATTCAAGCTTATTCACGTTAAATTCATAATTAGTTATGAATAGCTTTCTCTGACAGAGATTGCAGAACCAAGTCATTACTTAGTTCATTATTTATGATTGAACACAGTTGAAACATTTCTCAACGTCAATCATTTTCAGTGTCTAAACATCGATTGAAGATTACTCTGTCATTTTGCACCAGTATAATTGTTTGGAAGTCTCATATCCTTCCACACATAATTATTATCATACAACTCTTTGTAATGAAGAATTATGTGTTAACATCTATACTCTCAAGTTGTTTTTGTAATTCAGTGACATAGTTGCAAGTATCATATACGTTGCAGTACTATTATCATCACTGTGTTTACTATAGTAGCCACCTCTTCTTTAATCGAGTCATCAGCAGGTGTCTCTGGAAAGGGCTACTCAGGGACGTGACCAATTTTCTCATGCACAAGAACAATTCTCAAATTGCAGTGTCAATCAAGAAAATATAGTTTGGTTGTTGTTGGCATCTAGTATGCCATTCAAATCATATGGTTACTCAGATTCAATATAAATGTAAATGACGAAAAGGAAAAGAATAAAATATACAAAATGCATTAATTAATTTAATATGGTCTTTTATTAAATTAATTATGCTCCCACTGTTTAAATAAAATTTATGATCCTCTCACATAAATTTATGGAGTCCATGCTTGACTCCCAGTGGGCTGAGATTCCATCTATTATATTAAGACCTTGAGTGTACTCAACAAGCCCTAATATTATATTTGGGTAGATACTATTATCAATTGTATCTCCTTACAACTCACAGATCATTAAGCTGACAACTCTTTGTTTTCACACATCTTATGTGTTAGCTTAACATGTCTCTAAAATTTATCTCCTTGAGTGTACTCAACAAAAGATAAATTTTAGTTAAGTCAAACCCATCATTCAGAAATATCAAATATTTCATAGTATCAAACATATCCCTAATGGACTAGCCTTGAGTGTACTCAACAAGCTGAGACGATTTGGGACTCTGGTTTTTCACTATAATGATGGAAGGCGATTACAAATGTGACTAAATATTTTATGGAGGGATTTTGCATTCATGAGTCTCATCAACAACAATACAATCATATATATATTATTATTATACATCTACTATGCAAATAAACATAATATAATAGTGTGGACGATAATGGACTTTTACTATCTAGTCTTCCCGAGCCATAAGGAAGACTGTTGGTCAATTCCTAGGGGTTATGGCATTGAACAGTGTCAATGCACCATCTCCATGGTCTCCGCCTTTTCTTGTCTCTCAATTAGTCCAATTCCAACATGTATCCTACACTAGTTGGCACGCAGGCCTAAATGAGATTGGACTCGCAGGCCTATAATAATAACGGGCTCGCAGGCCCAAAACAATTAAGAGCTCGCAGGCCCATAAAATGACAAATTTAAAAATTAACCATTCAACACATCCATATGGTCGAGTCCATAATCGTCCACTAATAATACATTCATCACATAAATGTATACCTATATAATATCTAATATTATATGCAAATAAGTTTCAAGTTTCTAGCAATTAAGTCGTCTAAACTCTTTTAGACAAATGGATCGAATTAATTAAATAAATAATTAATCATATTAATCGATTATTTAATTAGCGGGAATATTTAATTAAAATCAAATTTTAATTAAATAACAAATTAGAGTCCAACTCTAATTCAACAATTATATGACGGGATTATTTAATTAAAATCAAATCTTAATTAAATATCAAATTAGAGTCAAACTCTAATTTCAAAATGTAAGGCGGTTGAATTTAATTAAAATCAAAATTTAATTAAATGACAAAATTAGAGTCTAACTCTAATTTCAATATTTAAGGGCGAATGAATTTAATTAAAATCAAATTTTAATTAAATGTTAAAGCTAGAGTCTAAACTCTAAATCTAAGATTTTAGGGCGAACATGTTTAATCAAAATCAAATTTTAATTAAACATCAAATTAGAGTCTAATTCTAATTAGAACAAATTATAGGGTGAATTGATTTAATTAAAATCTAATTTTAATTAAATAGAAAATTAAAGTCAAACTCTAATTCCAAGAAGAAATTTAGGGCAAGGGAATTTAATTAAAAACAAATTTTAATTAAAAGTCAAATTAGAATTTAATTAAAATCAAATTTTAATTAAACACTAAATTAGAATCCAATTCTAACTTAAATTGAATTAAGATTTTAATTTATGATGAAACTCCTAAATAAAATAAAATTCAATTTAGGGTCGAAGTTTAATATTTAAGTCAAAATCCAATTTTAACGAAAATATAAAATGTCGTCAATTTTAAATAAAATTTTAATTTGGGCCAAAATTAAAATTATAGAATAAATCCATTTGAAATTCAAATCTAAATCCATTTTTAATATCTAAATTCAAAACAACTTTTGAAAACATCAATTTGACCCAAACTTAAAATTAACAGGAGGGC
The DNA here is from genome assembly GCF_002742605.1 of Olea europaea var. sylvestris. Taxonomy (NCBI): domain Eukaryota; kingdom Viridiplantae; phylum Streptophyta; class Magnoliopsida; order Lamiales; family Oleaceae; genus Olea; species Olea europaea. The sequence goes on from NC_036246.1 coordinate 5,198,414, forward strand.
CACCGAAATTTGAAAATTGCTCAGCAGCCCTCAGTTATAAAATTGCAAAATGACCCCTAATATCATATTTGCAGGCGGGCCCCCACAATTACATTAATTGCAGAGAAGACCCCCGTCTCCACTGATTTCTGAAAAACCCTAAACTCAATTTATTTTTTTTTCGTTTACTTCTTCTGGTTTTGATGGCGTCGGCATCGCCGGCCGGCGCCATTCAGGCGGCTCCTGCCGCCACCGCAGCGTGAAAACGCTGCTGTATGCCCCCTGCTGCTGGCAGCAGCCACAGGCAGCGGCGAACCGCCGCTGCGACCCACCTTCCAATCCATTTCTTCATTTTTTTTTTTGAATTTCCGAAATCAGATTTCAAATTTATGAAAATCGAATTTTCATTTAATCGCTAGAAACAAGAAAAAAATATAAAAATCAACTATTGATCGCACAATATATGTTAAACAATTTCTAACAAACACAAAGTAGGCTCTGATACCACTATTGGGAATCTACTTATACATGCACAGCGAAATTTAAAATAATTTTCGATTCCCACCAAGAATCGCCTTTGTGTTTAGATAGAAATTGTGATAAGATTGTACCTTTTTCAGATCTGCAATCTTTTTGTTTTTCTTTTCGTTCCATCAACCTTGATTTGCCACCACAGCTGTCCAAATGTCCAACCTCCTACGGTGATCCACACAGAGAATATGATTGCAGCCTCTAGGGTTTTCTCTTGTGCCAGCAAGAATAATGAAAACTTTAATGGACCTCAAACTCTAGTTATGTATTTATATAAACCCAAACAGGCTGGGCCCGGTCTGGTCCAATAATTAATTAAATCCGGTCCGTAAATTAATTAATCCAATTAATTAATTCGAAAATATAAATAACAAATCCAATTAATTAATTTATCCAACGATTGTTAAATTAACCAATTGGCAATTTGCAATCTTCCAATTCTCTTTTGTGTGCGACCCATTAGGTTCCCGACCACGATGCCTAACGACGTGAAATATTATTTTGATGTAATCAAAATTGATAAATTAAAATACCCTTTTAATTTATCGTCAATTCACACTCGCCGTCCTTGATTGACATTTAGCAATGTGTCGGGGCAATACATGTGACGGGAAATGTCACGTGGTATGACAAAACCAAATTCGTTCGTTTACCGTGAAACTATAATCCCTTCGTCAATATGATCCGATCAATTACGAGATATGGAATTGTGTCAATCTCGATCATCTATCATATCTTTCACTCTACTATTAAGTCAATATAAATCGAAAACTCCTTTTCGACTTATGAGTACACCTTGGCCAACGATTTCATTATTGACTTAATTGAATGAAACGCAGATCATAATCTCCTACTATTTAAGAGTGACGAATCCTTTATTGATCAATCACAACCTTCATACGATTTTTGACGTACCCGAACGATGTCGTATTATTCAACACCGTCAAAGTATGACTGTCTTCATATAAGGTACCATGACGACCTCAAGTCAAAGGACCAATTTCACTACCGAACGTTAGAGATTAACCACCGACACTCAGATAGTTATCCATGTGGAATCTCTAGACGGGTCTCCAATGTTTTGTTCTATAACAAACATCCACGTGTTCATTTAAATGTCACCACACTTTAACTTGTGAGATCAGCTACTTACTTCACAAGTAAGAAATGCCACACGTGATGGTCTATCCGTAATAACGATATCCGTATCTCGTTATTACTTACGACCACGGATGATTTAAGATTCAATCAGATGTAATTTGTATCTCACAATCACAACTCCTTATGATTAACAAATTACAAATATTTGAATCTACGAACTCTATTATTTATTTAATTGTCTATTAATTAAATAATAGATCTGCCATTTAATTGCATTAATTATATATAAAAGTATTTATGTCCAAAGTTGATTGGACCTAGGGCATAATACTTACAATGGCATGAATACATTTTCTCTTCTCCTGGCTCCGACCACATAGAATTTCCAGCCAGTGCCACGCAAATAAACAAAGGGGCATTTTTAAGAATTTTCAATTTTAAAGGTATGAGTTGAAAATTGTCAGCTCATTTGAATTTAGTGTCAACTTCTCTATTATACCCTTAATAAAAAGTTACATTTTGAAATAGTATTCTCGACATTTTAAATGTCGCTCTCGACATTTGATTTTTTTATCAATTTGTCACGAATTTTGAGAAATAACTTCCATGAGAAGTTACATTAAAATAATGTTTCTCGACATTTCATATGTCATTCTCGACATTTGAATATCGTTTCATTTCTCGAGAATGACATTTCTCTACATTTAAAAATGTCGTTCTCGACATTTTTGAATCAATGAAAAACATAGCATTTATTGTGATTTGACATGTATACTATTTGAAATACATATGGCAGGTCATGTGTCAAAATTTTATTGGCTAATAACAATATTGCAAAAATGTCCATTTTTTTGTCTTAGTGTGGAATTATAAATTGTTAATAAAGGTATTTTGGTCTAAATTCTTCCAAATTAGACATTTTGGCAATGATGGACATTTTTGCAAATGGCTAGGTAAAAATGGACATTTTGTGGAATTTCCTCGTAAACAAACAGTTGGATCGGTAAATTCGCACGCAGCTGCTCCACTTGTCTTAACCATACTATTGATTAATTAATTACAATTATATTGACAGACTCTCTACTAACAAACAGTTTGGTTTTTTGAGTTTCGAATTCAGATCTGAAAAGTAATAATGGGGAGAACGGACTACTTGGCCATGAAGACCGATCAAGAAACTGCGCGACTGCTTGATTCAGATTTCAATGAGCTCAAGATGGCTGCCAAGAAACTCATTAATCATGCCACCAAATTGGGCGGCCTTGGCTTTGGGACTTCTTTACTCGAATGTGTTGCCTCTTTTGCTGCCATGTCAGTTTTTATCTCACTATTTTTGTCAAATCTTACTTTTACTTATTTTATCTTAAATTGAATTGCTCGTTGATTTCGACCGTCAAGGAACTTTTGACGAGAATTATTGAAATTTTGATTTGTTTATGTTTTTATTTCCGGTCGAATCATAATGTGAGTCAAGTTTACCATGATACTAAACCGATTGGTAATGTAAGAAATCAGTACCAAATAAATCTCCACAATGATTGTTGTCATGGAAACTCAAGTGTTTTGAAACATATATAATACATGAATTGTTGACCTCGTGAATTGGACCTCCTACGTGGCCAACTGATAGCTACTCCGCGTGATTTTCCCTGCACACAATCAACACACGGTCAGACGCATACGACCGGAACCAGCTGGGGTAGTGGTGGCCGCATACATTTCGACGGTCAAATTAGTATCCGGTGATCGGAACAGTGCCTGGGTTGTGCAAGAGAGTGGGGAGGAGATTATATATTTTCTTGTTATGGAGAGCTAAGTTGCAAGAGTTTCATTACCTTTACCTCTTGTCAAACCTTGGGTATTTATAGGTGAGAAGAACCGTTGGATGTGAAACATGTGTATGTATCTGACGGTGTGAAGCGTCTGCTCATACGCATCAATCAGCCGCGTTTATAGAGCGGGCAGGTAATAACTTCTCCTGAGTTGAGTTGACATAAAGTTGATACGTCACATCAATTAGACCCTTGGAGACGTCAAATCAATTAAGCCTTGGGGGTAGAGAGAATCTTGACACAGATCCCTTTCTGAAAGTGGGGACGGAAGGAAAACCTTGGAGTGCATTGCGCTTCGCCCGGTTCGGTAGGATTGTTTCGGTGGGAGGAGTCACTTCGAAAACACTTCGGGTTGGTGGTGGACACCTCGTGTGGTGCAGTGGTGAAATTTTCGGTAGGAAGAGTGTACGACTGAATTTCGTGTATTAAAATATAGAAATTGTTACAAATTGTATTTTGATAAATATAAGTGATGTTGACCTTTTTGTAATTGCAAAATTGCAAAATCATCTTATTAATGATCTGAATAGACAAGGGGCCACGTGGTTTGAATCCTGGTCTTCAATAATTATGTTGAAAATTTGATTTGTCGAGATTTGACTTGTTTGGAACTTGAATCTTAAGGCTTAGACTTGGACTTGAATTTGATTTAATTTGAAGAAGCCTTTGATCGTCTTGAATTTGGCCTGAACCTGTTTGATTCGAAAAAAATTTTAATCTTCTTAGGATTCACCGAGCTAAGGCTTGACATAATTTCTTCTCTTCTTTCAGCCTCGAGATTTTTTCAGCACTTCGTGGCGTTCTCTGATTTCTTTCTTGCTTGCTTTCTGTGTCCCGTCTTATGGACCATTAGTCTTATTTATAGGGGAGGATTCGAGCTAATTTTGGTAATTACTCAATTATATTTAATTAAAAGAGATAACTAAGTAATTATAGTTTTATTTATTTGTTTGTTTATTTTATTTGTTTGTTTATTTATTTAAAATGTGATATGGGCCTTTGAATTTATGGATCTTAGTAGATTTCAATTTAATTGGGCTAATGATTTAAATCGATCCAATCCATTTTATTTTATTTACTTATTTATTTATTTATTTTTATTTTCATGTCTACAAATGCTCCCTCAAGATTTATTTATTTATTTATTATGAAATAAATAAATTAATAAATCTTGATTTTCAATTTTATTTTGATTTGATTTGTTCGATTTCGATTTTTTTTATCTCAAACATCTCATTAGTAAATTAATACAGATGAAAAAATTGAGAATAAAATGTGAATTTGATAGAAATTTTATCATTCAAATTTGAGAATAAAATTTCTTTTTGTTGAATTTTGATTATTTATTTATTTTATAGACTCATAACAAATTTGATTTAAGCAGGCCTTTTTATGTTTTATGGTAAATTGGGTTTAAGTGAAATCTATTACCCGTATATTTATATGAAGAAATTATGAGATTTAGGAACAAATCTGTTAAACCTTGCAAACAGAGGTAAACAAAAAGTTTTTTATTTTATTTTATTATTATTATTATTATTTTTGTCTCTCTCGTATTCCTCTCTGTCTCTTTTCTTTTTTTTTTTTTAGTATAATATTTTTTTCTTTGTACTCATTGCAGCAGAAACGTGAAAAACCAAAAAAACATATACCTGCAATGTGCAGCAAGTTTGAACCAATCAACAATTCAAGTTGGTTTCCTTTAACCTTTTTTTTTAAATTTTTTTTTTTTTTTGTTTAATCTTAGTTTCTTGGGCAACGAAATCCAACTGTACTGAAGTCAGAAACCAATTAACAATTCTAATTGGTTTCAAATTGATTTTGCTTCAACTCTTTTTGTTTCTTGGATGGGGGAAACCAACCGTCGCCAATTGGAACAGTTGAAATCCCTCTTCCTCTTTTTTTTTTTTTAATTTTTTATTTTTAGAATCTTTGTCTCTTTTACACGTAACTGTTTTTGACCTTTTGTTTGTTTCGTTTTGTTTTACTTTTTTTTATATATACACGTAACTTTTCTTCTTTATTTTTTTTATTTTCTCTTTAGTTTGATCCACCCTTTTTTTTAACTGTCCCTTTATTTTGACCCTTTTTTTGTTGATTATTTTGGTGTGATTATTTATTTATTATTTATTTTATTTATTTATTTATTTATTTTTGGACAAAATTGAAACTAACATTCTTCATTTTTTGTTGTTGCAGGGATTCGGTCTTTTGGAGCAAATCAAGGATTTTGTGGTTCAAGATTTTTCTGCGTGGAAAGGTTAGATTTTTTTTTGTTGCAATTATTATATGAGTTCAGAAATTAATAACTTATTAATAAACTCAAAATTGCAAACCTCCGTATATGTTGAGGATCAAGGACTGTCACTTTTCACCATCCAATGCACTTTTTGTTAAGGACCAAGGACCTGCTCCTTCCATCGTCCAATGCACTTTGTATTAAGGACCAATGACTGAATCCTTCGACCGTCCAAGGCACTTTGTGTTAAGGACCAAGGACTGACTCCTTCAACTGTCCAAGACATTTTGTGTTGAGGACCAAAGATTGGCTCTTTCAACTGTCGAAGACACTTTGTGTTGAGGACTAAGGACTTGTTTCTTCCATCGTCCAAGGCACTTTGTGTTCAGCCAAGGCACTTCGTGTTGAGGACCAAGGACTTGAGGACCAAGGACTTGTTCCTTCCATCGTCCAAGGCACTTCGTATTGAGGACCAAGGACTTGTTCCGTCCATCGTCCAAGACACTTCGTGTTGAGGACCAAGGAATTGTTCCTTCTATCGTCCAAAACACTTTTTATAGAGCCTGCTAACATATTTGGGAGACTCGGGATTTCAAACAATAAACCAATTTGAGAGGTTTACTGCCCCTTTTTTTTTGGCTGACCCTTTTTTTTTTTGCAGGCATGGCTGGAACAAGTTCTGATGATAAAATGTGTTCTAACATGCAATAAATTGTTGAGTTTAAAAATCAAGGTAAAAGTTATCTGCTTTTCAAAGATACTGATGTGAAGTACCATGCCCAGACCGGCGTACGAGGTGAACTTAAAGTTAGTGTCCATAAGTCAACGACAGATCCTTCCCCCGACCTTCTGGAGCCATTGTCGGAGTTGCATATGTCCACCATTAATGATTGTCACGAGAGTTTGAATACTGGTAAGTCCAATCGCTCTAGAAGTCATCTTTCCTTTTTGTGTCTTCCGCCTCATCATTCCCAGAGCATGGAGTACATCCCAAGGGCTGTGATTTGTGAGAGAATTGATAATAGAGAAATACGTTGGGGAAGCGCACTGGTCAGTTGAGGAGAGATTTCTTTTCTTCCAAAATTTTGGGAGTGGTCTTTGTGGGTCCAGAAACTTCTGCTCAAGAGGAATCTCCGAGAGTTAGCTTTTGCAGTCGGTTGTGCTGCAAAAGATTACCATCCCCCAAACTCCATTTACAGAGCTCTTTGTGAGGTTTGGTGTCCAGAAACCAACACCTTTGTAACTGCCAATGGTAAAATTGGCATTTCTCTTTGGGACATCCACGAGATAAGTGGACTTTCGATCTGGGTCATTATTATCAGGAAATAGTCTCAAGCCTTTCAGAGTTGACGGATCATCTTCCCAAGTCTTGTTTGTATCTCTTTAATGTTAACACACTGATTGCCCATGCGAATGAATCCAACAGAGTTACTCACGAATAGTGGATTAATTTCTGGTTTCATGAGAATGGTTGTGTCCCAAACCCTCGACAACACAAAAATTATAAGAATGCTATGAATTTAAATCCATTCAAAAGGTGCCATCAAAGAACACCAAAGGAAATACGGAGGCCCGTGGTGGCAGACAAGCCGAGAGACATTACTCGTAGGGATTGACGTCATTGGGGCAATTTTCCGGTATCTCTATCTATGGAAGAAGAAGAGGAGTTAGAGATAGCAGCCTATCTCTACCTATGGCTTTGTCGCTTCGTTCTTCCATCTGGGGACAAAAGTATAAGAGTCGAGACTTTTAAATCATCTTCTAGGATGGCAGGCGGATACACTTATAGTCTGGTTCCACCCATATTGGCGAGCATTTATAGTGGACATACACGAACATCTAACTATCAGGCAAATCCAGACCTCGGCTAAATTTCACATTCATTTCCTGGACATTTTCTTTATACTTGGGCAACAACTTATTTTGCCGAGGTGTTTATGCTCATGTAGACAAGAGTTATTCTCGCCCTATAATTCGAAGATATGCCGGAACTCTGAATGCTTTTCAATCTTGGGAGAAAAATGTCATTGATTGTCGAGAATTTATCCGTGGAGCGATGAACACCGATAACTTTTGCTGGAATCCATTACCCTCATCGTCTCATTCTGATGTACGTGTGGATGACCAACCGAGGTCTGTAGATACTTCAGAATTCATGATGAGTATTCGATCTGGATTTGTCTCTTATCATCGAGGAAATTCACCTTTCATTCTTGAGGCGTATAATCCTCATAGGTTTGCGAGACAGTTTGACTTTAGACAGAAATTTCTCGGTTCACCAAGAAAGTTGAATATTGCCCCCAGTGTAGGCGACATGTATCGGGTTTGGTTGTCCCTAACTCGGATAAAAAGTGGGTATGTATTTCATATTCCAGAGTATGTGAGGGATATACATCAAAACATTGATGTTGAATACCATACTTGGTGGAATAGCAAAGTGTTACCACTCTTGACCAAGGTCCAGGTGCAAGTCTTATTTTCTAGTGAGAGCCGTGACTTTGTTCTTGGCTCCACTCTGAACAGGGTTTTAGCTAGAGAGTTAAACCCTCCAAATGCTGCTCCTGAAGAGGCTTCTCGAAAGAGAGATCTAAACCAACAAAATAAAAGAGGTATTAAGAGAATCAAAATTATAGTTCCCTCAACAAAGGTTGCTACCACCTCTGAGCCTGTTGATAAGGTGCCAAAAGTAATTTTGATTCCAGATCACAGCAATCCTGGAGATCGAGCATCACAAGCACCAGTAAAGACTTTGACTCCAGAAGATGAAAGTTCTGGAGATCAGGTATAGTTCTCCCCTTTTTTATGTACTGTTTGTATCTAATTTTCTGTCACAATCTTCAATTTCAGGCTCCTCTTTCTCGAATATACAAAATCAAACAACCAATAGAACCGAGGCCACTTCAAGCTATTCCGAGTCTTTCAAAATGTGAAGTTGGAGCTTCTCACATTAGCTTCAGCCTCCTGACAACATCATCGGGTAGTGTATTTTTAGACATGTCGCCCAGGACACGAAATTCAGGTATGTGCCTTGTTGTTGTTTGCTGCACTTCCCCATCCCCTTTTTTTTTTGAAATTATGCTCCATTTTTTTGTAGGTTTTCCAAGCATCCCTGAAGAACTAAATTTCTCCATGAATCCAAACTTTTTGCAAGATCAGACTGGCGAGAATGACGGGCGAATCGATGCACTTCAAGGAATAGATGGTATTCATGATTCTCATGACCTTCTTTGCAAATATCCGGGCACCATCAATGGAGGTACTTTGGCGCACGTCATGGACAATTTTAATGCTGAAGATGAAGTAAATTTAGGGACTATGAGAGCTAACATTTCAGAGATCAATCAAGGAGTTCATGTCGTTCCATCTTCGTTGGCTTTAGTCAGTATTCCGCCTTCACAAACAAATAATTATCGGGCTGCACCAATCTGTTCTTTCATGTCTGGTCCTCCACCTGGAATTACCCAAGAGTCTCCTTATCTGAAGGCTGCTCTGCAAGATGCTATGAATAATTACCTCCAGAAATGTTTTAAGGATGTCATAAAGTATGGATTCTCCAATATTCGATCTTGGTGGGATGAAAATAATTTAATTCTTCAAAATGTGATTACCAACTCATTCCACGCAGACCCATCACCTTTGATGAAATGCATGGATGTGTTTCTGAAAAAAATTGACTCTTACTTGTCTGAAAGAAAACAGCACTTGGATTGTCCAACCGTTGAAGAAAAAGCGGAGGAGTTGAAACTTTTGAACATTCAGCTGGAAGTGAAGGATTCCACGTGTTCTTCGTTGAGAGGCAAAATTAGTGAGCTAACCTTTGAACTAGATAAACTTCGTGATGAACTTCAAACCTAAGAGGAAGACAAAAGTATGATTGGAACCAAGAAGGCAGCATTGGAAGAAGCACAGACAAGAGATGTGGTTAGCATAGCATCCATTGACCAGAAAAGGAAGACCCCTTGAAGATAGTTTCCTACGAGTGATCAATGGCGAGTGATCTTGATGAAGTCATGAATTTCTGATCTTTTTTTAAGACCATATTGTTTGAATTTTGACTTACTATTTTTATTTAGATGAACTTTTCTTTTTCATGTTTCTTGTGTTTTTTTTACAGCAATTGATAAACAAATCGAATGAATTAATTAGTTGTGACTGAACTTGAGTTTATAATTTATTCAAACTGCCTACGTACGCAAATGGGATCAAGTCGAATGTAGTTCATTACAAGAACACAATTTTTTTGTACAATGAAATATTTAAAAATAAAGAACTTCAGGCATAAAAACGCTTTAAAAATTTTCCATTGATAGGTCCGATTTGCAATCCATCTTTGTCGATGATCTTGTACGCTCCGTTAGTGAATGCATGAGTAACAAGAAATGGACCGTCCCGTTTAGGTTGGAACTTGCCCCCTGTTTTTCTTGTGATTATGATCGGCCTGCGCACGGAAAGTACCAGATCTCCAACTTAAAATGATCTTGATCGCACCTTTTTGTTGAAAGACCTGGCCATTCGAGCTTGATAGCACTCTAAATGCATTTGTGCTTCTAACCTCTTCTCATCCAAAACTTCTAGCTCTTCCAATCGAAGGCAGGCATTTTCTTCAATTGTCAAACCTTCCTGGATAGCAATTCGAAGTGACGAAATTTGACACTCCAGGGGAAGGACAGCTTCTACCCCATATACTAAGGCATAAGGAGTGGCTTGTGTTGGAGTCCGATAAGTAGTTCGATAAGTCCATAAGACTTCACCGATTTTCTCATGTCAATCTCTTTTTGATTTGGAGACAGCCTTTTTCAGTAGACTGCATAGTGTTTTGTTGAATGCCTCTGCCAATCCGTTAGCTGCCGCATTGTACATGGGCGAGTTGTACTGTTTGAATCCAAACTTTGCACATAAATTGTTTATGTGGCTATTGCAAAATGGCTTGCCATTATCAGTTATGATATTTCGCGGGACACCATATCGATAAATGATTTGGATACGAATGAAATTTGTGACATTTTCTTTCTTTACTTCATTCGATGGTATGGCTTCGGCCCACTTAGAGAAGTAGTCGGTCCCGACGAGGATGTATGCATGCCCTGCTGAAGAATTTGGAGTTATAGATCCAATTACATCGAGACCCTATGCATCAAACGGCTATGAAGCTATTGTTAGATGTAATGGATTCAGAGGTTGATGGATGAAATTTGCATGGATTTGGCAAGCTTCACATTTTCTTGCATAATCCATGGAGTCTTGTACCATAGTTAGCCAGTAATATCCCATAATCTTTATTCGAAAATGGAGTTTGGGTCCAGACTGGTTGGCACCACAAATTTCAGAGTGGGCTTCTTCCACGACCTGTGTTGCTTCATCATTACTTAGGCATTGAAAGAAAAATCCATCAAATGATCGTCGATAAAGTGTTCCCTTATAAAAGATAAAGCGAGAGGCACGCCTCTTGATTTTTGTTTATCGCCTTGGATTATCTGGTAGCTTTTGATGTTGAAGGAAATCGATTATTGGCTGTCTCCAATCTTCTCTTTCCTCATCTTCGACTACTTCGACACTATTATTTTCTTCTAAATTATTGGGTAGCAATGACGAAAGCACCCATCTTTGAGCAATTGATATGGAGTGGGAAAATTCTTCATCTGATCTAGCTAAAACAGCAGCCAAATTAGCTAAGGCATCAGCTTCCTTATTCTCACTTCTCGGAACGAATTTGATTTTTATCGAATCAAATCGTCTCATAAGCACTGCCGCATGTTCATGATATGGCTTCAAGTCTGAATTACGGACTTCATATTCAGCTAAAAGTTGGTTGATTATCAATTTAGAATCTCCAAAGACTTCCAGCTGGTGAATATCCATATCTAAAGCTGTCTCTAAGCCGATGATAAGAGCTTTATATTCTATAACATTATTCGAACATTTCTCTGTTAAGGCAAATGAGTAAGGCATGACGAGATCATGAGGAGTGATGACGACCACTCCTGCTCCGGCACCATAACTTCGGGTTGCCCCGTCGAAGAATAGCCTCCATGATGGTATGATTTCAGTGAATAGAACTTCTTCATCGGGAAGGTCTTCCTGAAGTTCCCATTCTGCTGGAATTAGGTGGTCAGCAAGGAAATCCGCCAAAGCTTGTCCTTTAATGGCTTTTTGTGGAATGAATTTGATGTCGAACTCAGACAACAATAATGCCAATTTTTCAATCCTTCCAGAAAGAATCAACCTGGACATTATGTACTTCAATGGATCAATCTTCGAAACAAGATTGATTGTGTGTGATAGCATATAATGTCTCAACTTTTTTAGCTGCGAAGATTAATGCGAGGCATATTTTTTCAATAGGCGAATACTTCATTTCAGCACCTACCAGTGTTCGGCTCAAGTAATAGAGTGCATTCTATTTTCCTTCTTCATTAACTTTTCAAGAAGTGCCCCTAGAGAACATTCTTGTGATGTAACATAAAGAGTCAGCGACTTCCCTGGAACTGGAGCTGTGAGTACTGGTGGATTGTTTAATGCTTTGGAAAGCATTTTAACAAGCGTCATCCCATTCAAATGGTACATCTTTCTTCACCAATTTGTTGAATGGATGACAATGTCCGACTAGATTAGAGATAAATCTTCGAATGTATGCAAGTTTTCCTTGAAGACTTTTCAATTCACGTGCATTTCTTGGCTCTGGCATGTTGATTATAGCTTCAATTTTTGATTGATCTATTTCAATGCCCCGGTGTCGAACAACGAAGCCGAGAAATTTTTCAGAGGTGACGGCAAATTCACATTTCAACGGATTCATCTTTAATTGATGACTTCGAAGTTTTTTGAAAACAGCTCGTAAATCTTGTAAATGATCGTCGCGTCTTTTTGTTTTATTTTAACAACAAGATCATCCACATAACATTCAACGTTCTTATGTAGAATATAATCAAAAATCTTTTGCATTGCACGCTGGTAGGTTGCCCCCGCATTTTTTAATCTAAAAGGCATAACTTTGTAACAATATATGCCTTTATGGATACGAAATTATATGAGTTCCTCATCTTTTGGGTTCATCCGTATCTGATTGTATCCGGAAAACCTGGTCATGAAAGATAAGACTTCATATCTGGTAGTTGCATCCACCATCAACTCTGTTATTGGAAGTGAAAAATCATCTTTCGAACATGCTTGATTCAGATCCCAAAAGTCAACGCAAATTCATAATTGCCCGTTCTTCTTTTTTACAGGAACAATGTTTGTGATCCATGTTGGATATTTCACTTCGCGTATAAATCCAGCTTCAATAAGTTTGTTGACTTCCATTTCAATTTGAGGAATCAGTTCTGGTCGAAATCTTTTTTGAGGTTGTTTGACCGGTCGAACTCCATGTCTTACTGCAAGATAATACACTACAACCTTAGGATTTAACCCCAACATTTCTTTGTAAGACCATGCAAACACGTCTTTGTATTCGTGAAGCAAACTAACGTACTCAGATTCTTCCTTCTGACAGAGAAGGGAATTTACAAATACTGATCTTGAGTCTTCTTCGGTCCCCAGGTTCAATTGTTTCAAGTCATCCACAGTAGCTTGTCCCCCTTCTTCACAAGTAGGTGGGGCTGGTTCAGGTTCATCAGTTGTGACAGAACTTTCGGACTGGGAATCTGAATCGGGAGCTTCTTCAAAGGCTATGTGATTGATAGAGACTTCTTCCTTTTCTTCACTCTCCTTTAGGGATGGACAAACTTTTTGCTGTCTTCGTCTTTTTCTTGACCGTTGTGGCTTTAGGCTTGGATCAGAAGTTTTAATCCCAAGTTGAGAAAATGTAGATTGTCTTTGAGATGACATTTGGAGAGCTTGTGCATTCCAATCAATTTGGGTAGAAGAAGAAGAATCTTCGCTTAATCTTTGGAAGACAGAAACTTTACCTTTTATATTAACCATTAGGGAGGGTTCTCCTTTTAACCTTTTAAACACTGAAACTTTGTCATTCTCATTTTCAATTCAATCGAACACTGAAGGTTTTGGCTTTTCAGATTTTTCTTCTGCAACTTCATAAATTTAAATCATGGGATTTGAGGAAACCTTTTTGACCTTAATCTTTCTCGGTGGATTGGGATCATATCCCAAACCATACCTGGGTCGGGACATCAAGGCTCCGTCAGAATTAGAAGGGGGACGCCTTCCTGAAAGGATAGCATCAAGATCACCTAATTTACGAGGCTCTCCTTTTCTAAACCCAGCATTTTCGAACAACTTTTTAACTTGAGGATTGTAACATCCTTTGAAAGTTTGTTTTGATTCAGCAGCTCCTTCTTGTTTGGACGAGCTGGAAATATAAAGTTTTAATATGTTGGGAACAGATGTTGAAGCCTCTGATGTAGATTTATATTCTTTCGGGCCCGCCATAAGTTGGTGGGGCAGAAGAAATTTTGGGATACTAGGTATTGGAAGAGTTAACTCTTTTCTCAATACCTCAATATCAGTTGATTCTACTTGAGGTTTTTTACCTTTAGTAAATCTTGACTTATCTTTGATAAGTTGATGAGATTGAGCAGCACTAGACGTATCATGATCATTTGTATCTTCTTTGATTTTGAATCCAGATATGGTCAACCCTGAAGAATTTCATTCTTCACCTTCCATGTAAAACTTGGCATCGGCAAAATGAGATTCTTCTTTGAGAAAAGGTTTCGACTCAACTACCACACATTTGACTTCTCCATCTCGGCTATATTTGAAGCATTGGTGCTAAGTCAAAGGTACCACTCTAGTTTCGTGTAGCTAAACACGTCTAAGGAGTAACTTGTATGATGTTTTAGCATTAATGACATGGAAAAGAGCCGAGAAGATTAACTCTCCTATTTGCAACTTTAGGCTTATCATGCCAATGGCTCGTTGACCTTTTTGATTGAATCCTTGAATCATGATTTTACTTCTGGATAGCTTACCAACATTGATTCCAATTTTCTTCATTATTTTGACCGGCATAATATTTACAGCAGATCCACAATCGATATTATACGATTTATCATGCAACTCTTGAATATAACCGCTGACATACAGTGGTCTATTATGTGGATGTGAACCCAGCTGTAAATCTCCATCGTTGAATGTTATGGTGGCCATACAGTCTTGAGGAGTTGTGGCTATATTCTAAAGCTTTGCTGTCGTATTCTTCCGGATCGATTAATGCTGCGACCAAGGCCATCCGATCATCGAAGGGAAGGGCAAGAGATTCTGCTAGACTTGTATTGGCAGGAATATTATTGAGTCGTGAAATAGTTTTCTTCTGTTTTGAAGTCTGCCTTGATACGTTCTTCATTTCATGTTTCTCCTCCACATTGATTACGTTGGAGGTTAGATATTCTTTATCAAAGAAACCCTTAGGAAAGTAATCACCCAAGGTCGGTAATCTAGGAAGAACGCGTGGAGCTACTCCCTTTTCGGTTGATTTAGTAGATACTCTTGACTTGGCGCAGGCCTCCTTCTTTGATTGTTCCTTGGTCTTGATTTCTTGTCACAAAAGTTAGAAATTGGGAGTCGTGGAGCCTTCTGACAACGTCTTTTTACTAGAGTCCATGCCCCCTGATCTTCTTCTAGTGTTTCTTCTTCATTGGGTTGAATTTTCACACCTAATTCCTCCAGCTTTATTCTTGCAAGAGGCGTAGAAGGTAATATTTTACCTATTTTGTTTGGCATTCTATATTTCTCTTTCTTCTTTTTGAAGGTAGACCAGCCGTCACCGATCTCATCTTTTAATTCTGAGTTGAAATCCCAAACATCCAAGTCACCTATCATAATTTCATAAAAGGTTGGATGATTGGGTGCGCATGGTCCATTCATCCCTGGATAGATATAACTGGTGGTGATTTCTCCGTCTACCTTAAATTTCACTGGGATGGCTCCTTCCAGGAGTTGAGGTCCAAATTTCTCAACGGAGGATTTACAGGCATCGTGTACATCAGAGAATGTTTGTTTCTTTCCTGGAATGGGAATTGGATCAAATGATCCAAATGAAACCATCGAGCATGCGGCTGTTGGATTCTCTCCGGTCTCAAGTTTGATCTTATTTTCTTTGTCCAAGCGAACAATAAGATCTTTTAAAACAAAGCATTTTTCCACTGGATGGCTAATGATCCCGTGAAATTTATAGTATTTAGATGATCGATCTTACCAGCCTCCTCAGGTCTTTTTGGTACTGGAAGTTCAATTATTTTCTGTTCAAGGAGCTAATCCAGAATTCCAGAAACTTCTGAATCTGAGAATGGGTACTCCCTTCCTTCAAGTTCCTTTAGAGTCACATGACTTCTGCTTTGGACTTGTCATTTGTTAGGTCTGAACTCTAGCTTCGATTTTGAGTTCGAGCTCGACCCTTAGAAGGCTATCTTTGTAGGAACAGTAAAAATCGCTATAGCCTCTTTGAATTTACTTGTCTTGACGTCCTTCTTTATATCCTTCTTAGGATATTTCTTGTCACTTGGTAAATAACACCCATGCCTTTCAATTTGGAGCTCCAAGTCATGAGCACGTGTTGCCAATTCTTCGAATGAGTGAGGCATGTTTGCTTGGAGATTATAGAGTAATCCCCAATGAATGCCTTGTACACACATGTCGATAGAAGATGCTTCACTTATTCGTTCTTTACAATTAAGCACAAGGTTTCTCCAGCGTTCAATGTACTCTACTACAGGCTCTTCCTTGCTCTGCTTTGTTCGAGCAAGTTCTGGAAGGCTGACAGTTCACCGAGTGCTGTAGAAGCGTGTTAAGAACTCTCGCTCGAGTTGATCCTAACTATCAATTGACCCTGCCAGTAAGTCTGTGTACCATTCAAATGCAGAACCTTTGAGGGAGTGTACGAACTGCTTCACATTGTGTCATTGTAAGTACCTGCATTGTTACACGTCTCAATAAAATGAGCAACATGTTGCTTTTGGTTGCCCTTTCCGTCAAAACATTGAAACTTCGGAGATTGGTAACCAAGTGGCATCCTTATTTCGTCGATTCGACGACTATAGGGTTTGGCATACACCAATGAAGATTGTAACGAACCACCATATTGGGCACGAATGGTGTCCGCAATCATATGTTGAAGTTGTTAGACGGACAGAGAGCCAACGGAGAGTTGAGTGGCGTCACGCAACACATTTTGAACAATTGCTCGATCATGTATATCTTGCTTCTGTTGATGCTCTTGGACTTCTAACTCTTTGACCTTGGAAAATCCTAAATTTTCCCGATCTTCTTTAACCGGTGGATTTTGCAACTCTAGTTTATGCATGAGTGCGGCAATTTGGGCATCTTTTTCTTCTAACGACTTTGTTAATTAAAGCCATTTGTTGGATTCGATCATTTGAGCCTGATGCCGCTTCTGTGACCATCACTGGCTCAAGTGATTCTTCAGATGAAGTATCATCTTCCCACTTTTGAAGAGAAGTAGCATAAGGGGATCCAGATAAGGATCTACCACTGGAGATGGATCCTGAACGAGAGTCTTTCGTCGAACTCATGGTTTTTTGTATCGAATCAGAGTTTGACTTTTTGAAGGCAATTTTCATTCTGTTTTGTTTGGAGAATTTCTTTAGTGGTGTGACCAGTTGAGTTTTCCCAGTTTTTGTTTGGGCCCTGGTCACGTGGAAGAGTTCAGCAAGTGTCTCTTCGAGACGAGTCATAGTTTGTTTCGCCTTTTCGCCTGCCATTGCTGATGTAGTATTTGAAACTTGAAAATTTTGAGATCAAAAGATGAGAGGACAAGAAGGTCCCATCGGGCGTGCCAAGAAATTTGTATGACGAAATTTCGTGTATTAAAATATAGAAATCGTTACAAATTATATTTTGATAAATACAAGTGATGTTGACCTTCTTGTAATTGCAAAATTCTCTGATTAATGATCTGAATATTGAAGACGAGGGGCCACGTGGCTTGAATCCTTGTCTTCAATAATTTTGTTGAAAATTTGATTTGTCGAGATTTGACTTGTTTAGAACTTGAATCTTGAGGCTTGGACTTGGACTTGAATTTGATTTAATTTGAAGAAGACTTTGATCTTCTTGGATTTGGCGTGAACCTTTTGATTTGAAGAAGATTTTAATCTTCTTAGGATTCACCGAGCTAAGGCTTGACAAAATTTCTTCTCTTCTTTCAACCTCGAGATTTTTTCAGCACTTCGTGGCATTCTCTGCTTTCTTTCTTGCTTGCTTTTTGTGTCTCATCTTATGGACCATTGTTCTTATTTATAGGGAAGGATTCGGGCTAATTTTGGTAATTACTCAATTAGATTTAATTAAAAGAGATAATTGAGTAATTATAATTTTATTTATTTGTTTGTTTGTTTATTTTGTTTATTTATTTAAAATGTGATATGGGCCTTTGGATTTATGGACCTTAGTAGATTTCAATTTAATTGGGCTAATGATTTAAATCGACCCAATCATTTTTATTTTATTTACTTATTTATTTATTTATTTTTATTTTCATGTCTACAAGGAGTCACTTCGGAAACACTTCGGATTGGTGGTGGACACCTCGTATGGTGTAGTGGTGAAATTTCCGAAGTGGTTTTGATAGGGTGTAACAGTGATCCCCCAAGTTGAGGCATGAATATTTATATCATTGGTGGACTTGTTTCCCCGATTGAGTATGCCTGCCTTGGTTTGTGATAAAGAACTGGCGTTGAAGGGCGAAGTGTGTAGATGGCCCGAAAGCTTGTGGGTCGATTTTTGTGCTCATCCGTTACCGATGCGCTGACCCACAGGACGACGCTTTGGGAGAGAGCTAAATCTTTGTAAAGCTTAGGAGGAACGCAGCTACCGAGGCGATGACCCATAGGGGATGCCGCGTCAGGTGCGTCTAAGCTTTCTAAAGCTGAGTAGGGAGCTCATTTGCCATCGATGCGCTGACTCTTAGGAGACGATGCGTTGTGAGGGCTAAATCTTTGTAAAGTTGAGGAGGAACGTAGCTATTGAGGAGATGATCCACAGAGGACTTCACGTCAGGTGCGTCTAAGCTTTGTAAAGCAGAGTAGGGAGCTCATCTGCCACCGATGCGTTGACCCTCAGGGGACGACGCGTTGTGAGATGGCTAAATCTTTGTAAAGCTTAGAAGGAACGCAGCTACCGAAGCGATGACCCACAGGGGACTCCCCGTCAGGTGCATCTAAGCTTTGTAAAGTTGAGTGGGGAGCTCATCTGTCACCGATGCGCTGACCCTTAGGGGACGACGCATTGTGAGATGGCTAAGTCTTTGTAAAGCTTAGGAGGAACACAACTACCGAGGCGATGACCCACAGGGGACTCCACATCAGGTACGTCTAAGCTTTGTAAAGTTGAGTGGGGAGCTCATATGTTACCAATGCGCTGACCCTTAGGGGACGATGCGTTGTGAGATGGCTAAAGCTTAGGAGGAACGCAGCTACTAAGGCGATGACCCACAAGGGACTCCGCGTCAGGTGCGTCTAAGCTTTGTAAAGTTGAGTGGGGAGCTCATCTACCACCGATGCACTGACCTTTAGGGGACGACACATTGTAAGATGGTTAAATCTTTGTAAAGCTTAGGATGGCGCAGCTACCGAGGCGATGACCCATAGGAGACTCCGCGTAAGGTGCGTCTAAACTTTGTAAAGCTGATAATTTTGATCCGAGGCGAACATTTATGACATCAAATGATTTGACACTTGTCGCATATTTTCAAGGCGACGTTGGGTACGATGCCCATTCTCAGAAAAGGATGCTGCGGCTACTTATTGTAGATGGCTGATGGTGATCGAGGTGACGCATTTTGTGAGCGTGAAGGTCAGAGCTTGATCTTGGGCATAGATCAAATCTGGCGTTTCATATTAACGGCTCAGATTTATGATACGATGGACAACCTAGATTGATTGTGTTTGAATTCAACGGTGGAGATCGGTTGGGACGCTCAATAAAAGGTGGACTTGAGCATTTTAGGAGTTTTTTACTTTTGTGAAATCAGAAAAACTATTTCCTCTCAAGATTCTGGCATTTTTCGGCTTTGTACAACCATTCTGCAGCCACATTTCTAGTTTTCGACGATATCACGTTGGGTGTTGATCTTTTTCGACCGTAGGTCCCTCAGTTTCTTGAGTTCTAGTAAGTATTTTCCAAGTTTTTTCACATTTTTGTATTCTGCAATTGCTTCGGATGGTAGTGGGGCTTCGAGAAGGGATTTAGATGTGGTGAGGGTGGATGAGATTATTTTGGCGATGCCCAGTGAGGTTGCCAAGGCGATATTGGGAGAAATTATATTTGGATAAGGCATGTACGCCCGGTAGATACATCAGAACACTAGGGGGCTTCATATTACCCGTCGAAATTGAAGGAGGCCGATCTGGGTAGATATAGGGCTGAATATAGGATACCTGATAGTGTAGAATTGATATTATCAGAGCCTATGGAAAGGGCTTGCTATCCTAGGCCGGGGTGTGTGGCCGTGAGCGAGGCACTTTTTAGGGCTGGACTTAGCCTCCCTCTCCATCCCTTCTTTAGGCTGATGATGAGGTCGTACGGGTTAGCTCCGACCCAGCTGAACCCGAACTCCTGGAGGGAAATGGTGGGGTCCTGGATGTTATGGAAGGAGGCGTCGCTAGGGGTGGAGATGCCCTTCTCGATTTTTTAGACCCTATACATCCCTAAGGTAGCAGCTGGGGGGACAAGACTAGGAGGTGGCATTATTTGACCTCATGGACTTTTTGGGCATGAACACTGAAGAGCCCATCAAAGAAGTGCTGGGGGCTCTACCTCCCGAGACGGCAGCGGTGGCAGTGGTCCATAACAAATACTGGACCGAGGAGTGGAAGGACCACACTGCATCGTGTACTGTCGAAGACCTCGTGATGGCCAACAGTGCATGCATAGCTAGGGCCCTCAGCACAAGTGTTCAGATGGAAGGCCTGATCAAAGAGCTGAGGGCCAAAAACATTGACCTGGCCAAGTGCCTCGAGGAGGCAATGCAGTATGGGGACGAGGTCCAAGCCGCCTGGGAGAAGGCCTCTAAGGCAGAGTTGGTGAAGCAAGAGGCGGAGGGCCAGCCGATGAGGGCCAATGCCGAGTTTGAAAGGCTGAAAAAGGAGCTGCACGAAACTGAGTGCCAGGTGGATGCTCTGACGATGCGAATTGATCATGCCAATGAGCACCACCTCCTGGCTACTTCAGCTCTAGAGGCCTCCAACAAGGAAAAGGCTAAGCTGAAGCAGCAGGCGGAGGCCCAGGCTGAAGTGATTGCTTCCTTGAAGGGGTAGTTGAAGTCGACAGGGGAGGTGGCTATGCAGAATGTCATTGATCACTTCGAGGAGCACCCCCTGTACGACTTCGCCAACTATTGGGCCTCTTGGAGTGCACAAGGACTGTTGGGTCGGTTGAAGGAGGTCCATCCCATTTTGGACATATCCTCTTTGGAGGTAGAGTTTGGTGGGCCTACTGGAGGCCGGCCTAACAGGTTTGCCGAGGAAGCTCTAGAGGCCCTCCCCAGAGGAAAAACCGACGGTCGGGAGGGAAGATGCCCCAGTAGAGTAGGGCTATTTTTGTAATGGCTTTGGCCTCCCTTTTTGTAACTTGATTTTAAGATGAATGGAATGAAAATTTTTCTTTCAAGTATTAGTGCTTCCTTCTTTTTCTTATGTTGAACTGTTTATACTTGAATAAATGAATGATAAGCACTTAAGCAAACATTAAGCACCACTTACCAATAACCAGTCGATAAAAGTATATCGGATCAATAATATATTTAAGAATCGAGGCGACAACTCATTAACTGATGTGACACAAAGAACTGAAGTATCATTACTTAGAAGTTACATTATCCTTCACTAAGGCAATTTCAGCACTTAGTAAGATAAGGAAGTTACAAATGAGATCGGATCATGACAAACACTTATTAGATAACATGGAGATCGGATCGAAACATATGATCATCATTGATAGTACTTCCTCAAGTGTTTAATGTTCAATTGATGAGGAAGTACTCTCCCTGTCATGTTTTCAATTTCGAAAGTACCAGGTCGGGACTCCTTGCAGATGCGATAAAGACCTTCCCAATTCTGTCCAAACACTCCGGCCCCAGTTGGCCTTGACGATTGGAAGATCCTTCTAAGGACGAGGTCCCCCAATCGAAGAGTTTGATTTCTGACCTTGGAGTTGAAATATCGAGTCATCTTTCTTTGATCCTTAGTCAGTTTCACTTGCGAGGTATCCCTCATTTCTTCAAGGAGGTGGAGTTCGCTCATTCGAGTTTCGTCATTTCCGATCTCATTGAAGTGTATCTGACGATATGATGGGGCTCCTACCTCGACCGGGCTCATGGCTTCGACTCCGTAGGTCATTGAGAAGGGTGTCTCCCCTATCACGGTTCGGCTAGTTATGCGAATGGCCCAGAGGACATGGGAAAACTCATCGACCCACGCCCCCTTCAAGACATCAAGCTTCCTTTTCAGGGTATGCTTGATGGTTTTGTTCACCACCTCAACTTACCCATTTGCTTGGGGGTGATAAGGCGTTGAGAAATCCTTCTTTATCCCCAGTTCGTTGCATAAGTCTCGCATCTTCTTATTATCGAACTATCTCCCGTTGTCGAACACTAAGGAGTGGAAAATGTCGAACTCGCAAATGATGTTCTTCTAGACGAATTTTATAGTATTCGCCTTGGTGATCTTGGCAAGAGGTTCAGTCTCGACCCACTTGGTGAAGTAGTCAATGGTAACAATGGCAAAAGTCGCACTTTCTCTTCCTTTTGGGAGCGGACCAATGAAGTCGATGCCTCATTTGACGAATGGCCACGGACTGGTGACTACGGAGAGGCTCTGAGAAGGCTGTCTTTGAATATTTGAGAAGCACTGGCACTTATCACATTTCTGAATGACTTGGCAAGCATCCCTTTTCAGGGTTGACCAAAAGTAGCCTTGTCGGAGTACTTTGTGTGCTAGAGCCATTCCTCCAGAGTGATTTTCGCAGATTTCCTCATGGATCTCCCTGAGTATATACGTGGCTTCTTCCCCTCCTACACATCGGAGAAGTGGTGGGGCAAAGCCTCTTTTGTAGAAGACATCATCTTGTAGGACGAAGTGCGCAACCCTCCTTCTTAACTTCCTCGCCTCACTTCTCGATGCTGGTAGTGATTGATCCTTGCGATAGGCCATGATGGGTTGCATCCATAATGGGGTATTTTCTATCCATAAAAACTCTTCACCTCCGAAGATAGAGGGCTTCGATAAGCGTTCAATGGGGACAATCTTTAGTAGCTCTGAATCTTTGCTGCTGGCCAATTTTGACAGGGCGTCTGCATGAA
Source organism: Olea europaea var. sylvestris (assembly GCF_002742605.1). NCBI lineage: Eukaryota > Viridiplantae > Streptophyta > Magnoliopsida > Lamiales > Oleaceae > Olea > Olea europaea. Next base: position 5,221,371 of record NC_036246.1, read on the forward strand.
TGTTCTCGAGGTGTGGAACTTGGATCAATTCGAACCTCTCGAAATGAGGGACTAGGTCCAGGACCAATTTTAAATATGCAGCAATGCTACTGTCTTTGATGGTAAAGTTCCTATTGACCTGACTCACCACAAGTTGAGAGTCACTGCTTGCCAAGAGCCTTCTGACCTGCATTTCTTTCGCAAGTCTAAGGCCTGCTAGAAGGGCCTCATATTCGATAGCGTTGTTTGAGGCTTTGAAGCTGAAACTTACTGCGCAATTTAGCTTGTGGCCTTCCGGGCTTTCCAAGACGATCCTAGCTCCGGAGCTAGTTTCTCCTGAGGATCCATCCACGAACAGGTTCCATGTTGGGGGCTCGGCTGGTTCCATTGCCACCTTCATTTCTGGGGCTATAGCAAATTCAGCCTCAAAATCTACAAGGGCTTGTCCCTTGATGGCATATCTGGGTCGAAACAGTAGGTCGAACTCACTGAGCTCGATTGACCATTTTAGCAAGTGGCCCGAAGCATCCGTTCTCTGCAACACCTGCTTTAATGGAAAGTTGGTGAGAACCTCAATTGAATGGGCCTGGAAGTACGGCCTCAGTTTCCTTGCCGCCGTGATGAGGGCGAGTGCCAGTTTTTCCATTTCCAGGTAGCTTGTTTCTGCCGAAAGTAGAGCCGAACAGTATATTCACCGAGCTGCCATTGTCGACAAGGATGCGTTTAAGTCCGTTTCTTGCTACTATGACTCTTACTACCAATGCGTCACAATGGGGGTAGTGAACTCCTTGTGCATCTTCTTGGGAGAAGGTAATCAAGGCCATCATGTTGGCTTCTTGGGACTGGTTAACAATGTACGTGAGCATTGGTGGATCCTTTGCTTCCCTTTGTGTAGTTTCTTTAGGCATTCCTAGTGTTGCCACCGATGTGAGGTCCCCTAATGATCGTGTCAATTTTCCTGATGATTTGGCCTCCAGAAAATAGGCCTGATCTCTCTGTCCGGACTCTCCTCTGTCCTCGACTCTCCTCTGTCCTCGACTCTCTTCTCTTTAGTGATTGATCTCTATGCCTCCTCTCACCCCTATTCGATGAGGCTGATCTACGGGGATGTTCGTCCCTCCTGGAGGAATGTCGGTTATTTCGATCTGAGCATTGAGGAGCGTCTCTGCATTCGCGGGTGTCGTGTCCACAAAGTTGGTGGAAGGTGCAGAACCTTGCCCCTTCTAAGGGCCTTCTTGACCGCTTCTTCTTCTTCTTTCGATTACTGTCAGTACCCTAGATGGTCCCACCTCGGCAGGGGCATTCTCATATGTCAATACCGTCACTGCATTTAGCGTGGCAGAAGCAAGTACCTGTCCGAACGTGGGAGCTATTGTTTGCCCTGCCTGGGTCCATTGCTAGGTGACAAGGTGCGCTGCGGGTCCTCGATCTACCTGCCTATGAGGCAGAGGGAGTCCCCGCGCAGCACGGTTTCAGTGATCAATCATCTCTTCACTAACGATTTCAACTCTCATCATTCTATTAATTCGTCATAAGTGGTAGGATTCTTGCTGTGTACATCCCTCTAGAACAAAGTGTTCATGTTGAGGCCGCCTTTCAAGGCTGAAAGGGCTTCTTCTATTCGCAGTAGGTGATCTCGTTCGTAAACCTGACGAGTAGCTTTTTCAGCGTTTTTCCAGGGGCTTGTCTCATATCTTGCAGGCGTTGCACTGGGGCCTCTCCTTCTCTACGTGAGAGATACTGGTTCAAGAAGGCCTTTTTCAGCTCTGGTCAACTCCTAATGCTCAGGGGAGGCAATTTGCTGTACCACACTTCGGCGGCTCCAGCCATGGTTAGGTGGAAGGCTGTGCATTTCAAAGCAGGCGAGGCTCCTCTGAGACTCATCTGTGTCATGTACTTCGTGAGGTACTTCTCCGGGACCCCTTTTCCTTCATACTTGGGGATTTTAGGGGACACAAAATTCGCAAGGATTAGGGAGCTTCAGATCTCCCTTAAGAAAGGGAGGTTATCATCATCATCATCATCAATCTCGTAAGATCGACACAGACCTTCGGAGTCGCCATCATCTTGCATGTTTTGGAGAGGTGGAGGTGCTCCTCCTCGGCTACTCCAATCAACTAAGTTCCTTCTCTCCTTCTTATTTCTAGGTAAAAGGGGTGCTTGTTCTTGCTCTTTCCCTTGCCAAATGGATCTTTCCACTGAGCGAACCCTATTACTAAGGTCCTGCCCTATCCGGTCAAAGATACTGACTGACCTTTGTGCTTCATATCTGGGTGGGAAGATGTCCTCCAATTGTGGTTCTACTGGCTGGTTCCCTTGCACATAGGATGTGACTTTCGTACCCACTTTTCTCTAGAGGGGGGTTCTCTGTGCTGGCTCATATGGCCTCGGAAACAAGACGCAGGGACTTCATGAGTTGGGTAAGATCCTTGGGGCATTTGGGCGCTCTGATGACCTTGGGCTCGCATGAAAAATTCATGTATCGCCATATTCTGAGTTGCGATCTCTCTTATGCCCTTAGCTATTTGGGCCATTCCTTCATTGAGCATGGCCGTTCTTTCACCTCAACGACGCCGGTGATGGGGTTTATGTCCTTGTTGCTGGAACTCATCTTATCTACTCCTTTTTCAAGGGTGATAAGAATCTGGATTGTAATTCGACTTTGTTTTTTTTTAAGAACGTGCCCTTTTCAGGGTAAGTCAATGGCTTTTCTGGTAGAGAATGTAGAACTTTGGATGGAAAGTTTTCCACACTCGGCGCCAATCTGTTGACCTCGTGAATTGGACCTCCTACGTGGCCAACCAATAGCTACTCCACGTGATCCTCCCTATGCACAATCAACATACGGTCAGACGCACACGGCTGAAAACAGTGGGGTGGTGGCGACCACATACACTCAGACGGTCAAATTAGTATCTGGTGATCGGAACAGTGCCCGGGTTGTGCAAGAGAGTGGAAAATAGATTATATATTTTCTTGTTATGGAGAGCTAAGTTGCAAGAGTTTCATTACCTTTGCCTCTTGTCAAACCTTGGGTATTTATAGGTGAGGAGAACCGTTGGATGTGGGACACGTGTATGCATCTGACGGTGTGAATCGTCAGCTCATAGGTGTCAATCAATCGCGTCTATAGAGTGGACAGGTAATAAATTCTCCTAAATTAAGTTGACATAAAGTTGATACGTCACATCAACTAGACCCTTGAAGACGTCAAATCAATTAAGCCTTGGGAGCAGAGGGGATCTTGACACAGATCTATTTCTGAAAGTGGCGGCGGAAGGAGAACTTGGAGTGCGTTGCGCTTTGGCCGGTTCAGTAGGACTGTTTCGGTGGAAGGAGTCACCTTGGAAACACTTCAGGTTGGTGGTGGACACCTCGTGTGGTACAGTGGTGAAATTTGCGGTGGGAGGAGTCACTTCGAAAACATTTCGGGTTGGTGGTGGACACCTCGTATGGTGCAGTAGTGAAATTTTCGAAGTGGTTCTGATAGAGGCGTAACATGAATCTCTACCTCAGAGATTAAAGTGCTTAATTTTTTTCAATACTAAATTTAAACTTTTGAACAATTGTTGGACGTCCCTGCAATATATAAGGATTTCAGCCTGTAATTATGTGATTGTTGTTTTGGTATTAGATCACTCGAGTTCATGCATTGTTTCCTACTTTCTTTGACACCATTCTCAATAAAGGCAGAGCAGAAGGATATTTAGAACATTACAAGATCATGCGTACAGTATGGTGTTGGTATAATTTCATATGTGGGCTTCATATTCGATTGTAAATTTTGATATTTGTGTTTGAGCCAAATTTATTAAGTGATCAATTGGGCCTTTTACACCTTACGGGTTATAATTAATATGATGTGGTAATTTTAAGTATGTGGGCCGGAAATAAAACCCTAATTAAAATTCTAGTCGTAATGGGATGGTTCAAATTATTTCGTATATATAAAGGTTAGGTCCCCTCTCCTCTCCATATGTTTTATTAGCTTACCCCATTGATAGCTAATACTTGTGAGGAGCGAGGAGGGGAAGATCTTGACTGCTATTACAACTATCATTCATACCAATAATGGCTTCCACAAGTATGAATTAGTTTTATTAATTATTGTATTGTGATTCTCGATTCTCAACAAGATTAAAATTTAAATTCAACAATTGGTATCAGAGCCAACATGTTAAGATCGAAATCCTTCATGAAATTTTTTTTATTTCACGTTTCTGTGCATATATATTTTCGTGTATGCATGTGTATAATTCAGTAAAGAAGCCGAAAACGTAAGCCATCAAATCACCACATTCCCTTCATCATCTTAATCTGCAAATCCAGAGCCCAACTTGCAGAACACCCACTTCTTTCTTCTATGGGTGTTTATGTGATTTTCCCCAAATCTGTGGTAGTGTTTCTCCTTGTTGCTTGTGGTATGAAAATTAACACCACTCAAATTCAAATAAAATTCTGAGAAGCAACTCGCACCCTTGCTTCCCTAAAGCTTACACCACCACATCTTCGTCGTCAACGGTCTCGGGCCACTGTCATGCCAAGAAATACACACATGCAAAAAAAAAAAAAGAAGGGTTCTGCAAAACGAAACCCAATTTTCCACGACCACAAAAACTCCACTTTCATCTCCACATCAATCCTTTTTATCTCTACAATTACTGAAGAGTGGATAGGGTCGTGGTTATTTTTTAAATTTCTAACTCTCTATATGTTGATAAATCGGTCATTATTGACATCTAGCCATGCCGCCGGCAGTGGCGGCTGAGAGAAGAATGGTGTTTAATCTCTAATTTCACCCGTATGCAATTTGTGAGTTTACAGGTCCCAAATAGAAATTAAGGGATTAGGACCTATTAAGCAATGTTGGGTACTGGGGACCTGATTTTAATTTGAATTTAGGGTTAGAATGTAATTTTCAATAAGGGACTCTTAATTTGAACTTTTAAAGTTTTGACCCTAAATTTTAATTTTGACCCAGTTAAAAATTTTATTCAATAATTGACTCAATTGAAATATATTAAATAATACTAATAATTTAATTGACGACTTTTGTATTATTTCATGCATTTAAATGTTGTCATTATTTGCGCGCTTAAATTTCAATTTTTATATGCTGAAATATTGAAATTTGTTGCCCCGTTTTGTCTCCAAATCACATGTAAATTTTGCTGTTTATCGATTAATGGTTATGATTTGTTACATAATCATTATTTTGTAATTGAATTTTTCATGGGCATTGAGACGATTCTTATTTTCCCACTAAGAGGGAAATATTTTGAAATAAAAATGAGTGGTAACTACTAAAGTGAGACACTCATTATTATTTATTCGATTTTCTCTACAATAAATAAATATATATTTTTGCGCAACAATTTTGATTTATTGCATATAATATCTTGCCCAAAGGTGTTATTATATGTGATATTTTTTTGGAAATGGCATAAGGTAGTTAACGAGTTTGCCTTGGTCTAGAAATCTCCTTCTGCCCAAAGGTATTGGAATTTCGAAAACTAATGTAATTTTGTTAACTAACTACATGATTTTAAGAATACCTTATAGCATGTTGTATTGTCAACATAAATGTGACTTTATGATGATTCATCTAGGCTCTTACCATAATAAAATTCATATGTTTCGATTTAAATTACGGATTATCTAATTAATAGTCCATATTAATTAGTTGGATATTTCATTATCCATTTGATTGCATGCATTATATTTGGATGATATTAAGCGTGATATTTTATATTTCTACAGTTTATAATGCCTCATCTCTTTCAAATCAATTGTCTACTATTGAAACCCCGACTGGGAATAATCATGTGAGATAAAAACGAGACGTAGAAATAACGCTTGGTCTTTTGGGCTTGGATTTTGCAACGGAGAAAAATCTTGAAAAACCCACAGATAAGAATACCATTGAATATGTAGCCGAGCATGAAAAGTGGAAAAGGGCTAACAAACTCTGTTTGAAAATCATTAAGCGATCAATATCTGATTCCATTCTAGGTGCCATCCCCGATGATGAAAATGCCAAAAGTTTTATGGATGTCATAGGAGAAAAATTTGTTGAGTCTAATAAAGTCGAAACTGGGGATCTAATGGATAAACTAATGAGCATGAAATATGATGGTACAAGTGGTGTTAGGGAGCATGTCATGAAAATGATAAATATATCATCTAAGCTAAAGACTCTTGACATTCCCATTGCGGAGCCTTTTCTGGTCTATCATGTTTTAAATAGCTTTCCTAGCTAGTTTAATCAGCTTAAGGTTGTTTACAATGCTCAGCAAGATAAGTGAAATTTGAATGTCCTCATACCAGTGTATGCCCAAGAAGAGTATAGGATGCGCCGTGAAACTGTTGAAACTGTGTAATTAGCTTTTCAGCCATCACAGAATAAGGGGCCTTCCCATAACCATAAACGTAAGTTTCATAAGGGTAATGAGTCCCACCGAAGTCAACAGAATAAAAATTTTAGTGGCCCCAAAGGAGTTATAAAGAAAAATAATCAATGGAAGTTCTGTAAAAAGAAGGGTCACTGGTAAAAAGACTGTTTTAAGTTTAAGACTTGGTTGGAAAAGAAGAAGAGTTCTCCAGGTACTCTCTTGGCCTTAGTTTGTTTTGAGTCTTCTTTAGTAGATGTATTTTAAATTCTTGGTGGTTAAACTCGGGAGCTAATATTTATATTGTGAATTCCTTGCAGGGGTTCATAAGCAAACGGAGGCCAAGTGAGAATGAAGTGAGCTTGAGCGTTGCAATTGGAGTTCAAGTGAAGGTTGAGTTTATAGGAGTATTGAAGTTGACTTTAGAGTCTGGTTTTTATCTTGTTTTGGAAAATACAGTTTATGCACTGGAAATGAGACGAAATTTAATTTCTATATCGAAACTTGATGCTTGTGATTTTACATTTAATTTTGGTAATGGAACGATTGAGTTATTTAATGATTCTCATTTGATTGGAAATGACATTTTATGTGATGGTTTATATCGATTGTCTTTGGCTCCTTTTGGTGATGTCTCATGTGTTACTAATGTATCAAAGAAAAGGACTTTAATTCGTGAATCATCCTCTATATTATGGCATAAGCATTTAGGTCATATTTCTAAGGATAGAGTGGAAAGATTAATAAAAGATGAGATACTTCCCTCTTTAGACTTCTCTGATTTTGAAATCTATGTGGATTGTATAAGAGGAAAGCTGACTAGATCTACAAGGAAGGGTTCAACTAGGAGTAATGAAATTTCCAACTTAATACACACTGATATCAGTGGACCTTTGCCTTCCACTATATGTGGGAATAAATACTTCATAACTTTCATCGATGATTTCTCACGATATGGATATGTTTACTTGATTAACGATAAATCACATACACTTGAGAAATTCAAAGTTTTTAAACTGGAAATAGAAAAACAATGTGGAAAAAGTATCAAAGTCTTAAGGTCTGGCCGTGATGGTGAGTACTATGGGAAATATGACGAGTCTGGTCAAAATATGGGTGATTTTTCAAAGTTTTTACAAGAGTTTGGAATAGTGCCCCAATACATCATGCCAGGGACACCTTAGCAAAGTGGTATTTCTGAAAGATGTAATCGAACTCTAAAAGAGATGGTTAGAAGTATGATGAGTAGAACAAATTTCCCTGAATATTTGTAGGGTGAAACTTTGAAAACTGCTATGTATATTTTGAAGAGAGTTCTAAGTAAAGCTGTTGAAAAGACACCGTTTGAATTATGGACAAGACATAAGCCAAGTTTGGCTCACTTTAAGGTTTGGGGCTGTCCAGTTGAGGTTAGGATTTATAAACCATTTGAAAAGAAATTAGACCCTAAATCAACTCCTGACTACTTTATTGGATATCCAGATAGATCAAAGGGATATAAGTTTTACTGTCCAAATCGTGGCACTAGAATTGTGAAGTCCATTACTGCTAAGTTTCAGGAGAACGATTTTGGAGATAATGGGAGTTCCACGTTGAGAGAAATTCTTGTTGAACCAAATCAAGTTGTCGTTCCAGTTCCTGTTATACAGGAAAGAGTTGGTTCTCAACCAATTGAAGTTGTTAATGAAGAACTAAGGAACCAGGAGGAACATCCAACTCCTAAAACAATGATTGAATCGGTTTCTGAGTTACAAGTTACGAGATCACAAAGGAAAAGAAGATCTGCATTCCCCAGTGATTATATTACATATTTATTGGGAAGCGATTTTAATGTTGGGCATATTGTTGATCCTGTAACTTATAATCAAGCATTGACAAGTCTTGAGGCAGATAAATGGATAGCTGTCATGGAAGATGAAATGAATTCCATGGAAAGGAATAATGTTTGAGATCTTGTTGAACTTCCTCCAGATGCCAAAGCTATAGATAACAATTGGATTTTCAAAAGTAAATTAGATTCAAAAGGAAATGTTGAACGAAAGAAAGCAAGATTGATTGCAAAATGTTTCACTCAACGAAAGGGCATTGATTATGTTGAAACATTCTCCCCTATTTCGTTGAAAGATTCTTTTCGAATTATCATGGCGCTTATGGCACACTACAATTTGGAGTTTCATCAAATGAATGTTAAGACAATATTTTTGAATGGAAATATTTCTAAAATGATTTATATGAAACAACCTGAAAGTTTTGTTGTAAAAGGAAAAGAGAACTTGGTATGTAAGTTAAACAAGTCATTATATGGACTTAAGCAAGCATCTCGATAGTGGTATTTGAAATTTGATGAGGTTGTGACATCTCTTGGTTTTGTCGAAAATACTATTTATCAATGCATTTATCTTAAAATCAGTGGGAAAATTTTTATTTTCTTTGTATTGTATGTTGATGACATTCTGCTTGCTAGCAGTAACTTAGGGTTGCTTCATGAGACAAAGAAAATGTTGTCTGCTAATTTTCAGATGAAAGATCTTGGAGAAGCTTCCTATGTACTTGGTACTGAAATACATCGTGATAGAAATCATGGCTTATTGAGACTTTCTCAGAAAGCTTATATACGACGTGTTCTAGAAAGGTTTAATATGCAGAATTGTGCAGTAATGTACCTATCATAAAAGGAGATAAGTTTAACAAAACTCAATATCTAAAGAATGAGCTGGAAAGGGAGTCTATGAAGATGATCCCATATGCTATGCTGTGGGGAGCTTGATGTATGCTCAATTTTGCACTAGACCGGGCATAGCCTACGCGGTAAGTGTCCTTAGCAGATTTCAGTCTAATCCAAGACAAGAGCATTGGAAAGCAGCTAAGAAAGTTATGAGATATTTGAAGAAAACTGAAAGTTATATGCTTACATTCCAGCGTACAAATCATCTTGAGGTGGTAGGATATTCAGATTATGATTTTGTTGGATGGCAAGATGATTTGAAATCAACCTCAGGTTATATTTTTACATTAGCCGGTGGTACCATTTCTTCGAAAAGTGCTAAACAGACTCTAGTGGCATCTTCTACTATGCAAGCTGAATTTGTGGCATGTTATGGGGCTACAGTCCAAATCATTTGGTTAAGAAATTTCATCTCTGGCTTGAAAGTTATTGATTCCATCTCAAGACCGATCACCATCTACTATGATAACAGTGCAGCAGTATTCTTTTCAAAGAATAATAAAAATTCTGGTGGGTCAAAGCATATTGACATCAAATATTTGGTGATTAAAGACAGAGTCAAGGAAGGGTAGACGAAAATAGAGCATATCAATACAGAGGCAATGATTGCAGACCCTTTGATTAAGGGGCTCGCTCCCAAAGTTTTTAAGACACATGTTACTAATATGGGCATTATGGAAATATTTGATGTTTTTGGTTAGTGGGAGTTATATATATGTAAAGAACTACGTTTTGAGCTTGATCCCTTTACGTGGTGCGTAGGCAACCCATATGTTTTTCGGGTACAACCCCTTTTGACAATAAATAGCATATTTTTCCCCTATCCATGGATTATTTTGAGCATGCATTTGACTTATGTCTTTTTATTATAATATTATTGTGATATGACATGTAAAGACATAAGATGAGTCTCTTTTGAAGACATGTGGATTCATTTTGATCAGAAACATTATGAGAACCAATATGAATTAGCACGGGGATCCATGTCGATAAGGATGCTGACATTGGTAACTGTGGAATGATCTTACATCGTTTAATTGGTGTAATGACTTCCATATTCGGTGTTAATATTTTTATTGGACCGGATCATGTTACGTAAGGTGACATCATTGGATTCATACTTTTGTGGCCACCTATGTAGTCTAACCCAGGTGCTAAAACTTTGTTATAGCAATCAAATGTTTGTCCAAGTAGGAGAATGTTGGAATAATTCCATATGTGTGCTTTACATTCGATTGCAAATTTTACGGGTTAGTATGGCTCATAATGATATTTGTGTTTGAGCAAAATTTATTAAGTGATCAATTTGGCCTTTTACACCTTACGGGTTGTAATTAATATGATGTAGTAATTTTAAGTATATGGGTCGAAAATAAAACCCTAATTAGAATTCTAGTCGTAATGGGACGGCTCAAATTATTTCCTATATATAAAAAGGTTAGGTCCTCTCTCCTCTCCATATGTTTTATTAGCATTCTCCATTGATAGCTAATACTTTGTAAGGAGTGAGGAGAAAAAGATCTTGGCTGCTATTACAACTATCATTCATACCAATAATGATTTCTGCATGTATGAATTAGTTTTATTAATTATTGTATTGAGATTCTCGATTCTCAACATGATTAAAATTTAAATTCAACATATGGAACCACCAAACTTCTAGTATTGAGTATGTCAAATTTGCTACAAAGCCCAGCGAAAAACGATATCTGTACTATGGGGCTTATCAGCGTCTTTCTCATAATCCTGATAGAATCCTTATACTCCAAGTTATATAAATGCCATTGCTTTTTGAACAGAACTTACAGTGTCAAATGCGCTTATTTATGCATGCTTATGAATTGCACGAGCTTATCCAGTGTCTTGTACCTTTAACGCATTCAGTTTCTATTAGGAACTGACACAGTACGTGGATGCTTCTTGTGTAACTCAATATCAAATAATATAATTCGGTATTTACTATAATGATATTTTTTTTTTAAGTTCTAGTATATGAATAAGTCAATTGCTTCTTCCTTTACTTACCAGTACTTATCTTGTTCCCCTTCTGAACGGATTTCTGCAGATATTTGTTGATCCTGGATCGAACGAATTGGAGAACAAACATGTTGACATCACTTCTGGTTCCTTATATTTTCTTAAGTTTTCCTTCAGGTTTGTTCCACTTGTTAAGGTGATGGTCTCTGCCTCGATGCTCTACTTTCTTTCTTTCAACTGAAATCAAATTTCTTAGCAAAACAATTGACATTCTGGTGTAGGGGTGAGGTTGGAAAATGGATTGCTTTCATTGCAGTTGTACTGAGGCTTTTCTTCCCCGACATTTCCCAGGTAAAATTGAGTTTGTATTTGTGAATGATGTGTGGGACTTTGTCCATCAACTTTGGTTCAAAATGTCAACAATCGTATTAAAGTTAACGCTTAAAACACAGAGGAACGATGTGTTCTTGTTGCGCATTCTCGTGCATTCAGTTTGATTATAGTTCATTGTCTTTCACCTGAGACTGTTGTTGATCGAATTCAGACTGGCTGGAGATGCCCGGTTCATTGATTCTTCTTTTGGTGGTTGCCCCGAATTTGTTTGCTCACTCCGTGAGAGACAGCTGGGTTGGCGTTGCAATATGCCCTGCCATCAGTTGTTATCTGCTGCAAGAGCACATGAGAGCGTCTGGTGGATTCCGCAACTCCTTCACACAAAGCCACGGCATCTCAAACACAGTTGGCATTATCCTCTTGTTGGTGTATCCCGTTTGGGCTCTGGTAGTCCGCGCTGTCTGAATACTGAAAACCATAGCATTTGCCTCTTCCTATTTGTTGGTTTCAGTATTTTCATCCTTCGTTGGGACTTTATTTTTTATTTTATTTATTTGTTTATTTGTTTGGAAGAAGTTTATGATTCTACTTTGGCAAAATGTCATTCTTTCAACTTTGTATACTGACTATTGTTATGCTAAACGAGATTTTGCCTTTCAAGATTTCTTCAATTTCATTCAGTAATTTTAAATAATTTGATCTCCTTTGATGAATACATGCTACACTGATGACATCAAACTTGTTAAGAATTGAGGTCCATCTTAATAAGGTCAACCTTATTAAGAGGAGTGTCTCAATCCTTTATATATTGGTCATTATTTCGATATTTTACCGATGTGGGATTTATTCCCTTAACATGCCCCCGCAAGATGGTGGCTCGTTTGAGCAAACCAATCTTGAAATTCGTGTGCTCATTTTTGAGACTTAATCGGATCGAATAACTCGTTGGAACTTATTGGGCTCTGATACCATGTTAATAATTGCGGTCCATCTTAATAAGGTCAACCTTATTAAGAGGAGTGTCTCAATCATTTATATATTGATCATTATTTCGATATTTTACCGATGTGAGATTTATTCCCTTAACAAAACTAAGGTAAATTCCCATATATACAACTCACGAGGTTGGTGACAGCAGGATGAGTTTGGAATCTAAATTCAAGTGGATTTCCAACTTCGAATCCACTAATAATTTTAAAATGGACATTCTTTCATAGGATCGAGGACTAGACAAAATTCTCGAATCAAATAGGGCCGAATCGGACTAGACCTAAATTAGACCGAACCGAGCTGTTCTTTTAAGTTAAGTATCTAAACAGGTTTCTGAATCGAGAACAGACGGAATTTGGTTCGATTTTCAATTCTAGACCCCTAATTTTTAAATTTTTTTAATATTAAATAAGTCAAGTTATTTTAATTTTTTAAGTAGATTTCCCAATTAATTAATTGGGCCCAAAAATATCATTTTCCTATTTGTCAATTAATTAATTTAGCCCAAATCCAAAATAAAGCTTGCATTGAAGAGACAAAGTTCTATAGGATTGCGTTATTTTGTAAAAGTTAATATTGAATATGTCATTAGTGGAATTAATGTAGTATTATTGTAAATATTAAAAAAATAATTATGGTACAAAACCTGAGAGTTGAATGGAACTGAACTGAATCGAACACATTAATTATGGACTCAACAATTCCACAAACTAAATACCCAAAAATTCCGATTTGGTTCAGTTCCTTATAAAATCGAATCGAACCAAACCATGTCCAGCCATAGTAGGATCCATGAAACCTCCATCACTTCTTTTCATCTCTTTTTAAGTTAAGCCAATCCGAACTTGCACCAATGGAAAATTCCAATTCTAATATAGGAGTTTGTCACAAAGTATTTGACAAATTGGACGTTTCACTTTAAATAAAAATGTATATATTCATCAATTGGTTTGCGTGAGTGCAACCTTGCATTAATGTTCATTTTTGCGCGTTCGAAGCAAAATTCAACACTTTTGAGGCCTACAGATTTTAAAGCATTGATAGACGGGCAATATACAAAAGAATTAGAAAATGAATCTTGACCACATATCAATGCATTTTGGTGCATTACTCAAATATAATCAACCCTCCTTTTCTTTTTCTACTATGATTGAAAGTTGCTATCCAGAATAGCAAGACTGCCACGTGGCAAGTGAGAAAGCCAGAGACACTAACTCAGAGCAACTACTCTTATCCTATCTCTTATCCTACACACATCTAAGCCACTAAATTAATTTGTCCATACAATCCAATTCTGATTGCTATTACGACTTTGTAATAAGGAGAAGCAGAGACAGAATAGTAAGATAGTTATCATAAAACAAAATGGCTAGCTCATTACAAGCAGCAGCCACTCTGATGCAACCAACCAAGATTGGTGTCTCAGCCAGAAACAGTTTGCAGTTCAGGTCTGTTCAAAGCCTCGGCAAGGCCTTCGGAGTCGACCCAGCAGGATCAAGGGTCAGCTGCTCTCTTCAAGCTGATCTAAAGGACTTGGCTCAAAAGTGCACTGATGCTGCCAAGATTGCTGGTTTTGCTCTTGCCACTTCTGCACTCGTCGTCTCGGTACGTCACATTTGTCTGCAACGAGATTCTTTTATCTGTCCCTCGAAAAGGATAATTCTAACACATTAATGGCATATTAATAAGGTGAACATGGAATGTCTATTATAGTACTGTTTCAATACTGTGTACTCCATTTAAGATAAATGCAACAAAATGAAGACAGTAGCTGCAAGGTCTGCTTATTGAATTGCCAAGACTATTTCTACTGCCAGGATACCTAATTATGATAGTTTCATACTCAAAATCATAGTATCAACTCTCAGGATCTTATTTCTGGCGTATTAAATTACTTATACCTCATCTTTCTTATATATGTCAGTGGAATAGCAAGAACTGTAATCAGTGTGCGAAATGAAAATCATAAAATTCAGAACAAAGTATAACTTCAATGGAATAATACCGATAATAATTTAAGATTTATGCACTCGCAAACGATATGGTGTCCAGCAATAGTTTGTGATTATCACATTGGACCAAAGAAGAACTGTATTCCGTTGGATATCTAACTTATTAACAAATGTAAAAGTTTTTCTATTGTGCTTATGATCTAGAATTCTGCAAGAAGAGAGAACATTTTGGTGATGTGCTTTTAAGCAATTTCTTTGAAACACCCATTCACTAGCTTACTAGGCATATTGCATCTCTGACACACTTCAATAACTGTGTTTAGCATATAACACCATATTTCTTAAGATAACTTTAGAGTTGAAGAAAATTACGATGTAAAAATTTATGATAGATACTGTCCCTGCAACGCCACGGTGCTTGTCGAACTGGCTTTTTGCAAATTTTTTATGAAATTCGGAATGAGGAAAGTTTTAAAATACCCTTGTTTGGTTTTACAGGGAGCAAATGCTGAAGGAGCTCCAAAACGTCTAACCTACGATGAAATTCAGAGCAAGACATATCTAGAAGTAAAGGGTACTGGGACTGCTAACCAATGCCCAACCATTGAAGGTGGTGTTGACGGCTTTGTCTTCAAGGAAGGCAAATATAATGCCAAGAAGTTCTGCCTTGAACCCACATCGTTTACTGTGAAGGCAGAGGGTGTGAACAAGAACGCACCTCCTGAGTTCCAGAACACAAAGCTCATGACCCGTTTAACCTACACTCTTGACGAGATTGAGGGACCTTTTGTGGTATCTCCTGATGGCTCTGTCAAGTTTGAGGAGAAGGATGGCATTGACTATGCTGCTGTTACAGTGCAGCTTCCTGGTGGTGAGCGTGTGCCCTTCCTCTTCACCATCAAACAGCTTGTAGCATCTGGCAAACCAGATAGCTTCAGTGGCGAGTTCCTTGTGCCATCATACAGAGGTTCATCCTTCCTCGACCCAAAGGGAAGGGGTGGATCTACTGGTTATGACAATGCAGTTGCATTGCCAGCTGGTGGACGGGGAGACGAGGAAGAACTTGAGAAAGAAAACATAAAGAATGTTTCATCTTCAACAGGAAAGATCACCTTGAGTGTTACCAAAAGCAAGCCTGAGACTGGTGAGGTGATTGGAGTATTTGAAAGCATTCAGCCGTCTGATACTGATTTGGGATCAAAAGCCCCCAAGGAAGTGAAAATTCAAGGAGTCTGGTATGCCCAGCTTGACTAATAGTGTTCTAGCATTGATGTACTAATACTTGCTTCGAATTTTGTTGTAATTGAACGGTTTAAAGAACTGTCCATTGCTAAGTTGGAGAAGCACCGAGACAATTATCTTGCTTGTATATTATTGTGGTTTTCCGTGATCTCTTATGGAATGATAATAACAAAAGCATCAGGAAAATGTTTCTTCACACCATCAATGTAAGGTTACACATTACCAACATGTTTTTCTTGGCAAGGTAACACGTATCACGTGGACGATGGTGAATGTTGAAAGCTGTCTGGGCCTGGTCAGGCACGTCAATAAATAATAACTTTATTTCTTGCAAGTAGAAAATGTAGATACTTACCAGACACATTTTTATATCTTCAGCTGCCCTTAATGAATACAAGCATGAGCAATGCCCACAATTTCTTTTTACATACAGATTATCTTCATAACTGCAATCTGAAACCATTAACTCTTGCACTTCAGCTCCTAAATTTCATATATCAAATTCAAACCAGTACCTATACACGGAAGAGTTAGAAGAAGCCGAAATTTAAAAACATTTACCTTCTATATGTTGCTTTAGAACGTAAACAGCTCCATATGTTTCTCGCTTATGATTTTTACTTGCAGCATCGACAACCATCAGGGAAAGGATCTTGGCATTTGCACATTTCACCAATGAACTGCTTTCTCAGGAGTCGCCAAAAATCTCTAGTGGAACACAGTCCCTCTTTGAAAGAGTGAAAACTAAAAGAATCTCTCACAATGTTTTCAAGTCACCACATGTCCTCAAGTTTTCGCCAGAAAAAGTGAGCTTTTCTACAGTAATTGCACATCCTTAAATATATCCTCTAAGTTTCATAAGCCTGGGGAATTGCTCCAATAGCCAACTTACTTTTCTCCTATTCTGTGTAAAGCCATTACCTCCTTCAGTAATTTTATCAAACAGTTGGCGAGATCGAATAATTATGTTATGTTCAATTTCAGATTCCATGAACAGAAAATTCGTCGGCGTCCTTGCAACAATATGATTCTGAAAAAACTCATATAGTCAAGAATGGTAGCCACCTGTTTTCGCTGTCGAGAAAATTACTAAAAGAAAAAAAATTAAGGACAGTCCAGCAGCAACATGGCTCGTGTTGGCCGCCTTTTCCATGATAATCTCGTGCTGTCGACGCTATACAATTACTTTTCAAAAACAAGTTGTTTGATTGGTAAGAAACATAGTTTTCAACGGTAAACGGTATATTCTCTTGAGTTGACGGTATTGACGTCACAAATAAACCTTCAGGGTTAAGAAGAATGGATATTGGCACGTTCAACCTTTTTCAAGTTTATCGTGAAAAATATCTTTACCTTTCATTTTTTAACATTTTCGTTCCTACCTTCTAGCTTTCTTTGCGCTGAACGTCTTTTTCATTTAATTTTGACAATTTTACACTCCTATATAAATAAACAAAAAGAAAAGAAAAAATAGAGAACTAATTGCAACCATGGTCCTAAAATTTCAAAAAATAACAAATGAGTTACAAATTTTCAAAAAATTACAAATTGCAACCTTGCAGCTTGATTTCCCTTGTTGGAGCTTCATAAGTTCAAATCTATTAGGATTTATTTGGTTCAGTTCGACCAAGACATAATAGGTCAATGTTCTTCCATTGCAATTTTGTCTAGGTTCAAGGCTGAATTTAGGTATTGTCATTCACTTGAACTCAACTTGGTGGTCTTGGCATTCCTCCATTGAAGTTTGTCCTTAGTTTGGTGGTTTTGTCCATTGTTGCTTATTTTCATATTGCTGGTTTTGTAGAGAGTTAAACAGGTTCGTAACTCATTTGTAATTTTTTGAAAATTTGTATCATGTTTGCAATTAGTTCTCTATTTTTCTTTTCTTTTTTTTTTCTTTTTGTTCAGGGCAAAGAAAGCCGGAAGGTAGGAGTGAAAATGCAAAAAATTGAAAAGTATTAACGTTTTCCATAATAAATTTCAAAGGTAAAGACTTTTTGTGCCAGTTACCCTTGGAAAGAAAAAGGAAAATGAGAATAAGTGACGGAAAGAAATACGATCAATTTATTACTTATGGTGGTGGAATAGAAAATGATTAGAGGTTATGAAAAGGACAAGTTACCAGTCAATCTGACATTTGACAACAAATAGAAATATGATTAATGAATTGATATTCGCAATATATTAATTATACTATTTCTAATTCTATTCAAAGAAATTAAAACGTGAAAGTTACAATTACATATTTCATAATTTCGTTGTTGATTAGTAGGGACCGGCTACTTTCACTTTTATATAAGTTGTAAAGTTTAAGTTTATATATATAATGCAAACAGAGGTAATAGTAATGTCGACAACGTTTGAAATCCGGCAATAAAACATCATATTATTGCCACTACATTCAATTAATTAATTGTGAATAACAAAAAGGGTCGGTGCACCTCAAATGTGTTCTCTCTTTCCACTCCCAGCCGTTCATAACGAGGATTTCTTCAGATTCTTCATCATCACCTCATAGTCAAATGATTCGCTTGCATACTACTTTTCTTTTAAAACTTTTGTTGTTCAAAGTAATAAAATTAAACCTTCTTCAAAAATACCACTTTTCATAATTTCTCTATGCCGTGTCCTGTACTCCCTATGTTGTGTTATTTTTGACTTACATCCCAAACATTTAAAAATCTGATTGGGGTAATTAGATAGTCTATAGGAAAAAATTTATAAATAAGAGATTAAGTATGACACATTTTAAAATTAAGAAACAAAGTTTTAAATTTCAGAAATTAGATATTTTTCAATTTTATTTATAAATTAATTTACTAAACATATATTTTACTAATTAAATATATTGAGGTCACAATTATCTAATTAATTAGTCACAACTTATTTCTCGATCACAAATTAAAAATTTTATAAGTCACAGATTATTCATCTATCACAAAATGAAAGCATTTATTGGCTATAAACTCATTTATTCATTAAAAATTATTAGATTAATTAGTCACGATTAATTTTTCAGTCACTACTTAATCAATTATGAGTCACAATCACAATTTTTA
>NC_036246.1:5245686-5281313 GCF_002742605.1 Olea europaea var. sylvestris
GTTACAGTGCAGCTTCCTGGTGGTGAGCGTGTGCCCTTCCTCTTCACCATCAAACAGCTTGTAGCATCTGGCAAACCAGATAGCTTCAGTGGCGAGTTCCTTGTGCCATCATACAGAGGTTCATCCTTCCTCGACCCAAAGGGAAGGGGTGGATCTACTGGTTATGACAATGCAGTTGCATTGCCTGCTGGTGGACGAGGAGACGAGGAAGAACTTGAGAAAGAAAACATAAAGAATGTTTCATCTTCAAAAGGAAAGATCACCTTGAGTGTTACCAAAAGCAAGCCTGAGACTGGTGAGGTGATTGGAGTATTTGAAAGCATTCAGCCGTCTGATACTGATTTGGGATCAAAAGCCCCCAAGGAAGTGAAAATTCAAGGAGTCTGGTATGCCCAGCTTGACTAATAGTGTTCTAGCATTGATGTACTAATACTTGCTTCGAATTTTGTTGTAATTGAACGGTTTAAAGAACTGTCCATTGCTAAGTTGGAGAAGCACCGAGACAATTATCTTGCTTGTATATTATTGTGGTTTTCCGTGATCTCTTATGGAATGATAATAACAAAAGCATCGGGAAAATGTTTCTTCACACCATCAATGTAAGGTTACACATTACCAACATGTTTTTCTTGGCAAGGTAACACGTATCACGTGGACGATGGTGAATGTTGAAAGCTGTCTGGGCCTGGTCAGGCACGTCAATAAATAATAACTTTATTTCTTGCAAGTAGAAAATGTAGATACTTACCAGACACATTTTTATATCTTCAGCTGCCCTTAATGAATACAAGCATGAGCAATGCCCACAATTTCTTTTTACATACAGATTATCTTCATAACTGCAATCTGAAACCATTAACTCTTGCACTTCAGCTCCTAAATTCCATATATCAAATTCAAACCAGTACTTATACACGGAAGAGTTAGAAGAAGCCGAAATTTAAAAACATTTACCTTCTATATGTTCCTTTAGAACGTAAACAGCTCCATATGTTTCTCGCTTATGATTTTTACTTGCAGCATCGACAACCATCAGGGAAAGGATCTTGGCATTTGCACATTTCACCAATGAACTGCTTTCTCAGGAGTCGCCAAAAATCTCTAGTGGAACACAGTCCCTCTTTGAAAGAGTGAAAACTAAAAGAATCTCTCACAATGTTTTCAAGTCACCACATGTCCTCAAGTTTTCGCCAGAAAAAGTGAGCTTTTCTACAGTAATTGCACATCCTTAAATATATCCTCTAAGTTTCATAAGCCTGGGGAATTGCTCCAATAGCCAACTTACTTTTCTCCTATTCTGTGTAAAGCCATTACCTCCTTCAGTAATTTTATCAAACAGTTGGCGAGATCGAATAATTATGTTATGTTCAATTTCAGATTCCATGAACAGAAAATTCGTCGGCGTCCTTGCAACAATATGATTCTGAAAAAACTCATATAGTCAAGAATGGTAGCCACCTGTTTTCGCTGTCGAGAAAATTACTAAAAGAAAAAAAATTAAGGACAGTCCAGCAGCAACATGGCTCGTGTTGGCCGCCTTTTCCATGATAATCTCGTGCTGTCGACGCTATACAATTACTTTTCAAAAACAAGTTGTTTGATTGGTAAGAAACATAGTTTTCAACGGTAAACGGTATATTCTCTTGAGTTGACGGTATTGACGTCACAAATAAACCTTCAGGGTTAAGAAGAATGGATATTGGCACGTTCAACCTTTTTCAAGTTTATCGTGAAAAATATCTTTACCTTTCATTTTTTAACATTTTCGTTCCTACCTTCTAGCTTTCTTTGCGCTGAACGTCTTTTTCATTTAATTTTGACAATTTTACACTCCTATATAAATAAACAAAAAGAAAAGAAAAAATAGAGAACTAATTGCAACCATGGTCCTAAAATTTCAAAAAATAACAAATGAGTTACAAATTTTCAAAAAATTACAAATTGCAACCTTGCAGCTTGATTTCCCTTGTTGGAGCTTCATAAGTTCAAATCTATTAGGATTTATTTGGTTCAGTTCGACCAAGACATAATAGGTCAATGTTCTTCCATTGCAATTTTGTCTAGGTTCAAGGCTGAATTTAGGTATTGTCATTCACTTGAACTCGACTTGGTGGTCTTGGCATTCCTCCATTGAAGTTTGTCCTTAGTTTGGTGGTTTTGTCCATTGTTGCTTATTTTCATATTGCCGGTTTTGTAGAGAGTTAAACAGGTTCGTAACTCATTTGTAATTTTTTGAAAATTTGTATCATGTTTGCAATTAGTTCTCTATTTTTCTTTTCTTTTTTTTTTCTTTTTGTTCAGGGCAAAGAAAGCCGGAAGGTAGGAGTGAAAATGCAAAAAATTGAAAAGTATTAACGTTTTCCATAATAAATTTCAAAGGTAAAGACTTTTTGTGCCAGTTACCCTTGGAAAGAAAAAGGAAAATGAGAATAAGTGACGGAAAGAAATACGATCAATTTATTACTTATGGTGGTGGAATAGAAAATGATTAGAGGTTATGAAAAGGACAAGTTACCAGTCAATCTGACATTTGACAACAAATAGAAATATGATTAATGAATTGATATTCGCAATATATTAATTATACTATTTCTAATTCTATTCAAAGAAATTAAAACGTGAAAGTTACAATTACATATTTCATAATTTCGTTGTTGATTAGTAGGGACCGGCTACTTTCACTTTTATATAAGTTGTAAAGTTTAAGTTTATATATATAATGCAAACAGAGGTAATAGTAATGTCGACAACGTTTGAAATCCGGCAATAAAACATCATATTATTGCCACTACATTCAATTAATTAATTGTGAATAACAAAAAGGGTCGGTGCACCTCAAATGTGTTCTCTCTTTCCACTCCCAGCCGTTCATAACGAGGATTTCTTCAGATTCTTCATCATCACCTCATAGTCAAATGATTCGCTTGCATACTACTTTTCTTTTAAAACTTTTGTTGTTCAAAGTAATAAAATTAAACCTTCTTCAAAAATACCACTTTTCATAATTTCTCTATGCCGTGTCCTGTACTCCCTATGTTGTGTTATTTTTGACTTACATCCCAAACATTTAAAAATCTGATTGGGGTAATTAGATAGTCTATAGGAAAAAATTTATAAATAAGAGATTAAGTATGACACATTTTAAAATTAAGAAACAAAGTTTTAAATTTCAGAAATTAGATATTTTTCAATTTTATTTATAAATTAATTTACTAAACATATATTTTACTAATTAAATATATTGAGGTCACAATTATCTAATTAATTAGTCACAACTTATTTCTCGATCACAAATTAAAAATTTTATAAGTCACAGATTATTCATCTATCACAAAATGAAAGCATTTATTGGCTATAAACTCATTTATTCATTAAAAATTATTAGATTAATTAGTCACGATTAATTTTTCAGTCACTACTTAATCAATTATGAGTCACAATCACAATTTTTAGGTTACATATTACAAATTAACCACCTCGCATTTTTTTAAATCACCATATTATTAATTGGTCACAAATTATATATTTCATCGGTCACAAACACTGTACATCACCACCTCACTACCACCATCATCTCACCCACCCTAACCCTACTCAGTCATCATCGCTACCACAGTCGGCAACTCACCACAACCACTATCACCATCGCCGTCAACACAGCCAGCAACTCATCACGATCGTCATCGTCACCAACACATCCTAACCCATACTCTACCATCCTACAACCCCACTCCACTCCACGCAGTGCCACCACCATCATCAACACCAATGGTGCCTTCACCACCACCACATCACCATCATCCAGTCATCCTCACACCCATAAAAAAAAAAAAAAAAAAAAAAACAAAAAAAAAAAAAAAAAAAAAAATACGCAGCACAACTCAAATCTAGACGTACAACATCGTGCACGACTGAGCGACCCTGCACACAATGCTACAAGTAGAACACCGGAATGCCACATGTGCACTGGAATACCATCCGCGCACGGCTGCAAGCGAGACACTACACAGGGAATCCGGTCACCTCCATCATGAACACCAAAGCGTCATTGCTTAGTCACCTCCATCGTCAACACCTACCTAGCAACCTGTGACTTGGCCTACACTCATCACTGCCAATGCTTCTAGCATGTGCGGTGAGTGTAGCAGATTAGGCACGATGCTGCAACCAACGTCGTGCAAGGCGCACAGGTGCTATGGGCAGCACCGACACATGGTGCTATCCCAGTGTGCTGACGACGGCCTTCTTTCCAGCGAAGCTGGGATTTTGGACAGAGAAAGAGGGAGGGAGGGAGGGAGAGAGTGTGTGTGGTGAGAGAAAATGAGGATTGATTAGTTAATAAAACATCTGATTTTTGAACAATGAAACATTCAATCTGATTTTAAAATTCTGAATTTTTAAAGTAGGATGTGGTGTAATTTCCACTAGTTTATAAGGCAACTCATAAAATAAAATAGAAAAGAATTAGGACATGTTTGAGCCTTTATTATTATTATTATTAAATAATAAGTTTTATTATAATAAATTTTTGGAAAGTGTGATTAAAAAATGGGAAAAAAATTTAAATTCATGTAATATAATTGTTGAAAATAAATCTAAAAGAAAAACGATAATGAAATCAAATAGGGGCTTAATAAGAAGGAAAAGTCTTCTCTATTTCCTCCATAACCACTCTCTCCACCATTTATTTTTTCCTTCCAACAAACCATCTTAACTTTCCACTGTCAAATTCCAAGAAAAACTGTTACATAATTTTTTTTCCCCTCAAAAAGATCAATTCAATTTGCTTTCTCTTTTTTCCTCTTGATTTTCGGATGAGAAACGTGGCATGGCCTGTGCAGAGAAATAAATGGATATGAAGAACCTCTGTTATCACCATAGGCATACAGGATTTTGTAATTTCAAGAAACAGAGAATTCTATGTGTGTGCTATGGATGAATTGCCAGGGGCTTTGGGAACAAGTGCTAGCTTGGCTTTAAGATTGGGACAGGCCATTTTTGCTGTTGCTTCTCTGCTCTTCATGTGTTTAGATATTGAGTTCTACAGTTACACTGCTTTCTGGTAATTCTTTAATTTCTTAAATTGATTTCTTTTTTCATGGGTATTTTTTATTTATCTTGATTCTTGATTCTTGGTTGTTTTGTGGGGTTTTATGAATTTTATTTTTAGATTTTTTAAAAATCTTTGGATGATATGTGTGCATGCATGTATGGATTAGTACTGATCATGAATAAATTGAATGGATATGAGGATATCACAGGGTTCATGTGATAACAAGATCTAGAAAATTGGGTTTCTTTTGTGTTCTTAATTTTCTGGTTTCTGTCGGTGATGAGTACAAATTTGTGACAGCTGTGTTTGACAATTTTGTAGGGAATTGAGTAGCAGTGAGAATTAGATGGAGAAAAAAAAAGGATAAAAATAGAACTTTAGAAATTATCATGCCATTTAGGCTCTTTCCAAAGATATATCTCAACATTCAAGTGGTATTCATTGGTTTTCATATGTAGTGATTACAACAATAGCATTCAGGAAATTACAATTTTAGAATTGATCTTTCGCCCTTATTTTTGTGGTCGAATCGAATACATGGCATACCGTTTGTATCGATACATACAGACTCAATCATCATTGCATCATTAATAAATAATCGAATGGAGTTTAGCTCGGCATGTTGGGTAGATGGAAAGACCACTGAAAATTAAGTGTATGGACCACAGATTGTCAATTTTCTGGAAAAGGATTGTGATGTATTTTGTGCATATTGATATTATGCTTTGCAGATTGAAGCGCGTTTTGGTATCTTTTTGAGCTTCCTTCTCAACACGGCCCAAAAAATTTCAATGAAATTTAAGGAATCTATGTTAAGCATATAATAAAAGTCGAATAGGGAATTATCACCTGTTTTATTCGCTGCAGTATCGTCATTGCAGCAGATACAGAGTTCCAGAGTTGTATCATTAGGTATTAGCTCTGGCTTTGTAGGGTTTATTAGTAGATTGAATGACGATTTAGGAAAGTATTTTTGAGTATTTAAAATGTACTACAATAGTTCCTGAATTTCTCTCTTGGCAGGTTCCGCACTGTTTTAATTTTATTGTGTAGGTCTAGGTGTCCATGATATTATTATATTCTTCAATACTCTTGATGCTCCGCAAACAATTTTATAAGTTACCGATTCCCTGATTGTCTGTCTTTATGGTTCTAATGTGGCAATTTATGTCCGTTAGTTCAATTGTTAGTTGTATTTCCTTCTACTTGCAGCTTTCTGGTGACCATCATGGGTTTAGTGATTCCGTGGAGCTTGACATTGGCCATGGTGGATGCATTCTCTGTTTTCAGGAAACGTCCTACTCATCAATCCAGTTTGCTTTCAATGGTTATCCTAGGAGATTGGGTATGCAGCTAATTTATTAAATTTGATTGTGACCCTAAATATCCATTATGGTATAATAATGAAAACGTTGTCTGCCTTTCACAGATTCTGTCGTTTCTTTCATTAGCAGCTTCAAGTTCAACAGCTAGCGTGTCTGATCTTTTGATTGCGTCTAATGTTTCCTTCTGTACTGCAAATTTATGCACACGATATCAACTGTCAGCTGCAATGGCCTTCTTGTCTTGGTTTCTGTCATTAGCATCCTCCCTCTTCAACCTGTGGCTTCTTCCAACCGTGTAATTCATCTATATATTCAATGTTCGACTTTGGGACGTGCCTGTAGAAATTAAAATTAAGTGAGTTTTCCCAAGAAAGTTTTGTTGTTCAGAATTTAGAGTTTGGATATACCTGTTCAATGTAGAAACTTGTTCCTTGTAGTCTTCTAAGTGTACAGATATTCAATACCCCTCATGAAATCTGTAATAAAAGAAAGCATTTTGTTAATGACGTTTTTTGGTGAATTTCTGTTGTACAACGTCGACCACTGCATTTCTTAATTTAGTGGATAGTGGAGCAAACTCATTTCCTTCTGTGCCCTTTCTCCAACTGTTGACCCACAACATCCACGCTCACTTTTCGACAGAACTCCTGAACGGAATCGGCACATGTATAAGAACTTAATTAGGGGCTATGCGAATAGCACACACCCAGAAAAGGCATTTTTGCTTTACCAACAAATGGTTGGTTCTGGTATTTTCCCAAAAGAGATTACTTCCCTTTTTATACTGAAAGCATGTGCGAGTCTGCAGGCCTACCGAGAAGGGGTTTAAGTTGTTGTTCGTGTGAGCAAAATTGGCTTATAAAATTTTACGTTGGCTCTGTAAAGATTGAGTATGCACGCTAGGACCAAGTTTCATGGAACTCATTGATCAAGGGGTGGTTCGAAACAAGACTGTTTTGAGGGAGGAGAGAGAACCAGATGATCGTACCTTAGTTTGTTTGCCATCAGTTTGTTTGGGAAACTATGATCCGATTAAGGGAGTTTTCTTCATGACTTCATTGGTATATCGAAATTAGTGGGGTTTATTTTGATGTTTATGTGCATAACGACTTCGATATATGTATGCCAAGTGTGAGCATTTGCAGACAGCTGAATGAGTTTTCAATCGATTATTCATAAAAATGTGGTTTCCTGGACTTCCATGGTTAGTGCATATGCCAAACACGGATTTGTGGAATTAGCTAAGAATGTTTTGTGATAGAATGCCTCTGAAAAATGTGGTTTCTTGGAATTCCATGATTTCATGTTATCTCCAAAATGATTACTACAGGGACGCTCTGGATGTCTTTTCCAAAATGTTTAATTCTGGAATTCATCCTAATGAAACTACTACAGTTAGTGTTCTTGTAGCCTGTAAATTCACAAAGACAACGTCAAAACTAATACCTTTTAGAGATATCTACTCTCTGAATTTCAAATTCCTCAAGAAGCCCAACATTGCTAATATTGGCAAAATTCAGTTTCTGCTTATGTTTATTAATTAAATAATTTCAGATTTTTGTTTCTCTAGATTTTTATTATTATTATTATTTAGTTATTTTTTTTGGAGTGGTGGGGGGGGGGGGGGCCNNNNCAAAGTTGAAAAGAAAAGGATTAAAATTTCGTTGCACAAATTGTGCTTATATAATTGATTGAGATAAGAACTACTATCTTATTGAGTATTACACTTTACGATAAAGACGAGTTTATAGATTGAGGACAAGGGTAGCCCGTTGGAATTTTGAAACAGAATTATTCAGAAAATAAAAATTCTTTTATTTAATTAAATAAATAAGTTTGTCTAAAAGTTCGAATCATTTATTCTCAATATAACATAACGTAAACATTTAGACAGCGCAGAATTCGTTATTAATAAAATAAAATAATTAGTAATAAGAAAATTCATAAAAGAAACAATATAAAAAAACAAATGTTTATATACATTGTACCGTGAATATCGGTCCATAACCAATTTTGAGCACACATTAAAGCCTCCAAAGTTTTGGGGTGAAGTCTATTTCTGTGTGAACTAACAATTTTACCACTAGTACTAAAAGCAGATTCGGATGCCACAATAGATACCGGAATGGCCAAAATATCTTTTGCAATTTGAGATAAAGTCGGATATTTGATTGAATTCACTTTCCACCAAGTCAATATATCAAAAACATCGACCGAGGCAATGTAGGTTCATCCAAAAAAAAGTATCAAGCTCGGTTTTCACACTACTAGGAACTTCAACATTAGAAACAAATTTATAAAAATCTGTCATGCAATCTGATTTATTATTAGCACTTGATGTCTCGGTTTGACAAGAAGAAGTAGAAGACTAAGCTACAAACCCACTTGAATCATTCTTTTTCTGATAATCGTGCACCAACTTGCCACAAACTTGATATATTTTGTCAATCTCACTTGCAGCATTATGATTAAAAATACGAGGATAATAAAACTTAACTAACATCATCTTATACCTCGAATCCAACACTGCTGCTAAAGCCAAAACTCCATGTATATCGCTCCAATACATATTAAACTTTTCCATCATACTGGTTGCCATCATTTGAACTTTCACATAAGGAGATTCAAGTCACTCATACAACGACAGTTTGATATCACAAACATTTGCAAAGAAGAGATTAACAGTTGTATACTTTGTTCCTGAAAGCAATTCAGTAATCTCAAAAAAAAACTTTAACTTCTCACATATTTCTTTTGTTAAATCCCGATCACCATCACTAGGGAAACATTTATATCATGAGTCCCTCTATTTCAAACGCGGAAAAACATCTTTATAAATCAAAGCAGTACTAAGCATCAAATACGTTGAATTCCACCTTGTTTTACAATCAAGCGCCATTTTTTTCTCACAATCAATTTTCAATTGACATGCAAAGAGCTCAAATTTTTCAGATCTCTTTAACGTAGCTGTCCAATAAGCAACACTATCACGAATTTTCTCAACACTACCACTAATAATGTCCAACCCATCCTTTACAATAAAATTTAATATATGCGCACAATACCTCATATGAAAAAATTTACCATTCAGTACAAGAGAACGAGTACAAAGTAGACTTAAGACAATACTGATCATTGCATCATTTGTGGTGCAATCATCTACAGTCAAAGTTAGTAACTTATGATCAATATTCCAGTCCATCAAGCTGCTCAATAAAGTTTCTGAAAGCATATCAACAGTGTGTGAGCACGGCACATATATAAACCTGAATTCATTCAAGAACAAATTAAATCAACTAAAAGAATATCATTTTGGTAAATTATGAGAACAAGTGAATGTAATGTTTTACTATACCTCATGATTCGACTCAGTAATTTTCATGCATCATCTATGAAATGAGCAATGATAACCATGAATCCTCTCTTTTGATTAGAAGAGGTCCACATGTCGGTAGTGATCGATATTCGACTCTCAATCTTCTCAGGTGCAATCATATTTTTGGCTCTCTCGTATTCATAGATTTTCAAAATGTTGCTCTTCAAAGTGTTGCGAGAAGGAACCTTAAACAATGGTTGTAGGTCGTGCAAGAATTCTCGAAATCCAATGTGATCAACCTTAGACAAAGGATACTCATGCAAAATCACCATTTTCAAAAGACTATATCTACACTTATCTGGATCGAAAGAGTAAGTACCCATTGTGACCTTGCTACTCAGGGCATCCTTTTTGAAATTTAATGTTGCTTGATGAGTATTATCCTTATAATGGAATACACATATCTTCAAATGATCATGCAAATGCTTTGTACCATTTTTTTGTTTCACCCCCTAACTGTTTCTTGCAATGATTGTATATAGCCTTCCATTTCTCACCAATTTTCTGTCTTTTGTAGTGCTCTCACACAGTTGAAGTCAATTTCCTCTTTTCAAATGACATTTCTCCAATATCACGCTCTTTGTCACTTAGGTTTATTGTCCTTTCATTCGCATTTGGTAA
Source organism: Olea europaea var. sylvestris (assembly GCF_002742605.1). Taxonomy (NCBI): domain Eukaryota; kingdom Viridiplantae; phylum Streptophyta; class Magnoliopsida; order Lamiales; family Oleaceae; genus Olea; species Olea europaea. Next base: position 5,256,062 of record NC_036246.1, read on the forward strand.
CAGTTCAACTAGATCTTCTTGTGGGACATTGCTCTCCGGTACATCAGTCGTGTTATCTTCCTCGCGTATTAGTCCTAATCCAATACTTCCAGCACTACTTGGGCCAAACATCTGTGCAATAGATTGTTAGCATCCCATATCAATGAAATTCATAATCAAATGGACTTTAGTGTGTTATAGTGTAATATCCCCATCCCTTGGCACAAAAAAAGAAAGAGGAGAACCTTGAGTTTTTCTTTTTCGGTAAGATAAAAGTTGAGAATTTTGTGCCATGTTATAATAGTCATCTCCATCTTGTCTCAAAACTCACATATAAAAATGTTTCTACTTTATAATAAAACTTCCTATAATCCTCACTACTAGAGTGCACTCCTCTTGAGGTAACCATTGAATAACAAATTGTCCCCACCCCCACACATTAATGAATGCTTGGATATCATTACAATTCTATTGATGTCAAAAGAAAAAGTGAAATTCCAAAAACCCCTTGCATAAGTGGCCATTGAGGGAATGAGGGTTCAACTATTTATTCAATAGACCAAGAGTAACAAAATTGGCTTAAGAAGAAAAGAAAAGAGTAACAACATCAAATCCACGTGGCTAAGCCCCAAGTAGCTAAGCAGTAGCAGTAACAACACCCACATGAAACCCACAACATTTGTGATTTAACTATATTAGATAAGCTTAACAAAATTATGTGGGCTGAAATAAGCCACATGAGTAAGGCTTAAATTAATTATTTCTAATTTTGTGGGCTGTAATAAGGACTAATTCTTCCACAGATGGAAACATGTTAATCTCAACATAATGCAGCCATATTAAAAAAATTGTATCAACAACCTAGTTTTTTATAACAAGTAACCGTACTCGACATTACTATATGATTTCAACTTAGAAAACTAGATTTGTGCACATCACCAGAAAAACCAAAAAGTTTGCATATTTCCTACAAGATAACAAATTTTTTTCACACAAAAGTATATTATTCCAGCAAACAACATAGACATGAAACAATTTCCAAAAATCTAAATCTAGAATCCAGTGTCACGAGATATAACTCACCAAGTTCAGAAGCTATAGATTTTGCAAATTTTGACACCATCCAATCGAACCTATACTCGAAAAAAATTGGGAAAAGAAGCAACAAAAAACCTTTCAAGCCTGAAGCCATATTAGGATTTGGCTTTGCGATTTGGGTCGTGGATAATTGTTCTCGCATTTTTAGCTTTTGTATTTGCAGAAAGGCTCGAAATTGATTTGGTCGTTAGGGTTTGGCTTAGCGATTTGGGTTGAATTTCATCGTTCAAAATTGATTGGCAGAGACGAGAGGAGACTGGAGAGGAAATAGAATTATAGAAGTGGAATTGGAAAAGAAAAGATTGGGTCAACCGGCAACCTTTTGTAATATATATATATATATCCGTGAGCCGAGACAGGGCAGCACTCCCCGCCTCGCCCCATCAACCCATCGGGACGGGGCAACTTGCCATCACTAAATTCTAGGTTCTATCTAGTCTCTATTAATAAAGATAGAATAATTTCAATCCTTGTACATTAGTAATTCCACATTCAAATAGAAGATTTAATTAAGGGTTACATCCAATTAATTTACATTTAATTACTTGTATATTCCTAGAGTTTTCAATTTCACTTATAATTAAGTTTACAACTTTCATAGTTATTACAACTACATACAAAACTTTACTATAATTACAATTAAACCTCAAACTATTAATTACTGTAACATGCTACCACTGGAACCTAATCAGACTTATATCATCCAAGTTCTAATAATTAGATCCGTCTAGTTGATCCTATATCATCCAATCTAACTATTAGTCTTTGTTTTGCTACTAATAGCAAAAGACTGAACTTTTAAAATATTTAAGATCACGAAAATCAATAAATTTGTAATACTTTCGTCTAACCTGCCATATATGTATTATATCCCCGTCTGAGATCAGATAATTAGATACGAGCATAAATGATCATTTTGCTTTCTAACAATTATCACTAACTTAATTACAAATATCTTCAACGATCCTGTGAGTCAATCACAGATATCAAAATTTAGTCGTCACTAAACACTTAGCACATATTTTAGCCGTTCAATAATAAATAATTAAGTAGTCACTCTACCTATTTTTTTCAAGATGACGATTCCTGAAATGAATTCATATTTTCTACTTTACTCATTCTTAAGTTCCAACTCATCGAGATATTTGATCAATCAAATTGATCTCACCCATTAATGAATAAAAAATCATTATAAATGTGAAAAGAACTCTGTCAAGAAATTTAGATGAAATACACAATGGTTAAGTGGAATTTAATTCTCTGCACGATCATGCTATAAAATTAAATTTGACACGTGATCCGTTCAATACACTCCAAGTGTACTAGTGTCATCTTCAACTATTTCTGAGATAAAAACAAATCACAAACCTGAATAGTAAATCAGCAAACACTACAAACCTTTTGATACAATGTGTCAACACTTAAACATTTGTTGTGAACAAATTATTTATAATTAAAATATAAATTGTATCACACTATACTTCTTAACGCAAGTATCCAACTTATATTATCATAAGTGATCATAGACACTTTAATTTACATGCTCAATAATAAATAAATGCAATAAATAAATAAAATCACAATTTATTTAGTATAAATTACTGTTTTATCATCCAAAATATATTATATGAACACACACCCCAACATAGCCTACTGGTCGCTGGTCACGTTCCGGCTTCTATAATAAAGCAAGCACCTGTACCATATTTATGTCCTCGTTCTCATGAATTGGAAATTCAAATATCTGTAAATTTCATATTTAAATCTTAAGATTAATATTTAAGTGAGTAGGTTAGATTATGAACATACTAACAAGGGAAGATTTAGTCTTTGTTTGGTATGATCCAGATTTTAATCCATTCAAAATTAATAATTAATTTTAATCATATATTTTATAGGAATCACAACTTTTCAATCACACATTTCATCAACTTTTATTAAAATCTACTAAAAATATAATTTTAATCCTGTCAAACAAGGTTTAATTTGACATACAAACTATGCTTTGTCGTATTGTATTAATTACTTAAACATTATCTTTAGGTTAGGCGAAGAATTTAATGCAATTCAGCGAATGAAGACTAAAGCGTTGTCTAAAGATTATGGGTATATTGGACCCTCATCAACACATTCATCATTCATTCAATAACGTAATCTTATTAGATTCCATACAGCCAGCCGGTGGCTCATAAGATTAAGGGTATTACCATGTGTACACTATGGAGGGTTCCACAAATAATTTATTAGGACCTTACTATATGTATATCAAATTTTACATAATGGGTTACATAATGCTACATTTCACTCTATCATTTGCAGTCTTAAAAACAATCAACTTTTTCATTCAATCCTTTTTTTTTTTTTTATAACTCAGGTGTCCAAACTTCGCATACCTAATCTTGAGGAGTGGCGACCTTCCACCTGGTTTGCCACCCAAGTAAATTCGGATGCGAACACAGTTTATACACACTTGAGCCAGATATTCAAGATGCGGTTCTTCTCCCTATAGATCTCCCTTTACGACGTACGGACAGGACCCGCAGAGGGACGACAAAGTGCACCATAACTTTGTCTCCACATGGCAACTGCTTTCCAACATAAATGTTGCCTTCCAGCTGCCGCGGGGATTCAAACCTCCGATGCTCCGTGTGGAACTCTCCTACTTTACCACTGCGTCATGCCCGTGGGGGCTTTTCATTCAATATTTTTCCTCCACGCCATTTTATGTAATCCATTATTTATTATTTTATGTACAAGTAACATAATTCACTTGATTATGCGTGGGTCCCATCCACGTGAGAGGGTGTGATCTATTATGTATATCGAAAGTGTGCAAATAGATTAATCCTAAAATTAATTAATATTATGATTCAAAAATCTTTGTGTGATTGATCCGACTCCCATGTTACCGCTTCGTCTTTAATCCTATTGAAGGTGCATTTCATTTTCTAATAAGATCATAGGAGAAAGTTATTGTGGTCGGCAAAGGAAAAAGGTAGATCTTTTTTCATATTAATAGTAAGCGGGTAGTATGAGATCTATGCCGGGCGTCGAAATCAAATGAGACCAATGTTTTCTTGTAGTTTTTTCATGTCAGGGATCTTGTTTGGTAGGTTGTTCAGCAGCATAGGTGTTGACTCAAAAGAGAAAATAAAAGACCGGACTAAAGAAATGCCACTTTCGACTATTGAACTTGAATTTAGTTCGAGATCAAAATTGGACCTGATAGAGATTAGACTTCTCGTAATAATAGGTGCGCTTTCGGTTGAGAGCTGTTAGCGGGTCTTGTCTCCTTGGATTTCAGTTTATTCCTTTTCTTATAAAGCTTTGATATACACGCTGAGCAATGATGGCACCTTCTTCTTATACGAATTACTTATTAATTAATTCTTAATATATCTTGTACTTTAGTCGAGAATATGTTAGATACGAAGGTATACAGAAAAATTACTTAAGAAGTGCCTAATTAAATAGTTTTAGAATTATAAAATGTATTGAGAAAATACTATTAAAAAAGGGGAGAAATCCCCTTGAACAACCCCTGAACGTCCACGCGGTTGTTCAAGAAGTGACCTCCTTAAAAACGACTGAAAATGGATGAGAATTGATAGTGTATGTATTTACAAATTTAAGAAGGGATTGATCGATATATTCAAGGGTTATGCTACTTTTACATAAATGATTACATGAAATGATGTGAAGAGAAAAGATTGGTTGAAAAAGTTGACTGTGTTTTAAATTAACAAATGATAAAATGACATGTGACATTATATAACCCATTATGTAAAACTTGATATACATGTAGCAAAATCCTATATTCAAATATTGTCGTGGTGGTTGTTTGTTTGTCCCGACTCTACAATCATCATCGTGCAGTTCATTCAATTTAGCAAAGAAAACGGACCGAGGCCAGGATAATGTACAAGTTTTCTGCGATTTCGTTCGGTGGTCAATTAGAGAAGATCAAAGAGAGAGATTCTTGATAGAATTTCTGCATCTTTGAATCAAGCTGGGGAGGTAGGTACAACAAATGATGCAGTGTTTTCTGTATGGGACATCTCAAATAAATAAATACATGTACATGCATGGATATTATCTTGTCTAATTTGGAAATGCAAAATAGCATTTGGATAACATTTCCTTTTTTTAAGGAGATAATGATACTCTTGTTTTGTATAAAATAAAAAGAATAAATAAACAAAAAGACGATCGTAGATATGAATACATCTTTCTCCATTTTTTCTTTGTTTTCACGATGTCATTATCGCCATTCACAAATTTATATTTAATCATATATTCTCTAAATAAAATAATTTTACGCGTAAATAAAAAAATAATTCTACTTTTAAAATATGCATTCTTTAAAAAAAATAACTATTACAAAACTTATTTTTTACAAAATAAAGAAAGGCTCAAACATAGTCTTATTAATCTAATTATCTCACAAAAGAAACAAAATAAGACTAAAAATGAAAATAATATATGAAAATTCAAATGCCCAAATGACCAGATCAAAAATGGTAAGATGTTGTCGGGTTGTTGGTTCCCAACCCTACCACTTCCTTGTCCCAAATAAAAGAATTTTAAGCAATTTCTACGTGTCTTTCTGCATGTTTTGCAGCGTATCTCTCCCTGACTTTGCCACGTTCGGCTTTTCTTCTACAGAAACTACCCTTCCTTTCCACGAAACTACAACCCTACCTTAGTCGCTTCTAAATTACTCTGCTAAATAATATGGAATCTGTTGAGATTTACTATCACATAACATTGTCGAGATGAAGTTCGGTTACAATAGGTGGATGTCGTAAATCAATTTGCCTAAACAGTGTAGTGTAATAAAGTAAATTAAACAAGTAATGATATCGAATATCAACGATGTTAGAACACCAATTTAAATAAAAATATGATAAGTTCAATTATTCATCCACCTAAATTTATATTTTAGCATCATTAGACTAGATGGCGTAATTTCAAACTAAACTAGCATCTCATGTGACTGGGTATATGGTCTCTCACACTCGATAAAATAGTCTAAACCCATACGGTCTTGCTTAGGTCTAATTATATATACGATCATACATCATCAACTAAAGTTGAAGACTCAGATGATTCTATGAAAAGCGATTTTTTCTCCCTCAAATATATGTAGTTGAGAATTAGTTTGAAGAAAGAATAATATTCAAAAAATCAATTCTAAACAAGGATTAAGAAACTTTATTCAAAATCAAGTACGAGACTCGATTGAATACAAGGATGTTGGGTTTTGCAGGCCCACCCTAGCGTTAACGATCAACCCACCAATCATATTACCTCGCATGAATCATTAACTCCGAATATTGCCCATATTCTCCCTCTCTACTTTCCACTAATATTGCCATACCACCATCTTTTTCCTTTTCATTCCTTTATTTGGCTTTAACCAATCTATTTTCGAATCACCACTTGTATTGATATTAGAATTAACAACTCCCAATTTATCGTAACTTCTTCGAATTTATGCGCTTCAAACTTGAGTTTGAAGATGGTCCAACCAAGATTATCACCGATGACAATCCAACTCATGAATCATCCGAAACTCAAAAGTGCTAATTTCAATTTAGTTTTTCTCACGAATTGCGTCGCTTTCAAGAATGAGAGACTAATATGTGTAAACATTACTAAAAAATTTTATTTTTATTCGGTAGTTCAAACTCGTATTATTGAGCATGAAAGAGGAAAAACGCGCATTATCCCACCCCACCTCAGTCCATCCCACAATTAGACAATTAGCCAATCTTTTCCTTTCACCTTCCTCCAACTTTTTCTCAGAATAGACAAAATACGTTTCAAAATGGTGCAATAATTTTCGCACGGATGAGAAATGGACGGACTTAGTCCCCGTTTTCGTAATTTCGTAGAGAAAGTGGGTCACAATAGTACAAGTACTCTTCTCATACAAGCTGTCACCTGCAATTTACAGGTTGGCAACCCTGCCCACTGATCGAAAAACACAAAACTACTTTTCATTTATTTATTACTCTCTTACTCTTACGTGGCATCCTGGTTCACTTTCCCATATCCCCCGGGGGGCCTCTCTATTTATATGTAAAACTTTAACCTTCTTCTCAAGGTTCAGCATAAGAAAGGGTATTCAGTTTTTCCCATTGCGGAGAAGAGAAGAAGAGAAAAAAACTTTATATAAATATGGGTATATGCAGTTCTTGCGAGTCATCGTCATCTGCGGTGACGGCCAAGTTGATATTTGATGATGGGAGATTACAGGAATTTTCATATCCGATAAAGGTTTCATATGTTTTGCAAAAGAACCCTACATGTTTCATTTGTAATTCCGACGAAATGGATTTTGATGTTGCCGTGTCGGCTGTAAATCATGACGAGATGCTTCAGCCGGGTCAGCTGTATTTTGCACTGCCGTTGAGCCGGTTGAAGCGTCGGCTGAAGGCGGAGGAAATGGCCGCACTGGCCGTAAAAGCCTCCTCCGCATTGACCAAGAGTGGTGATAAATGCCGGTGCCGCCGGAAAATATTGGTGTTTTCCGGTGATAATGATCTGAAGACGGCCCACGTTGGAAATGCCGGGATCAGAACTGGGAAGCTGACGACAATACCTGAGTAGGGTTGTTTTGAGAAATTCATTTTGTACATAATAGTCTAGTTTAATGACAGACGAGTTAAGGTTCATTAGCAGATCAGCTATGTAACCAAATTCTGCAAATGGCTGATTTAAAGAGGCAGTACCTTTTCTCTTAATTACTGCTGCTTTAATTTCCTTTTCCTCTCGAAAAACATTGTTATGCCTCAAAAATGTCCTCATAACTAATTAATTGAGTTGAAAATCAATATCAGTAGAAAATTATTTTTGTTATCTATCAACTCTTTCAATTGCAAAAAGGTCAGTTTTTGGAATTTTACTTGTATGATAAGAGGATAAGATGGACGAACGTAGAGACAGTTTTTTCATTCGGTGTGGTATCTGTGTGTGTATATATATATCTCATGTCAACTGCTTGTGAAGCACGCCACTGCAAACATTGGTTAACTAAAATTAAGAGTAATGTTAGGTTCTAAATCCAATAATCAGTCACATCATTCTCCAAAAATATCTTAAAATTCCTTAGAAAATTAATAATTCAACGTTTCATACATCTATTTTGATGGTATGAAGGGATTTTTACCTAATAAATGAAATGGGATAGTCCCAGGCTTGTGCCGTTCCCTCTGGCATCCTTGCAAACTAGTGTTCAATTATGCAAATGACGATCTTTTTGGTCTTGTTGGAGTCATTGACTTAATAATTGTAAGGTCGACGTCGTACTTATGTTTGTATAAAAAAAATCAGGTCATGCATGTGTTAAGCAAATGAGAAGGCTAAAAAAAAAAAGTTCAATGGCTTAAGCATCCAATGAGAGAGAAAGATTAAAAGACTAGAGCCTGTTTGGTAGTGATTATGAAAATTGATTTTCTGACCATTAGAGAGAAAAACGGGTTCCACCTGTGAATGAAAAAGTCAAAAATAAAGGCTAAAATGATGAAATAACGGTTAAAAAATTAATTTTTTGAAAGAAAAATTACTACCAAACAGTGGCTAAAATTACATATTCATTATTCATTGTTTTTTAATGAGCCAATAATACTATACTGTACATCTTTGAAACAAGTCAAGATTGTGGTAGGTTAGGTTCCAGGAAGAGAGGGGGTGTCGGAGGTTGGTTAAAAGATGGATGCGAGCATGTTCTTTACAGCTGGAACCACATAATGCTGAGACACATTTGGCTGACATTATCAAATGATTCTGGAGACGTATACTTTGCAATTGACTCCAGGTGAGGATCCTCTACATTAGAAAATGGCATTATCGATTACAAGATTCGATATGGAGGTTTGATAATCTTTGTAATACCAAAAGTCAGGTCTTTGTTGCTAAAATGTGTAATTTTCAAGTTTTAAATTTTTTCATACATAGATAGAATAAACAAATAGCTTTTTCAAATAGGATATTAATTGCTATATAATTACGACTTCCTTTACTTTCTTTCTTACTGTAGCATCGGTCATCCATCATAGATGGATATGCTGTTTGTAATTCGTAAAGATTTCGAACATCATATAAATAAATTAAACATAGCTTCGACCAATGGCAACTCAAAATTGAAATTAGATTCTTGATGACTGCATAAGATGGCAGCCACTATTGTCACTCATTGTTGAAAATTAAGCAAATTGCTTAATTAAGATATCTTAAATGATAAGAAACTAAAGAAAGTCATAATAATATAGCAAATATGTGAAATAATACTATTTTGCATCGATGATGCTACAACATCAGTGTAGATGGTTCCATAAAGAATAAAATTATAATTATGCATCTCATTTAATGTGAATAGCGCAAAATAGAATTACTCGTAAAAGATTCCAAACTGAAATGCTACTGACTTTAGCTGACATTTTAAAATATTAGAAGTTGCACTTTTTAGCAAGTTGTTCGACTAAAATTCGATTACTAATTAAAGTGGAATAAATAATTGAAAACTGTTCAATCCCACTAATCAAAACAAGAAAACAACTTTTAGAACATAGTTTTGAGTATTCCACCATCCACATAACATATTCCACCAAGGCATGGAGGAAAAGTTAAACAGTCCTTTTTGTCCTTTGTTTATATCATAATTAAATGGATTAATTTTTGAAACTTCCAGCCAGGGCAGGGCACTTTGAATGTACCAACTCATTCCAATTAATAGGAAATCGATAAGGAAAAACCATTTGTACTCGAAGTGTGTACACGCCCCTCACATGGAAAGGGGTCCCACATCCAATAAATGCTTCCGATCGACCTTCCATGTGAGGGGGCGTGTACACCCCGTGTATGTATAGGCAAACCCAATGGATAAAGCTACTTTAACAAAAAATTTGACAAAAAACTTAACATAATTATATGTGAAAGAATGTGATTGAATGAAAAAGTTGACTGTGATTGAAGCTATCCAATAATAAAATCTCACATGATATTATGTCAAACTTTACGCTCCTGTAACAAACACCCTTCTAAAGTCCTAAAGCACCTTATCCCTCTCCGGTTCCCTTTAAGTATAGGGAATAATGCTACGAGTCTAATGACCAAATTAATGTGGAAACAATGGATTTAAGCATCGCTAGGTGCTTATTTTCATAGTGTTCAAGTTACTATTATAATTTGGAATTTCATCTTAAAATATTCAATCTTATGAAAAGGAATATTCAAGCCATTATATGTGGATTTATACTTCGATAATTAACATGTCCACACAAGACGATAGCTCATTTAAATAGGCCTATCTTGAAATTCATGTGCTCACTTTGAGCCGTAAAATTCAACTTTATTAACAAAAGTAATACAAATCCTTTTACACTTTGATATATATTTCGATAATTACCGAATGTGAAATTTATCCCTTAATAGTAACCAAAATGTGTGCGTGCTAATTAATTAATGAACGTTCGCACACAGGACTTATTTACAAAATCATCTGTTTTTCAAAACATTCCATGGCAAGTAAACAAACAAGCTAAACTCAAATCATATCCTCAAATTCTATTCCTTTACACAAGAGCAAGAAACTAGACATCTCTATTGATGATTTAAGGCAAAAACTCAATGAAATGAACTTAAAACATTCAATCAACCCATACAAAATCACTTCGCCAGCTCTTTCATTATGAGATACCTGAAAGCGAAATTATGTGGAACCCATTCAATACTCTTGCGAGACTTCCCCAGCTGACGTTTCTTAATGTTTTTTCTTACGAACTCGGGCAATGAATGTTGGATCATCTCCAAAACGCCAGCTGGACACAAACCTGAATCCTTGGTGAATGACTCAACGATTTTTGGTAACAAGATTTTCTTGTCCTTCCGTACACCAAAAGTAGCTCGGATGTAGTCTTCTTTTGCTGCTTCTAGATCTTGGAATACCCTTTCGGGTGTGTAAATGCGAACCTGAGAACAAAAGATCGCATTTTTGTAAGATCATCGCAGTCCATGAAGAAATGAGATGGTTAAGCATTTAGCATTCTCCGTGAAACAAGTGAGAAGAATAACCCATCAAGACATGAGAAATTTTGTCAAAGGTTATGCTACTTGCCCAAATAAAAACAAGAGATCCATGTTCACTTGTGCTCAAATTCAGAAAATCCAAAATTTCTAGTTTTTGGCAAATTCATTTTGGTCGAAAGTTGATGACTTAACTCCATTTTATGAAAACTTAATAGGTATATTCTCTCAAAAAGTATTCTACTTTTGACTAATTAGGAACATTAGCAATATTTTTAACCAGGTCCAAAGTCCAGAAATATCTTTTCTTTAAATGGTGAGCACTGATAAAATCAAAACACAGAAAAGCAAGCAGCGAAAAACAAAGATTGACCAAGTGCACGTCACCGATAACTGTGCAAAATTAATTTCCCAGGATACAAAAGATCCCTTCAAAACAATAAAAAACAACACCTTGAAGCAAAAGCAAATTTCACAAATGGGATTCTCAAGCTTGAGTACAATTTAAAGAAAAAATGATCGCCATTATTATATATCAAGTAGCCTACAATTGAAGTTTTTCCACGCAAGCCCACGGCAAAGCCCGTTCCATTACCAAATTGCACTCAAAAAGAAAAGCTTATGCAGAAACTAAAGAGAAAAAAGGAAAGGGCTATGGATATCTACCGCAGGATCAGAGTGGCTCCCAGATGAAAGAGCAAAGTGCAGAAGTGGTTCTGGACGGTCAATTGCATATGCTTGCCGATCATCACCGGGCTTGAATTTCGTTCTTGAAGAAAGAAGGGACCAAAACCACTGCATACAGTGTTACTTTTATCAACATAACTATATAGACTAGCTAAAATCTGAGAGGTAAGCAGTTTAACGGTGGACATGTAAATCAGTAGATGCAGAATCTAGAAATTTAAAAATGAATCGTTATGTAAAGGCTTTGAAGAATTGCTGTGAAAGCATAATTGATTAATCAATACAACAAACAATTATAATAGCATTCTAAAAGACATGGGCTGCTTGATTTACCTGTCCGGGACGAGACATTCGGCATCTCAGAATAGAATTCTGTATAACATTTGCACTTATAATTTGACCTCCAACATTATAGGCAGCCTAGAATAGAAATAAGTTTTAGAACAGATTTTAGATCAAGCATTGTAGAGAAAAAATTAATCAGTTCTTACTTTCTTACCTTCAAGAGTAGTATCATTCGCTTTATATTGTTTTGAGGGATACCGTAAGCCAAAAATGCCTGTTTATATATATATAACAATAAAGTTAGCACATAGCTGAGACAGATTAACAACATCAATGTCTTGTAAATTTGTCGATTTGAATCCTTACATGCATCACCAAGGCATTGTGTACGTTGATCCAGAATGCTAATTTCTCCTCATACGACATCTTTTTAGGATCTATGACTTCCAAACGAGAAATAAGTGACCTACAAAATATGAACTCGACTACTATTATCCTGCTTGGGTTATATGAAATAAGTCAATATGTAACCTCATCATACAAGTATCCGCACCTAAAATTCTGTAGCAAAGGTTCAACATCACCCAATTTCTGACTATCTCTGTATATACATTGTACTTCTACCATTGTGCTGTAAGGTCCACTAAAATCTTTCAGTCCTTCCACGTGAAAAGGATTATCCAGCCGAACATCCAAAGAAGAATCATTTTTGTATCCAGGACTCCACAAGTCACGTTGATCTTTAGGAGAAAAAGCACTGATAGATGACAAAGATGAAGTGGGTGATGAAAGGCCTTGATTTGTCAATGACGGATCAGCAAGCTTGCAATATATAGTGGACATGCACTTGATCATCTCTTCAGAAAGCTTGTTCGGTGTCTCTGGAATGTGATCAGAAATACGTGTACCAAGATGCTCTGCCAGAGTAATTACATTTGAAGAGGTATTCTCTGCATACTGTAGGAAGACCATGTTATTGAAGTTTGATAAGTTACTAAAATTAAAAGTATGAAGGAAAAGGGATAAAGTTGAGATACCTCCATCATGGATAATGGCTGAGAATGACATGCACGCACAGCTTTACACAAGACCTCTGCAGGAGGAGAAGTTCTGTTTGACAGTGTTGTACGCTGAGATAGTGAAGAGTGAGAAAGTTGAACACCAGAATCCACGATCTTCTCCTCATATTGACCATTGTCTTCCTTCCATGAATTGGAATGATCATCAACTTCGGTTGCCAATTTTTCACTCGCTGACATCAAACCTGATCTCTCAAAATCTAGGCATCTTCCCCTTGGAGTTGCTAAGGGCGATTTCAATGCATCATTCTTCTTAGTTGGAGATAAGGAAGACATTTGTTGATCAAATGCTTTCCTGTACAGTGAAAGAAGATACTGTTCCAAATGTCCGACTTCTACTTCTAGCACTGCAATTTCCTTGATGAGTTCTGTGGCAGGCTGGAACCAATCAGAGAGTATTTTCAGTAAAACACAAATATATGGTTGTCATAAAAAAGTAAGCATACAACTCAGTTATATTAAAACCAGGCTAACCAGCTTCCTGTACCCATGCATCTCAAGGATTCGGGTGTAGCTATAGGGTAGAAAACATAGATTGCAAAGTTCATGAAAAGTTCACTGCTAGTTGTTCGATAAAAAAGAAAACAACATTTCATATGCTATTAAACGTCATTAGCACCAAAACTTAAACATTCATAACGAATACCTCCAAGACACAGAACATACTCACTCTTAAATTTTGATCATATAAAAGGCCAAAGATTGCTACCTTAGGCATTGCGATTTCATCTGTTATATCGTGGCAGGATACCCTGTAACCCAATGCTTTTTCCAGAGCACAGCGAACGGAAACTTGGCCTTGTAATCTTTTTTCAAGATCCAATATCTGCATGGAAAAAGAAATTTTTTTGGCGAGAATTAAAAATGAATAACCTATTAACCTTCTGGCAGGGAAATCAGAAACTCTTAAATTTCATTGACTCATGGATATACAGTTTGGACTATTTTCAGCTTAGGTTCAAATGAAATTCATAGGCGTATATGGCAGCAATATTATTACTTACCTCTTGCCTCAGAGAATTTTGAATCTCAGCATTAGATTCTTGTTCCTTCTTGCCATTGGCACAATTATCTAAGTGTCCCATATCCTGGTACAAAAGAGATCAGTATGGTCACAAAAATTTGGTATGCCAGTTTTATTTCTATTTTATACCTACACAACTTGTTTAAGGTAGCAATCAGTGATATAAGAACTGAAAAGAGATTGAGAAAAGGAAACTTCAGTGTGTTTCAATCAAAATTACACCATGCAAATAGTGTTTAATCAAGGGGAAAGCATCTATTTAAGGCTATAGACAAGTTATTTAACAATTGTTACTTTAATAATAAAAAAAAAAAAAAAGGGGGCAGATGGGACACAAGAAAGCATCTTTACCAATTTCTGTCGAAGAAGAGCGTCATCGGTAGAATGATCCAAACCATCTTCCTGAAATCCTCTGCCATTTGGGGAGCTGCCATTGCGAAAGCAAAACTCATTAAGAAATTTTTTAATTCAACATAAGATACTTGCCAACTCAATCTATCTTTTACCCACAGAACACTAGCATTTATCTTGGACGTAATTACCATAAAAACAGAAAACTAACAAAACAAAAAATTAATCAAACTGTGTTGACCTTCCCCTACAGTCCTACTCAGAAATATAAGTATTCCTTAAATCATCATGATTTCTTGCTAGAATCTGAAAGCTATATTCATCAATAAATCCAAATTAACATAGTAATGTAAAAATTGGAAAAACAAGCAAAGAAGAGACAAGCATGCAAACCAGAATGCCAGATTCATGATTTCCCACAGCTCACACACTCCTCTCTCTACTCATTTTTTCCACAGACCCTTTAAAGGTTTTCTAGGATGCCGGGTCCAAATCAGTAAAACCAAGATTTATGGCTCTCAGAAATCAAGAAAACTAAAGGGAAAAAAGTTCAAATGCAAATACCACTATTTTCTTCTATCTGCTTAGCTCTGAAACTCTCATCTCCATTTTCCCTTTTACCCAAATTCAGAAGCCTTTCCAGTTGAAGAAACCCATTAGCTGTAGGAACTAAAATTTACAGGAAAACAAGCCTACCTCTTGGAACGCTTGTGCCTAACCAGTTCGGGCAATTTCCTAGTGCTAAACCCTTCAAAATTCATCTCTGCAAAACAGAAATACATAATGCCATTAAAGCAAAAGCCACTTAGTGGTAGAGGAAATAAATGCACAAGTAACAGAAAACATTTATTACCATCACAGGCTCTGCGATCAATAAAATTTATCAAGATTGGCTTTTTAGGAGAAGAAATTCGAGAATACCAAAAGAATAGTGAAAAAAATTCAGCCCAGCGTCAATAACCTTCAGTTTTCCTCTTTCGATTTGGCACCATTTCAGTTTCTAAGTACGGACTCTAAAGTCTGAACACAGGCAGATGGATCATGTGCATACGCAAAAATGAGCATATAAAGGTGACTCTTTTGACCATAAGATTTATGCTTTGTGAAAGTAAAGCCCCCAAAAAATCTCTTTCTACGACAGTGGCGGTTTTTTGGTGTTAAAAGAAATGTAATTAGAGTTGAAAAACAAGAGAAAAAGTCTCCTACTGATGTCAAAGCATACAAATGCAGATGCCCTGGAAGAGAAGACAGAAATGGTAGCTTAATCAAACACGAGTAAAAATTAGTAATTAGAAGTCAGTCCATTCCCCCACATTCCTTTAACTTGTTGGGATGCAAGTGGGAGTTGGTAACGGTCCCTCCGCCCTTGTCCCATGCTGCCATATATATATATATATACACACACACACTGCCTTAACTTTCTAAGTTTGATCATAAAATATTTTCTACAAGGAAGAAATTTATAAGATTAGTTTATTAATCATAATAATTTTTTATAAAGTGACGCTTAATTTTTATAACGTAAAAGCAATAAAACTTAGCTTCTTGGATTATCGTTGCAACACAGATTGTTCAAAAAAGTTTATTAAGAAGGTGCTTTTAAGTGAGTAAAACGTGCTCGAAACTACTTATTTCAACCTTATAATGGAATGTTTTCATTTTTCAGCGTCGAAATAGTATTTTCTTAAGAGACTGAAATTTTATATTATATTATTCCTTTTCAATCAGAATTCATATTATGAAATAATCTCGTCCCATCATTTTTAGCATAGAATGTGTAGTCCCTATGGTTAAACAAGAAAGAAATCACAATTCTTTCAGTAATGTAATTTCAAGCATAGAATCTTAAAGGAATCAAATAGAAAAGGATTAAAACAAAATATATGAGCAATCAACATTTATTGAATTTTTGAATTTGAGCATGATGCATTGTTTTTTTCTTTCTCAATATTTGAACACTTGTGTCACTTACCAAAACAACAACAATAATAATATTTAGAGACAATCCATTCTAAAGGTGTTATGAGTTTCGAAGTCAACAGAAAATTACAAGGTAAAATGTTAATATAACTTAGAATGAGAAATTCGAGGCTAGTAATATTATTAAAAAAAGAATTAATTGTTGCCCTCGTATATTTTATTAAACATATTTAGGACTCCGGTGATCTAGATACCGATGAAGTATTAATAATTAAGTAAAATAATTTAAATAAAAAAATGATCTTTTAAAACAATTAGCGCTCATGACTTGAGATTGCTTATGGAGTAAAAGTCAGAAACCTTTTCTTCATGTTCTTAAGAAAATCAAGGTTAATTTTATCAAATTAATAACACGCGAAATCACTTTCTATAATACATATCTAATTAAAATTATTAAAATTTATAGTTTTAAACTTGTGAGTAGATGAAACAGTTCATGAAGGAGACGAGTTATAAAAAATAATACGCATGGCCAACCACAAAGGGAATAACTTCACTTTCTATATACGAGATGTGTTCGTGTAAGTGGAACAAAATATGTGCAGGAATCGAAATAAATTTATGTCGACATGTAGATTGAGAAGAGAAGTTTAACTGTTTAGGGTAAAAGAACTGTGTCACCTCAAAAGGGGGTTAAAGAAAACTTTGGATGCTTAAAGAGAAATGAAATTTTTTGTGGGGTTTGATTTGTCTGGTCGAAAAGTTGAAAAATTAAACAACTTTGTTGATATCTACATTGTCTTTGAGTATCAAAGAAATTATGGTTTGTCACAGAATCAGCAGATGAAAAATGGTACTGGACTTGACCATTTCCAAGATGGATACAAAAGAAAAAGATGAATTTAATGCCTCCCTTTTTGTCGTTACATTGACCCACTCATTAGAAAAGCTGCTTTTTTTTTCTTTTTTCTTTTTTTTTAATACAGTTACTGCAAATAACCACCCACTCAACCCCAAGAGGGGAGTTGTATGCTTAAATTTATTGCAATTTTTCTGTTTTTTTGAAAGTGAAGAAACCAATTTTCTCATTTCTTACGTTAAAAAATCATAACCATCAGAAAAAGGATTTTTCCTTTAGTTTTCGACTTTTCCAAAACTATTTAATGCACCTTACTGAAGATATCATGAGATTAAATGAATAAATGTTAAGATAGGCGGGATTTTGACTCGATTTTTTCCAAAATCAGTGAACATGTTGAGACTAAATGCCAAAACAAGATTGATAGAATATGATCAAAAAACAATATCTTCGTCAAGTGATATAATACAAGAAGAGGAAGGGCATAGGTAATTTTGAACTCACATGACAGTTTCATCACGAGATGGAAACAAGTAGCTCTGTCATATACAAATTACAAAGAAACTTCTATTTTATCTTATTATGAAATTATGAATAGAGTGTTTCCAATGTCAAACTTAAAAGATGCTTTAATCTTCTATTTAAATTAAATATATTTTTGAAGTAAGTAAAGAACCAATTCTCAAAGGAATCTGACAGACAAGCCTTGTAGTATCGTGAATAATAGAGCTGTATTAATTATATTCTTTAGTTTGTAGATTGCAAAAAATAACATCCTACAAAGTTTGCAGAAAAAACAACACAGGATTCCATGCTACTGAGATTTCTCTCCATATTTATATTTATTTGCCACTTCCAAAGCACAAGTAGGGGTGACGCAGTAGAGTTGGGTTGGTTTGGGACCCAATCGATAATCGAACTGACGTTTCTTTGAAATCCAAACTGACCCAAACCCACTTGAGTTGGGTTGGCTTTAGCGGTTTGGGTCGTCTAGATGCGTAAATTTTATTTTATTTTAAATTTTTTTTCGAGATGTCTAGAGTTTGCAAAATTGAATATATTTGCCACATTTGAAAGGAAGGGCAAAACGTTCGATTTTTTTATAAATAGTTTATTGGTTTATCCTATATACTTGACAATTATCGTAACAACTGACGATAAATGGTTGCTCGAAACAAAAATAAATATCATTGCATCATTGAGAGCATATAACCATGAACACAAGTACAAGACTAGGCAAATAGATTTTTCTGCTGCATTACCGAGGAGTTGAGAAACAATTTCTGCATTTAACAGTTTCGAGAAATCAAACACAAATTTTAATCTCTATGGTGCAAGAAGACAAATATGCTAAGAGACAGCTTAATTTGATTCTAAGATTATTGTACCACAGAAGGGCTCAAGTAGACAACAATTTCGATGTGTTTCTGCATCAGAAACAAGGTAATGTATATTCAACTTTGCAGTGGTTCCAAATAATTACAAAACTATAAGGTACAAACGTAACATGAAAATTCCCTGTGGTTAGATGCTGAGAACACCAATATTTTTGGGCAAAAAACAATTTGAAGTGTTCCTTTACAAATCAAAAGGTGAAGTGTGCAAATCATGAATTTGGAATCTTTCTTTTCCTCTTGTTGATCAGTGATTGCTTATAATGTACGTACATAAATTGAAGCCTCGACTTGCACAAAAAGATTTGAATAATGTTATTTGTACATAAACAGTTACATAATGATTTACATACAAATGAAGTGTCAAAAAAAGAAAGAGAAAGTTTTTTTTTTTTTTTTTTAATAATTGATTGAAAAAATTCTGACCCAATCATATCTCGCATATCACTTAAGACAATCGATAAGATTTTATAGAGGGAGAGAGGTGGGGGTTGGGCGTACGTAAAGGCTTGTAATCCCAAGAATTGGACAGGAAAAGTGAACTTTCCAAAGACATTGGGACAAATGAGTCAATGCCAAATGATATAAGGACGCAATAAGGCATCTCATCCTTCTAAATATCAGAGAGATGGAATCAGCATATAGTCCGTCCAACATGATCCAAATGTAAATAAAGCGTGCGTGCATATGTCAGGCAGATTAGACATAATAAAGTATTGAATGATGGACCAGTGCCGCCACCAACCGCCGCACTGCTAGACTCCAGCCACCACTAACGGCACCACCAGAAACTGTTGCAAGATTATTGCCATCATATTTATTTATTACAACATAGTCATACAGTGCATCAGCATTCATATTTTAATGGATTGATTATAATATTTTAAGTCGAAAACTGCCTCCTTGATTGATGCATGCATTTTTCTGATCCTCCCTTCACAGAACTAGCCTTTGTCAAAACAACAAAAGATGGAAAGTTTTTGGGGTGTTGGCCAAAAGCTGTCGCCCATGAAATCAGGGGAAAGTTTACTTTAGATGTATTCAAAGCACAGGCTAAAGAATTCAAATACTAATCCTGCAAAAGTTTTACTTATTCTTGATAAAGAACATCTACTCTTTTTCCAAAAGAAAGAAGAGAGCACTTGGTGAAACTATCATGACATCAAGCATTGCCAAAAACTTTTGATAAAAACTCTGATTTACATTTTTAACAAAGTTCATGTTGCTCATAAAAAAATAATTTTCTTCGACACAGGAAAAGGAAGATAAAGCAAAAGCACCATAATCTATCAAAAGTTCAGAGAGAGACCTCAGATTTCAACTAAAACTAAAAAGTTCTTCAAACAATTCATCCATTACCTGCTAAATAACTGATGCGGACATCATCCTTCATCGGACCATGTATTTGGGCTATTTTATTTTCCATTTATTTTTCGGCCTTATGCATTATTGAACTTGTATATGGGTTTGGCCCCGGCCCACGTTTATTATTTTGTTATTTATATGATCATAATTGGATTGAAAATCAGTCGACAAATGCAATGAATTAAGATTGGCGTTGCCCACGTTCTACCTCCCCTCTTCCCTCTTTCTCCTCCGGTGTCTTCCTCTTCTGCTCCTCTTCTTCTGCTTCTTCTCAGCTCTTCTTCCTATTGTTGCAGTCTGTTCTCTATCTATCCTACATCAATAACATTCTTTAAATGTTTAGGGCCTGTTAAATCTTCAAGGCGCTGACACTGACTCAGAAATTTACAGCATAATTCATCTGTTTTCTCCAGACTATACAAATGTGAAATGCCCCGTACAATTCTTCACAATGCAAAAGTATTACATGATTCCTTCTAAATTTGCACATTCTCTTCAAGAAATATTGTTCTCTAAACCATATTGATATTCCTGAACCTCACTATCTTTAATCAACAAATGTCTTACTGTTTCAAACGAGTCCTACTTCGTGTCAAAGGACCTATGCCAAGCATAGCACAATCAACAGTATTTCTCTTATTTTTCTTGGTTCTCGGTTCTGCATCTATCACATCAATGTCGCCTCTCCTTTTCTGCTTGGCCTCCATGTTCTTAAAATTCAATGGAGATTTGTCAGTGGCGTTACCACCATATGTTTGCAGTATATCGTCCAAAATATTTTGTTTCAGGAGAGAACAATCTCCTGGGGAGATCGTGAAAAGATCACGCATTACTGTAACTGGAAGATCATTTACGGCGACCGGTAGGAAGCTCTTCGAGCTATCATGCAAGGAAGTTTTATTTCCATCAGAGCCAGAAATCTCTTTTGAGAAATAAGAGCTGGTTGATTCTTCATCAAATGACAGGCCAGCGAATTCTTCCCAGTAATATGGAAACCCAATGACAAAATGATCGCAAACCTGGTCAGTTTAGAAGTTAAAGAATAAAAAATTGTTAATCCATCAGAAGAAGAATGTCACTAAGTAGGAATAGAGGAAGCAATTGAGGTAGCTATTGCATGGGGAAATGGAAGTTCAAACTCTTAGTAGTTAGTACATATATAAATTTTTGTGACGAGAGCTACGGTAAGTAGCTATGGAAACCTCTACCCAACCAGAAATACTAAACTTGGACGTTAAAATCCCCATGCTCAAGCTCTTACCGATCAGAGATATTACGCATGTTATGAACGTGTATAGTTCCTCCCAAGATCCAAATTTAGGTCTGAAAATGGGGTAATAGGATCAAGCCACCATAAGTGATTCCAATGACAATGCCAACTTACCACTCAATAGTAATTCAATTATGCTTACATTTTTTAAAATTTTTTTTTTTAGGTGCAAATGAGTGACATGCACGTACCTCATATTTGTCATATCAATTCACTAATACATAGGGTAGAGGAATAGAGAAGAAGATAGAGATGCCCAAACAAATCCATATCAGAGAAATGGATTGGAAGGGATGGGACAAGGGAGGAAAAAAAATTGGAAAGTCCATTTTCACAAAAGCAACTACCGAGAAAGGATTTAATGACAATTATGGGCAGACAGAGTGATTGCATTATGAGAAACTAGTAGAAAACACAAGGAACCCAAAAAAAAAAAAAAAAAAAAAAACGAAAAAAAAAAAAAAAAAAAAAAAAAAAATTCATGCACACATTGTGGAATATAGATACCGATGAACACAGATAACACAGATACTTATTTAAAATTATAAAAGCAAATCAACATAGGAACACATTCTCCACTGTTTTATCCTAAACTAATTTTATAATTTACTATAAAAAGTACAGAATTTTTACCTACACTATAGTTCCAGCAGTCTTATTCTTGGATTAACAAAAATTGCAAAATAAAAGATGCAAAAGCTGTTTTAATTAGTGAAAATAATGGCTTCTATGAATACTTAAATATGAATAAAAAACGCCCAATCTAAATGTATTCTTAATTTCACATACTGTATCTCTATCAGAAATAGTGCTCAACTTTCCAATTCACTCTCCCAACCAATACGCCACAACTTCATTATTGTCGATTTTTACCATAAAACGGAGAAATATAAAAGGCAAAGTAAAAATCTTACTCCCCACAAGTGAAACCGCCAATCCCTAATCGTTTTTCTTGTGGATCCTTATCGACTTTAATCAGCCACCAATCGTGCAAAAAAACCTGCAAGAGGGAAAAAGAAACACAAAAAGAAGTGTTAGACTGGAGTGATCGTGTCTACATGTGATAACACTGACCATGAACGATAATCCTGGGGAAAGGAAATACAAACTTCTTTCAAAAAGAAAGAAAGGACGGCTGTGCTGTTGGAAGAGGGAAGACTTTTTCGAGAGTAACTGCGGCGGAGGAGAGCGCTGGTTGGCGTCGCCATGAGTGGCTCTGGGCGTGATTTCTTCTGATTTGGGGTTTCGAATGGAGGGTAGGGTTCTTGGCGGAGGGAAAATTTAGCCCTTGTTTGGTTGGGTAAAATGTCAAAAACATATTTTGAATAGTTTATTTTAGAGAGTGTGTGAAAAAAAAAAAAATTGAAGTAAAATATTTTATTATATGAATGTGTAACTAAAAATGAGTATGTAAAATAAATTAAAGTAAAGAGTATCAAACAAGGACTTAATCAATACTTGCCCAACTTTAATTTAAATTACAACTTGCTCATCGAAAAATAAAATATAATCCGTTGTGCACCCATCTATCCAATTATTTAGCCATTCGTCTTTCGTCACCCTAAATGAACATAATGTGCCACATAATGGACGGAAATCCCATATGGCGCATCACATAGTGAAATCAAGCAAAATAGGCCAAAAGTGTAGAAAGCCACTCAACACTTTCTCGGAACTTCATCTTACCCTTCCATTTCTTGACCCTGAATAAATGTTCGACATTAATTAGTGCTACACAGCCTAGTTCATGACGTGCATGCCCGTTTATCAGTGTAGCGATTTGGGAATGAATTTAGGTGGCGATTTTTAGGATTCTTCTGGGATTTGGGGGCGATTTTGATCTTATGGGGACCTTTTTTTTGAAACACTTCCTGCCATTGGGATTTGAAGATAGATATGCAGATGTGGAGTTAGGCGAAATGAAAATTTGGGTTGTTCTTGAGATTTGTTGACGACGGGCAATTGAAGATGGCAATGATGGTACGGTTGGTAGTTAAGAGCATATGCAGTCAATCTTTCGACTCACAACAATTTAAATTTTGGCTCATGTGCAATTGGGTTTTCAAAGGCAAAGGCAGGATTTTTGACTAGGTTTTTGTCCAATTTATGTGCCACGTGGGATTTTCATTCGCTATATGGCACATTCCAGCAGTTTAGGGTAACAAATACGATAGGGGTGAACGGGGTAAGCATTTGGATTGATAGGTGGGCAATTGGTTATTTTTGTTGTTTGAGGAATAAGTACTAGGTAGTAATGAGAACTAAAGTTGGGTAAGTATTAATTAAATTTACTCTCTTCACAACAAAGTTTTAAAAATCAATCCAATCATCGACCTGAAAAAGAGAAAGGATAAAGGCTCAAAAAGTTGAACCAAGATCGAATTGATGATTTTTAATAGGGCTGGACAAAACTCCCGAATCGAACCCAGCAATTTTTCTGAAATTAAATATCAAAATGGGTATCTGAATTGAGAACCGATGAATTTCGTTCATCTCCCGGTTCTAGATCAAGAACCAAATAAAAATTGAATCTCCCTAATTTTTTAATTAATTTATTTTAAATAAACCAAATTATTTTATTTTTTTTAAATGAATTTGCTAACTAGTTAATTTAACTCAAAACCAAAAATATGATTTTCCTATTTCTAATTTTCAATTCATAGTCAATTTAATCAAATTAACCTAAAATTTATCTAAATCTATTAATCTATCGTGGTGTCGTTCTACCGTTCTGGAAAAATCTAATTGAAGCTCAACAACGCCACTCGTAATTATTGTGAGCTCGCCTTCCTTCTCTTCCTATGATTTTAACAATCAAATCTATTTAAAAAACTCAACAAAGAGGTGGCAAAAGACGCATAAGATTGGATTAAATTATTTTGTAAGAGCTAAGATTGAATACATCATTAGTTAAATTAATGTAGCCTTGTAACTATTAAAAAATTAATTATAATACGGAATGTGAAAACCAAATGGAACCTAAGAACCGAATCGAAGCAGATAGAACCGAACCCGAACAATTCTATAATTAAATCTTGATCCGACGGTACCACTTACTAAATACCAAGAAAATTCGTGTCCGATTCAATTCTCGTTAGAATCGAACTGAATCGGACCATATCCAGCCCTAATTTTTCAAAAAACTAAAAAATATACATTTACAAAATTTTAAAAAGTATACATAAAATATAGGGAAAATTGCAGCAGCAGTCCTTAACCTTTTCAATTTTTGTAAATTTTATTCTAAAATTCAATTTTTGTCAGCAATAGTCTCTAACCTTTCATAAATATGAACTTAGAGTCCAACTGGATTGAAACCATTCATTTGACCGTTAGTTGACCAAGGAAAGTGAACTTGGACCAACTTTGACCCAATTAAAAGGAGTAAAATGATAACTTTGCTTATTTTCAAATAATGACAATTAAAATAATAAAATTAAAAAAAATGAAATAAAATAAATCTGTCTCCATCCACCCCACCCCACCTTTATCTTCTTCATTTCTCCACCACCGCCTGTGACAATCATCTTCTCCTTCACTTGCACTTCAACCCTCTACAATCTTCAAAATTACCTTTTAAATCTTTAAAACTCTTCCCAAATTAATCACTGTAAAGACATGTTTACACTCCTTTAAAATGAAAGTGTTGACACACTAAAAGTGCAGTCTAAATCGAATGGCTCAAGGAATGAAGCCCAATTGAGGAATTCCCAAATCAAATAGCCCAAAGAATGAAACACAATTGGGCAATTCAGAATAAAGGCCCAGACAGGGTTATTAATGAATGCAGTGGAAGCCCACGGACACAGTAACATCATTGCCCAAACTTGCAAGATGCCCAAAATCTGAGCGAATGGAGTGCCTTACAGTCGCCCAGAGCGATGACCCTGTTCTCGCCCATACCTTCGAATC
>NC_036246.1:5285808-5321135 GCF_002742605.1 Olea europaea var. sylvestris
GGCTTATTTACGGCCCGTAACCGTTTATTTGATTTCTAGAGTAAATTTGGTTAAGTATATGTTCTCTCGCCCTATTTTACACCAAATGGTAGGCCTTTGAACGTTAGCATTATCAGAATTCGAAATACAATACATACCCCCAAAAGGCAATAAAAAATCAGGCTTTAGCTAACTTTCTGGCCGATCATCCATGCCTTGATATGCCTGAAGAAATTGAATTAGAAATCAATTCATTCGAATTAAAACCTTGGGTTTTGTATTTGGTAGGCCTTTGAACGTTAGCATTATCAGAATTCGAAATACAATACATACCCCCAAAAGGCAATAAAAAATCAGGCTTTAGCTAACTTTCTGGCCGATCATCCATGCCTTGATATGCCTGAAGAAATTGAATTAGAAATCAATTCATTCGAATTAAAACCTTGGGTTTTGTATTTTGATGGGTCAAAAACCTCTAAAGGTGCAGGAGTAATAGTAGCATTGATAAATCCTTTAGGGATTTGTTACAAGTTCGCATTCACTTTGGATAGGATGTGCACCAATAATCAAGCCGAATATGAAGCCTTAATCGTGGGCCTAGAATTAATGATAGTTATGGAAGTAAAGAATGTGATCGTTAGAGGCAATTCTCAATTGGTAATTCACCAATTGATTGGTGATTTTAAGTGCCAAAGTGATTCCATTATAAGTCATTATGAAATCGCCCAAGAGTTGTTGGAAGAATTCGATCAAGTAGAGCTTCAATGTGTTAATAGGATATATAATGACGTAACAAATAAGTTGGCCCAGATGGTCTCAAGGTATTCAAAGATTTTAAATTGGAAATCTACTTATGAATATGGAGTAATATTGCTCGTAATCTAAAGAAGGGTGAGAATGATTGAAATTCATTGCATACAAGATAGAGATGCAATAGATTGAAGGGCAGAGATTAAAATATTCCTTAAAAAACCTAATAAAGGAGATAGTAGAAAAATAAAGTTGCGTTTGCTAAACTATGCACTGATAGATGAAGAGTTGTTTAAGAAACGCTATGATGGTATATTGCTAAAATATGTAAGTTTGCAAGAAGTCGGGACAATCATGGCTGAAGTGCACAAAGGGATATGTGGAGCTCATCAAGCTGGCCAAAGGATGAGATAGTTAATTACTAGGAATGGATATTTTTTGCCCAAGATGGAAGAATCGTGTATTCAATATGCAAAGAGTTGTCTAGCATGCCAAAAGTATAGTCCAATACAAATGGCGTCAGCAAGAGAGATGACATCTATTATCAAACATTGGCCGTTCAAGGGTTGGGCGATAGACCTAATAGGGAAGATTTATCCCCCATCGTCCAAGCACCTTTAAAAGAAATTACCTAAAAGAGTGTCATAAAATTTATCCGTGATCATATTATTTATAGATTTGGGATTTCACAAACTTTGATGGTAGATCACGAAACTTCTTTAAATGGAGATCAAGTGAATAAATTCTTGAGCGAGTTTGGAATTAAAGTAGTGAACTCCACACCGTATTACGCTCAATCCAATGGGCAAGCAGAATCTTCTAATAAGATTCTAAAAAATATCATAAGGAAAATGATAGATGAAAATACCAGAAATTGACACGAATGTCTAAACAAGGCCTTATGGTCTTATAGGTTGTCGCCTCGGTCAAGTACCAAAATTACTCATTTCCAACTTACTTATGGACAGGAGGCCGTTTTGCCTATGGAAATCAACGTGCAATCGATCAGAGTGTGTTTGCAACGTAAGTTAAGTGATGATGATTATACCGGATCGCTAGTTCAAAACTTATTGGAGTTGGACGAATTAAAGTTGGACTTCCTAGATAGATTGCAAGTTCAAAAACAAAGGATGGTTAAGTTTTATAATAAAAAAGTTATAGCCAAGTCATTTAGCCTGGACGAATTGGTTTGGAAAACAATACTCCCTTTGGATAGCAAGGATCCAAAATGTGGCAAGTGGTCGCCCAATTGGGAAGGGTCATATAAAGTAAATAATATGTTGCCTAATGGAGCCTATCATTTGGAAGATTTAGATGGCACCAAGCACATGAAATTCATTAATGGCAAATATTTTAAAAAATATGTTCCTTCCTTATGGAAAAGTGAACAAATAAAAGCGTAATCAAATGGTATTGAACGATTGTATATAAAAAGGGCCAGAACGAAATACGTTCAAATAAATTCATTTATTATCAAACATTCATTACAAATTGTGAGATACAAAATACTAAATGCTCTATAAGCTACAATTGAGAGCAAATTAATCTCTCGGTCGATCGTCAAGTAAGAGGATGAACTGACCTTAATTGTCATCCTGATCGCACTGCTGCAAAGGCAGGTAGAGAGGCCGAGAAGTACTCTCAGCAAGTAAAAGGGAAGAAAAGCACCCTCACATCGCCTACCTAGTCGCGTTGCTGTAATAACGGGCAGGGAGACTGAGAAACACACTCAGCAAGCAAGGTGGCTTGACAGGCATCCTCAAAAATTGTCTTCCATCATTGTACTCCTTGTAAAGAACATGGAGACGATGGGAAGAACTTCGTTGGCCAATGAATATTTCCTATATCTTTCATACCAAATGTGACATCAAAACAGATAGCCAAATGGGCAGATCAAATGATCCATTTCTATGGAAGACGAAAATTTTGGATCGATTGTTGAAATGCCAAACGATGAAGCAAATTAGTTTTTGAAGAAAAGTGGAAATGAAAATGAAAAGTGCGAAATATAAGTGCATTTATAGGGGCGTGAAGGTGAAGAGACAGAATATGAACGGCCACATTCGTGCCTAGTAATTAGAGTCAAGTGGCCCAAAGTCTTGGGAAAAGAGACAAAAATACCAAGAGAGAATGTACATGAATCTTAGCATAAAGCAGTTAAATGCTTGGGGGTTGACGATTAAGGACAACGTCGATTAGCACGCAAGTAATCAAAATAGTCTTTCATTAATGACAATGGCTGCTGTTACATTCAAATTTAGCAATGGCAATTAGTACGAAATTACAAAAGAAAAATTTAAGGCATTAGATGTCTTAATTACAATTCACCCCAGGCCGATCGAATTCTTTCCCTAAGTCTTCCCCAATCCTCGCTCTACTGAGAAGAAGCGACATTTAATTCAACTACAAAATCGTCATCAACCTCCAACTTTTTGTACTGCTCGACCAAAGATTTGGTTTCTCAGTTCCTTGGGAAGCATTACGCTTTTTGGCAGCCATTCTCGCCCTACAGTCGTCCATTTTTGCTTGAAGCTCCTTCATCTCTGTAGCCAAACTTGTCATCAAAGAGTTTTCAACCATAACTTCGGAAGAGATTTCTTTCAATTCGCCTCGGCTTTGTTAATCTTTAGAAGCAAAGACTCTCTTTCAGATGTAGTGCGAAGATATTGAGTACTCATGGCCTTCAGTTCAACATTTTTGGCCAGCAAGGAGAGGATGTCAGAGTGGACAACCTTCAACGTTGCTTTAAAATCAGCAGAAATATTGAGTGACGGAAGTGTCAGTGCTTGCGCCAACTTCGCACTCAATAGCTCAAGCTTATCCTTATGTTTAGCAGCACTAGCCTGACCGATGTTCATGTCCATAAAAGACACATACTCAAATATCGACTGTTTGAGGAACTTCATATCTTCCTCTGAAGAAGTAGAAGGACGACAGGTTGAAGTAGGGCGAGACGTCTTAACTTGCTCCCAGGAAGTGAACAAGTCCTGGATGGAACGCACAATATCATCAGGACCCTGCAAAGAAAAATGCCAACATTGAGGGCTTTCACTTAAATAAACGAAGCGAAAATGAAAGAGAAGTGAAAGGATACCTCATCAGCAATCTTGGGAAGTGGCATATCACCAGTTGGCTCCACCACCTGTGGAGACTTCCCTTTATCTGGACGAGAAGACTCTGCCACAACGGGCAGACCCATGGGAGCCTCTGCAGAATTCAAGAAGCAACGAATCAGAAACCAATAGCACAAGCAAAGGTAAAACATAAAAAAAATGTATTACCTTCTGGTTCGATGTTTGGGGGGTCGGCACCCTGGGAAGAAGGTGGCTCTTCCATTGGTTGTGATGAAAGTTCCGGGACTGAAGATTTCTCTTTAAGCATAGTCCCTTCATCAGCTAATTTGGACGAAGCAGCTTCAGTAGAGGATGTGGAGCTGTCAACACCAAAGCCTTCAAAGGAGAGGCTGAACTTTTTTGAGAAATTCAAGTAAACCATTAGAACATAGAAAGGTTTCAAGTAAACCATTAGCACATAGAAAGGTATGTTTGTGAATAAACAAAATTAAATTACCTTTCTCCTAACGATGAGAGGAGTGTCATCATCATCATCATCCTCCAAAATGGGAGATGCTGAAACTGGCCGTTTGCAGCTTAAGGCACTCTTAGCTGCAGTAGCCTTGGCAGGTAGAGAAGTAGATGGACGAATAGATTGTTTAGCACGAACAGGGAAGGAAGGAGCGGTCTGTCAATTTTTTAGAATAACAGGGAGGGACAGCCCAAGTTTGGCCAAAACCAAGTTGGCGAGCAAAAAATTGGGGAGCATATGTTTCAACCTCAGCTTTGGCATTAGTTCCAGTTAAGATATCGTGGAACAATTCCCTCCCAATCAAAAATTGAACCCAAACAAGTAGAGAGGCACTCGTACTATTTAGGGTGGATGGAAGTTGCACATAATCTGGGGTCAAATGAGCAGGAAAAAGAAAGAAGGAATCGAATTTAAGGAATAAAAGAATAAAAAAAATGTCTCTACTGGACATATGTACAGGGGTCAGTGGATCAATGACTTGTCCATAGCAGCTAACAGAACGACTGAAAATGGATGGAGCACCAAGTGGTGGAATATATGCTCTCAACCACAACTGAGTGAATCAAAGGGGGCCACTACCAGTGGGAGATGCACCATTCTTCATTTGAAACTGGAGGGAAGCCATGCCTCTATAAAGGGCGGTTATAAAGAAAGATCATAAGTTCAAAGGCCTACCACGTGCCAATTCATGAGCTATGGGTAAGTAGCTCACGGAATGTTTCATACTTGGCACGCAAAGAATATATTTACAAAGCCAAATCTGAAGGAAGGCCATACGCTCAACATGGGAAGGTTCAGCGCTTGAGTGATTATAAGAGCTTTGCAGGCTTGAATAGGACTCAGTAAGTTTCTTGTCAAATTTCGGGGCGACACCGAAAATTAAAATACCAGGAAAAATGGTATCGTACAAAGGTGGAAGATTTATTAGGGCCCCAACATCCCTTAAAGTAATAGACATGGGACCAAGAGGGAAAACAAAGGTATTATATTCAGAAAACCAAAAACTTAAAGCAATAGGAAAAAACACTGGGTCAAAAATTGGGGGTTGAAGAGCGATTTCTAATAAATCAGAAATCATAGCATGATCAAAAATTGCCTTGGTAGGACCATGGCCTATAAGGCGAGCATGCCATCTACGGAAAATAATATCAGATTTAGACCAAGTGCGAATACCTTTTTCGCGAATCGGCCTCAGCGGCAAAGAGTTCAGGAATAGAGGGCCATGAGTGCAAGGGAACAGCTGGCCCACCGCCCCTTGTTCGACAGTTTCGGCATTATTGAATGATGGACCCAAGTAGAATTCATTGAGGTTAGCACTAATTTGTGTAAGAAAGTTTGGATTTACATATGGCCTAGTAAGGAGTTTCTGAAAATCTTTGAAACTAAAGGAATCATCAGATTGAGTTTTTGAAGTCGCCATTAGAAACAAAATACAGTTTTGACAAGGTTTGCCTGGGAAACGTAGCAGAGAAGCAAGAAGATGAACAGTAAAATAGCAAGGAAGAAGCGCGAAATATAGACGTGGTCGAGTGGTGCAATGAAATTGCGTGTCCTTTTGGTTTATAAGGGTTTGTAACGTTGCACTTTTTCAGATTGTAGAAGAAAATAATGATTGAAATTCTTGGTAATTTCAAATATTGCTGAAAAATACAAAGTGAATATGGCAAAGATTAATAATTAGTATTAATTCTGCCATATTGGGGGGTAATTCTTGACACACTAAAAGTGCAGCCCAAATCGAATAGCCCAAGGAATAAAGCCCAATTGAGGAATTCCCAAATCAAATAGCCCAAAGAATGAAGTCCAATTGGGCAATTCAGGATAAAGGCCCAGACAGGGTTATTAATGAATGCAGCGAAAGCTCACGAACACAGTAATATCATCACCCAAGCTTGCAAGACGCCCAAGATCTGAGCGAATGGAGTACCTTACAGTCACCCAGAGCGATGACCTTGTTCTCGCCCATACCTTCGAATCGCCTAAGATCTTAGCAAACATAAAATGTTATGGTTATTCGGAAATGTAGTTATTGAAATAGTTATTGAGTAACCTTATCACATTCCACGATTCAAGGAACCCAGTTGAAGGCGGTTGAACGACAAAGAGTAGTGACAGCAGTTAGAGACGGCAGTTCCACGACAAGTTAGTCACCATAAAGAAAGTTGGTAGTTATACAGCAATCAAGCAGTTTCCAAGCAGTTGTCACGAAGAAATCATCAAAGGAATATAAAAGGAAGAGAAGACATAGAGAAAAAGAATTCCGAATCAAACACTCTCAAACAGAGAATATGTAATTTCAATTTCTTAGTTTAAACTTAAACATTTCTTTCAGTACTCGTGTGCTTGCGCCCCTTGGAGGCATTCTGTTTAGTTTCAATTGTAAATCATCGCCAATAAAACACCCATTTTTGAGACTTTGTCTCAAGAGGTTTGTTCTTTACACAATCGTTTGATCCCTTTTTAATTGTTAGCGACTACCCGCGCAAAACAGAAAGAAACAAAAGAAAAATTCTTACTGAAAGGTATGTCCAAATTAATTATTGTGAAAATGTTAAATCCAAACTCGACTTAATTTGGCACAAAGAATTCAGAGTTTGAGCATCAATTTCTTTCGATTTTTTTTTTTTTATCAATTTTGATTTTCAACTTTTGATCTCCTCTTGTTGCCATAGCTTTATTTTTCTGAGAAGTGGAACTCTGGCAAAATGGGTGTACCTTTTGGGCTTTGAGTAGAGGTAGGATGTGCTATAGAAGCGAGAAAATTACCGTGCTAGGTTTTGTTGCTGGTGTGGTGAAGGTGTGGCGGTCCCAAAAATGGATAATTGTAATGAAGAAAGGTGTGGTGGTGGTCGCAAACGGAGATAATTGTAGTGGGTTAGCTTTCGTAAAGGTTTGGAAATGATGTGGTGGCCGTCCAGTGGGTAGCGGAGGCTTTGAGTTTTGGCTTGGGTGGGTGGGACGAGGGGGATGAAGAAGAAGATGAATAGTTTTCTTTTCTTTTCTTTTTATTTTGTTTTGGTTATTATAGGTTAAAATGCAAAGTTACCATTTCATCCCTTTTAATTTGGTCAAAATTGGTTCAAGTCCACTTTTCTTGGTCAACTAACGATCAAATGGATGGTTTCCATCCAGTTGGACTCCAGATGCATATTTATGAAAGATTAGGGACATTTGCTGGCACAAATTGAAGGTTAAGGTAAAATCTGTAAAAATTGAAGATGTTAGAGACCATTGCTGCAATTTTCCCTAAAAAATAGATATTTTCATAGGTTAAATTGATAACGGGTAATGGGTTTTCCAAAATCCGTCGATATAACGGGTTTTGGGACAAGTTTTCAATTAGAGGTTTTATGAGCCTAATTGAACATAACTTGGTCTCGATTTTTGTGGTTGAACTGGCCGAATTGGTCCAATATGATTTTTAAACATGGCTTGGTGGGTTTTCAAGTGCATTATTATGGTTGTTTCTTTGGCCAATTTGTTCTTCAAATGATTAAAAGGTCAATTGAAAATTTTGGAACCAGGACCGAGACCAAAATTGAACTGGTTAAGCTTATAAAGTCTCCAACTAAAAACCATCCTAAAATAAACCAATCGATTTCTGAAAAACCTGTGACCTATATCCAATCATGTAAATTGATACTCCCTCCGTCTCAATTATATGGTTGAGTTTCATTTTTTTCTTGTCTCAAATATATAGGCCCGTTTCCTAATTTAGAATATTTTGTTTTGTTTCTTTACCAATATATTCTTATTCAATTTTCACCACTTAATATGCCGACTTCTTGAAATTATTTTCCTAATTTAGAATATTTTGTTTTGTTTCTTTACCAATATATTCTTATTCAATTTTCACCACTTAATATGCCGACTTCTTGAAATTATTCAAATACACACATTCCCACTTCTTTGAAACATGAAACAACTCTCATTTCTTTTTCTTCAAATTAAATTATTCAAATTCATTCACTAATTCCATCAATAATTTATTACTACATACTGAAATTAAATAGGGGTAAATTAGGAAAGATTTTGGCAAAAATTAATTTTTCAATGACATTAAAGAAGATTTCTTAATCCGTGTGAAAAATGAACCAAGCTATATAATTGGGACGGAGGGAATATATATTTTTTAATTTTTGTAAATATATATGTTTTAAATTTTGAAAAATCACCGGTTTGATCTCAATTTGATCCCAGTTCAATATTATGACCCTTGATCCTTTCTCTTTTTCTAGTTGATGGTCGGATCAATTTTTGAACTATTGATTTTTTGTTCAAAAGACTTCCTCTCTTTATAAGCATGTGAACTCTTGTTTTTAGAAGGGGAAAAAAAATAAAGATTTCCTTTTTGATAATCTAAGATCCATATGATTTGGCAATGTGTCAAACTGACGTGAAAATAATTATGTGTTTGACCTCAATTATTTGGAAAAAGCAAATATCGACTTTTTTACAAGCAAAATGAGTTCATGAACGTTTACCCACGAAATATCATCACTCATAGCTTGGTCAAGAGATCGTTATCACCCTCAATTAAGATACAACGGGCAAAATTTTGCATTGAAACTTTGATGATGCATAATTGTGATGTGGGTCCATGCAGGTCAACTATGAGATTTTGGGTGCTTAATGTGACATTTTAAAATAACTAATCAACATTGAACGTCCATTGCACTTTATTATGATTTTATAAGTGTTATAAAAGTAATATTCGAATATGTGTTAATGTTAATTAATTTAGAACTAATACATAAAAAAAAATATACGTGACAATGAATGTCAAATCATTTATTTAATTTTTAATTAAGTAAAACTCAATGTTAATTAGCATATATGAACTTAATAATGAAATATATTTTTGAATGATAAATTCTAATTAACTTATAATTAGAATTAATAATATTGAAATGCATAAATGAAGATGAATATTCATTAAATGAATGTGAATGTTAATTAATTGAAAATTAATAATTAGTGATTTATACATTAATGAGTACACAAGTGAAATGAATTTATCAAATGTACATGTACATTGATGATAACTTAATAATTAAATAATTTTAATACATGTTGAAAAATGAAAGGTAAGGTATCAATAAAATAATTGAATTATGGTAAAGCTAGAATCATAAAAGTAAATAAAAAATGATTTGTACTTGTTGTGATGTGATATTTAATATATTATTATATTATAGATAAAGCTATAATTATTTTTTGCACTACATTTTAATTGTACTCAAGATTCTTAATTTTTCTCAATATAGCACTTATATCCCTAATGATTTTTCAAGTCATTCTTATCGTCAAACTTTTCATTAGTTAACATATTTTGTATTTAATAATAATTTCAGTCTAAAAATCCATTAAAATGGCATAAAACAACTTATTTTTTCATCATATATATATTTTTTAAATTAATAAATAAAAAATGCAAAAAAAATATTAATTATTTTCCTGATTTCAAAATATGCAAACAAAATATTTTGATATAAATTATCATCAAGGACAAGACGTAATAATTAATGGAAGGTTGAAGATATGAACAAGGATCGAGGAGTTTAATTGTATTTAAAATGTGGTATATCAAATAAAAATTGTGCTGACAATATAACCACCTTTAATATGTTATAGATATCCCTTTCGTATAATTAAAAAATATATTAAGAAAAAAATACTTATATAATATTATTTCATTGCAAAAATATAACATTTAAATATTCATTTATTTTTTACTTGTCATGAATAAGCAAAGCCCAAGCAAAGCTCAAAAGCACCTTTCAAACTTCATCAAAATTCATATGTGATTACCAAAGAACCATTCAAACCACTAACATCTTAGTTACTTAACATCTTCTCAAAAGTCCTTTAACTTAACAGAATAACAAAAACTTAAAATTTTATATTAATAAATATTTTAAATAATTATACTGATATATATGTTGAGTCACTATGCAGTCGCTCAACTCGCGTACCCTTATGACCACTTTAAGGTCCAAGATAAAGAAATGATATTAGAAGGAGGCACGAACGGTAACTTATCTAGCCACTTAAATGGTCTAAATTGTAGCATGCAACTTCTAATTCAAGATTTTCCATTTCGAAGTATCAATTTTCCATTAAAAAAAATTTCTAATTAGTATAAGGATCAAACGTGAGCTAAATATGTAAACGTTGGATTTCTCTATTGTCAAATTTCAAAAATCTTTGGATTGAAGGAAGATGACTAAATCATGGAATTGCTACTTTGACTTGTACCGATATTGAAGAAGCTAAATAGACTTTCACCTTTCTCAGTGTCCATGGTTAAATCTTTTATTCGTGTACATGTGAATATAAATTAATTAGAACAAAATCGTTACTAGCACTGGCACTTGAATGTTACAAAAATAGGAACCATTCTGATCAAAATTTCATTTCTCGGCGTTGGAATACAAAGAAAAACAAAGAAAGGCTGTAACTAATCCCCACCAAGATTGGCATTCCTGTTCACAAAATAATAATAATAATAATAATAATAATAATAAATAAATAAATAAATGAAATTTGCATAAATATAACTAATTCTTATGTTCTGTTCATTGGGAAAATGAAAATCTGGGGTAGCAATTTGAGTACCTAGTTTTGCAACTTGAGTGCAGCTGGGATGAGGTGGGCGTGCCAATGATTCCAATTGCATAAGCATGGAGCCAACAACCAATCCACTTCCAAGTTTTTCTCTAACGACTCTCTCTCGCATATCAAATGACCAAAATCCAGTTATTTCATCAACAAAATCTTCAATTATAACCTTGATGAACAGGAACATCCCAAGCCAAACTGCAAATTTGGCCATTTTTCTTCTTTTTTCCTCTGTTTTCACTCCGTTGACCAAATTGACAACACAAGCAACGGCATAGAGAGGAAACCAAAAATACCAATCTGAAAACAATTGAAACTAAAAAAACCAGAGTTAGTCAAACAAACATGGAATTAAGACAGAAATGAAGAAAATTTTAAAAAAATCTGGGGGTATTGCGTATTGGTGACCTGACCTGACCTGGATCGTTCAATTGAAAATATGCAGATAGAGCAAAATGGAAAGCCATTAACATAGAGCAAAAGCGCAGTGATAGATTACTGACTGCAGCCATTTGG
This sequence comes from Olea europaea var. sylvestris, assembly GCF_002742605.1. NCBI lineage: Eukaryota > Viridiplantae > Streptophyta > Magnoliopsida > Lamiales > Oleaceae > Olea > Olea europaea. The sequence goes on from NC_036246.1 coordinate 5,297,260, forward strand.
TATTGATCGCAAACCGTAGTGGTTGAGGATTGACTTTCTGGGAATATAGAGAGAAGAACAAACTGTTTTCAATTATCAATCAGCAATATATTATTTAATTCAATTAAGGAGGCACACGGCTGTAATTTTAATGTGTTGAAACTACAGTTGACAGATTTCACTTTTGTTGACGATACAATTCTTAACGACTATGGATCTTAATTAGCAACACATTGATGCAGGGAAATGAAGAAGCTTCGAATTTGGAAGAAGTTTCTTTGCATTTTGTTGACCTCGAAAATTGGACCTTCCACATGGTCAATCAAGAGTTACTCCACGTATTCCTTCCTGCGCACAATCAACACACGGTCAGACGCACACGGTCGGGACCAGCAGGGGCGGCGGCGGCCGTATACGCTCCGACGGTCAAATCATGTTAAGGTGATCGGAACAGTACCCAAGGGTTATGCAGAATAATAGAGGGGAGGAGAAAATGTAAATGCTTGTTATGGAGTGCTATCTAGTAAGAGTTTCATTACTTTTGCCTCTTGCCAACCCTTGGGTATTTATAGGTGGGATGAACTGTTGGATGTGGGGCATGTGTATACATCTACGGTATGAGGTGTCTGCTCATAGGCGTCAATCAGCCGCATCTGTAGAGTGGGCGGGTAATTGCTTCTCCCGAGTTGAGTTGATAAGCCACATCAACTAGCCTCATGGAGACCTCAAATCAATTTAAACCTTAGGGGCAGAAAGGATCTTGGTAAAGATCTCATTCTGAAATTGATGGCGCATCTTCTGACAGAGGTCCCCGGAGTGTACTTCCCCTCGACATCACGGGCGAGGGCGCTTCGATCGGTTCGGCAGAATTGTCTGTGGCTCGCAGTGTGATAGCAGGTTGTTGACATTGGAGAGATCGCTTCGGAAACACTTCGGGTGGGTGTATATCAGGTCGGAGTGACTTGTGGTGGATATTCTGAGGTGGTTCAGATAGGGACGTAACAGTGATCCCCCAATTCCATGTATGAATATTTATATCATGGGTGGGCTTGCTTTTCTAACCGGATGTGCATGCATCGGTACGTGGACCGCGACATGTGGGAGATTGTGGGTTGATCTTCTAATTTCGCCGAAGCGACGATTTTAGGCAGATGCTCTAGAGCTTTGCTACTGCGTAAGGAAAAACACTTATGTGGAACCGAAGTGCTGCAAGACTAGATGATGTGTAGGAAGAAAATCAATGCAGCAACCGAGGCGATGACCTACAGTGGACTCGCGTCAGGTGTGTAAGTTTCGTAAAGGTGAGTGAGGAGCTCATCTGTGATCGGTGCACTGGCCCACAGGGACGACGCGTTGGGAGATGGCTAAAACTTTGTAAAACTTAGGAGAGAACGCAGCGATCGAGTCGATGACCCACAGGGGCTCCGCGTCGGTGCGTCTAACTTTGTAAAGTTGAGGGAGGAGCTCATCTGCCACCGATGCGCTGATCCACAGGGGACGACGTGTTGGGAGATGGCCAAAACTTTGTAAAGCTTAGGACAGCGACCGAGGCGATGACCCACAGGGGTTCCGCATCAGGTGCGTCTAAACTTTGTAAAGTTGAGTGAGGAGATCGACCTGAGGCGGGCATCTAACGTTAAATGATTTGACAGCTGTTACGTATTTCTAAAGTGACAGTTGGGTGCCATGCCCATTCCCCTAAAAGGCTGTTGCAGCTACTTATTGTCGACGGCTGGTGGTGATCGAGGTGAAGCGTTTTATGCGAACGTGAGGGTCACGGCAAGATCTTAGGCATAGATGAAATCTGGCGTTTCATTTCAACGGCCTGGATTGATGATGCGACGAACGGCCCAGATTGATTGCATTTGAATTCAACGGTGGAGATCAGCTGAAGCGTTCTATAAAAGGCGGACTTTGAGCGTCTTTAAAGCTTTTCACCTTTGTGCAAACAGAAAAATCTTATTGCTCTCATACCATTCGGGATTTTCGGCATGTTTCGAGCATTTCCGACGAGAAGTATCTATTTATGGCGACCTTACATCACTTTCTGAGCATTTTCGGCTGGGGAACCCTTTGAATTCGTAAGTTTCAGTATCTTTTAGGATATTTGTTTTCTGAAAAATGGCGTCTGAGGGACGTTCTGGTTCGGGGAGGGGACTAGAATTAGTGAGGATGGACGAGCCCACTGTGGCGACCTCCTCTGAGATAGCCGAAGCAATTTTTGGGAGGGAGAACATATAGAGGAGTCCGGATAGCCCGGTTGATACTTCTGTGCACTGGGGGGCGTTGGATTACCCCTCCAAACTAAAGGAGGCCGACCTAGAGAGACTTAGGGTAGAATATAGGATTCCAGATAGCGTAGATCTGATCCTCCCTGAGCCTGAAGAGAGGGTCTGCTACCCTAGACCGGGGTGCATGGCCATAAGTGAGGCGATTCTTAGAGCCGGCCTTAGGTTTCCACTCCATCCTTTCTTTAGGATGGTACTTAGGTCTTATGGATTAGCCCCAACCCAACTCAATCCGGACTCATGGAGCCAAATGGTGGGCTCCTAGATGTTGTGGAAAGAGGCGTCGCTTGGGGTTGAGATGCCCTTCTCCATCTTTTAGATCCTTTATATCCCTAAGGTGACAGCTAGGGGAGATAAGACCCGGGTTGGTATTACCTCACTTCATGGAGTTCCCATACTCCATTCGTGCTCGATCTGTCGAGCTCTATCAAAGAGTGGAAGGGCTCGTGGTGCTGGGCTGTAGGACGATGGGACACGATGGAAGGGGACCCCCTGGCGCCTCTTACAATCCCCACGAAGTACTCGACACTTAGTGAGTATCGCAGTTGCGTTTCTTTATATTTCTCTTCGGTTCGGATCGTGGCTAACATTTGCGTTTCTTTTGAAGGTACTTTTCCTCGGTGCAAACTGTCTTCTAAGGACTTCGACACCATTTGCATCATTTATCAGCTACCTCAGAAAAAGAGGTCATATCATCGGCTGATCAGAAAAAATCTGTAGTTCGTTACACACGACCTGATGGCATCTCAAGGTAACTGTCCCGAAGCTTTCATCCCATATTTCTGAAGTCTTTGCACTTATACTGATTCATTGTTTGTTCTTTGCAGATAACTTCAAGAAGAAGATGCTCGTGCGCCCCGACTTCAAGGCCATCCAGATTAGAAGCGCGGGCGCTGAAGACCTCCTCCTCCACCTACAAGAAGCAGATGGAGGACCTGGTGGACGCCAGTAAAAGGCTCCAGCCTCCAACAGAGGAGGAGGTGGCAGAGGACCCTGCGGCAGATCTGCAGCAGAAGGGCAAGAAGAGTGTCGCCCCTTCCAAATGCCCAACTGTGGCGAGGCCACCCCCTATTCTGAAGCAGACCACAATTCCAATCGGGATGGCCATTCCGGAGAAGAGGCCTGCATCCGAAGAGGTTGCAACTGCCCCGGCCACTTCGCCACTTGCTGCGATTTCTATTGCCTAAGTGCCGGGGCAGCAGAGGAGGAAAAGGGCCCGTTCCTCTATGGAGGTCGACTTCTTGGGCACCAATCCGGAGGAGTCGGTTAAGGAAGTGTTGGAGGCTCTTCCTCTGGAAATGGCTACGGTAGCTGTGGTCCACAACAAATACTAGACTGAAGAGTGGAAGGACCACACCGATTCCTACACGGTCGAAGATCTGGTCGCGACCAACAGTGTCTGCGTGGCCCGGGTGCTCAGCACTAGCATCCAACTGGAGGGCTTGGTGAAGGATTTAAATACTAAGAGGGAGGACCTCGCCAAGCGCCTCGAGGAGGCGATGCAATATGGAGATGCTGTGAGGGAGGCCCGGGCCAAGGCCACCGAGGAGGAGAAAAGAAGGAAAGAGGCCGAGGCCCAGCTATCTGCCACCAAAGCTGAAGTGGAGCGGCTGAAGAAAGAGATATATGAGGTGGAGTGCCAGGTGGCTGCCATGACTCGGCGAGTGGATCACGCCAACGAGCACCACCGGTTCGCTACGGAAGCTCTGGAGGCCTCAAACAAAGAAAAAGCAGAGCTGAGGCAAAAGGCGGAGGTTCAATCTGAGGAGATCGCCTCCCTGAAGAAGGAGTTGAAGTTGGCAGGGGAGGTGGCGGTTTAGAACTTTATTGACCACTTCGAAGAACGCCCCCTGTACGACGACTTCGCTAACTTTTGGGCCTCCTGGAGTGTCCAAGGCTTGTTGGGTCGGCTGAAATAGGTCCACCCTACTTTGGACATCTCCACTTTGGAGGCGGAGTTCGGGGGACCAATTGGAGGCCGGCCTAACATGCTTGCTGAAGAAGCTCCGGAGGCCCCGAAGGCGGTCAAGGCAGAAGCGGCCCGAGAAGACCCTCCGGTAGAATAAGGCCAACTCTTGTAATGGCTTCGGCCTCTTAGTATTTTGTATTGAAGTAAATGAAATGAAATATTTTGTTAAGTGTTTGTGCTTTTGCAGTTTTATTGTGTTGATCTATTTACCCTTGTATGAACACTCAACTAAGCGTCCCTTAATAATAACCAGTTAATAACAGAAGATCGGATCACTTAAGTTAATATGAAGTGGACCACTTAAGTAAGCATGAACTGCCTCTTAACGTTAATCAGTTAACAATTTGAGATTGGATCACCCAAGTAAACATGTTGAAGGATTGAGAAAGCAATTTACTAACCGATGTGGCACAGAACTGAAGTTTCATTACTTTAACAAATTACACCACACTTTACCAAGGCAATTTCAGCACTTAGTAAGCTAGGGAATTTACAACTAAGATCAGATCAGAACAACCATTCATTAGACAGTACTGAGATCGGATTGAAACAAAGGCTCATCATTGATAGTACTTCCTCAAGTGTTCGATGTTCCATTGATGAGGTAGTGCCTTTCCTGCCATATCTTCAATTTCGAAAGTACCAGGCCGGGTTTCTCTACGGATGCGGTAAAGGCCCTCCCAGTTCGGTCCAAACATTCCGGACACTGTTGGCTTCGAGGATTGGAAGACCTTTTTGAGGACGAGGTCCCCCAAGCGAAGAGTTCTCTTTTTGACCTTGGAGTTATAATAGCGGGTCATCTTTCGATGATATTTTGCCAAGTTCACTTGGGAAGCATCCCTTCTTTCTTCAAGGAGGTGGAGTTCGTTTATTCGAGCCTCGTCGTTGTCGATCTCATTGAAGTGTATCCGACGGTGTGATGGGACTTCGACCTCGACCGGGCTCATGGCCTCAGCCCCATAGGTCATTGAGAATTGAACTGTCTTTCATTGTCGGACACTAAGGAGTGGGGAATGCCGAACCTACAAATGATGTTCTTCCAGATGAATTTAGTAGTATTCGCCTCGGTGATCTTGGCAAGGGGTTCAGCCTCAACCCACTTAGTGAAGTAGTCAATGGCGACAATGGCGAAAGTTGCGCTTCCTTTTCCTTTTGGGAGTGGTCCAATGAAATCAATGCCCCACTTAGAGAATGGCCAAGGGCTGGTTACTACGGAGAGGTTTTGAAAAGGCTGCCTCTGAATATTTGAGAAGCGCTGGCACTTGTCGCATTTTCGAACAAATTGGCAAGCGTCCCTTTTCAGGGTTGGCCAGAAGTAGCCTTGACGGAGAACCTTGTGTGCTAGAGTCATTCCTCCGGAGTGATTTCTGCAGATTCTCTCATGGATTTCCCTGAGTATGTACGTGGCTTCTTCGCCTCTCACGCGTCGAAGAAGTTGTAAAGAGTATTTTCTTGCAGGACGAAGTGTGTAGCCCTTCTTCTTCTTAACTTTCACGCCTCGTTTTTAGAGGCAGGCAGGGATTGATCTTTCAGATAGGAGATGATAGGCTACATCCATGATGGGGTGTCTTCTATCCATAGTACCTCTTCACCTCCGGAAGTGGAGGGCTTTGATAAGTGCTCAATAGGGACAACCTTTAGCAGCTCTGAATCCTTGCTTCTGGCCAGTTTTGAAAGGGCGTCTGCATGTGTATTTTCTAGGCGGGGGACTTGAGTCAGTTTGAACCTTTCAAAATGAAGAACTAGGTCCAGCACCAACTTCAAGTATGCAACCATGCTACTGTCCTTGGCCGCGAAGTTCCCGTAGACCTGATTCACTATAAGTTGAGAATCGCTGCTCACCAGGAGCCTTCTGACTTGTATCTCTTTAGCAAGTCTAAGACCTGCCAGAAGGGCCTCGTATTCAGCTGCGTCGACTTTAAAACCAAACCTTACTGCGTAGCTTAGCTTATGGCCTTCCGGGCTTTCCAAGACGATCCCTGCCTCGGAGTCAGTCTCTCCTGAGGACCCATCAATGAAAAGTTTCCATGTGGAGGGCTCGGCTAGTTCCATTGTCACCTCCATTTCTAGGGCTTTGGCAAACTCAATCATAAAATCTGCAAGAGCCTGGCCCTTGATGGTGTGTCGAGATCAGAACAATAGATCGAACTTACTGAGCTCGATTGCCCATTTTAGTAGGCATCCTGATGCGTCTATTTCCTGCATCACCTGCTTCAACGGGAAGTTAGTGAGAACTTCGATTGAGTGGGCCTGGAAGTAAGACCTCAGTTTTCTAGAGGCTGTGATAAGGGCGAGTGCCAGTTTCTCCATGTCTGGGTAGCGTGTTTCAGTTCGGAGAAGTGTTTTGCTGACGTAGTACACTGGCAGCTGGCACTCATTTCTTCTCTGACTAGGACGACGCTGATCGCCACATCCGAAACCGCTAAGTATAGTAGTAGTGACTCATCTGATTGAGGTTTCGATAAGAGGGGTGCCTCTTCGAGGTGCATCTTCAGCGCCTGGAAGGCTTCCTCACATTCAGGAGTCCATTGGAACTTTTTTCCTTGCTTAAGTACATTGAAGAAAGGCAAACTTTTATCTGTGGCTCTGGAGATGAAGCGATTACGTGCAGCTATCCGACCATTGAGGCTCTGGACCTCCTTTGGTTTCTGAGGTGACCTCATCTCTAGCAAGGCCCTTATTTTCACTGGATTTGCTTCAATTCCCCTTTGATTGACAATATATCCCAAGAACCGACCCGATGCCACTCCAAAGATGCATTTGAGAGGATTCAACTTCATCTTATATTTTCTAAGTATCTGAAAAGTTTAGTCGAGGTGACTTACGTGTTCGGCTGCCCGGAGGCTTTTGACTAACATGTCTTCCACGTAGACCTCCATGGTTTTGCCAATAATTTCGGCAAACATCATGTTGACCAGCATTTGATATGTAGCTCCGACATTCTTCAATCCGAAGGGCATGACTTTGTAGCAGTACACACCTCTGTCCGTAATAAACGACGTAGCTTCCTCATCAGGTCGGAACATGGGTATCTAGTTGTACCCTGAGTATGCATTCATGAAACTAAGTAGTTCGTGTCCAGCAGTGGAATCCACAAGTTGGTCTATCCTTGGAAGCGGGAAGCTGTCTTTAGGGCACCTCTTATTCAAGTTTGTGAAGTCTACGCATACCCTCTACTTTTCGCTGGGTTTTTTCACCAGGACCGGGTTGGATATCCACTTCGGATAGATGGCTTCCCTTATGAAACCACTGCGGCTAAGTTTGTTCACTTTGTCTTTCAATGCCTCGTACCTCTCCGGAATGAGGGCACGTCTCTTCTGTCGATGGGGGGTACAAGAGGCGTTGATGTTAAGATGATGGCAACTATCCTTGGATCTATTCCCACCATGTCTTCATGCTTCCAAGCGAAGACATCCAAGTTCCTTTTCAGGAAGCTTATCATCTGTTCTTTTGCTTCGGGGGACAGTGTCTTCCCTATACGCAAGACCTGACTGGGGTTTCCTGGGTTGGCAAAGAAAGTCTTCAGTTCTTCCATTGGGGTTGCATTTGGTTCAGAGTCAATTATTCAGGGATCTAATTCATCAAGAGGGTGCCCTTGTTCAGGGGCCTCTTCCATGTCGACGTCTTCCTCTTGCTCAGAGGTATGTCCTTGTTCAGGGACGTCGAGCATTTTCACGTCTGTATTGGTTTCAGTGGAAACTTCCGTTAGGATTACATTAACAGTTCGGGGCTCTGACTTTCATAGTGAGTTTAAGTAGCATGCTCTGGAACCCATTTGATCCCCTCAGACCGTTGCAATCCCATGTTTAGTTGGGAATTTCATTAGTGGATGGACATGACGGCCCAAAGATCTTTCAAAGCGGGTCTATCCAATACTCCATGATAGGCCGATCTGTGGTCTACCACCAAGAATTCCATGAAGTGTTGGGCCACTAGGGGTGCCATACCCATCTCGACAGGCAGAGTGATCCGCCCTCGTGGGACGATGTTGTCCCCAGTAAATTCGAATAGTGGGTCGGTCATGGGGATCAACCCATGTTCAATCTGCATTTTGTTAAAGGTGGAGCCGAACAATATGTTCACCGAACTGCCATTGTCGACGAGCATGCGTTTCAGTCCGTTTCTAGCAACTACGGCTCTTACAACCAGCGCATCACAATGGGGGTGATGAACCCCCTTTGCATCTTCCTGGGAGAAGGTGATTGGGGCCATCCTATCGACTGCTTGTGACTTGTTGACAATGTAGGTAATCATCGGTGGGTCCTTTGCTTCCCTCGTGTAATTTCTTTAGGCGTTCCTGGTGTTGCCGCCGATGTGAGGTTCCCCAAGGATTGTGTCGATTTCCCTGATGACTTGGCTCCCAGAGAATGGGGCCTGATCTCTCTATCTAGACTGACCTCGGTCCCTAGATTCTCTTCTCCGAGGTGATTGCCCTCTATGCCCTCTCTCCTCCCTGTTCGGGGAGGTAGATCTGCAAGGATATTCGCTTCTGCTGGAATGGTGTGGGTTGCTCCGATCAGGGCGTCGATTAACGTCTCGGCATTCACTAGTGTCATGCCCATAGAGTTGGTGGAACGTGCAAAACCTAGCCCCTTCCAAGGACCTGTTTGACCTTTTCTTCTTCTTCTTCTTACTATCAGCTCTTCCGGATGGTCCCACTTCTGTAGGAGTATTTTCGTATGCCAACACCGGCACTGCATTTAACGTGGCGAAAGCCAGCGCCTGTCCGGAGGTGGGAGCTATGGTATGAGCTGCTTGAGTCCATTGTTGAGTAATAAGGTATGCTGTGGGTCCTCGACCTACCTGCCTCTGAGGTGGAGGAAGTCCCTGCGCGGCACGATTTCGGTGATCAATTATGTGATTTCGTCCGTAAACCTGGCGAGATAGCTTTTTAGCGTTTCTCCAAGGGCATGCCTCATGTCCTGCAGGCGTTGCACTGGGGCCTCTCCTTCTCTTTGCAAGAGGTACTGATTCAAGAATGTCTTCTTCAAATCTGGCCAACTTCTAATGCTTAGGGGAGGAAGCCTGCTGTACCAAACTTCGGCGGCTCCGCCTAACGTTAAATGGAAGGCTCTGCATTTCAAAGCGGGCGAGGCTCCCCTGAGACTCATTTGTGTCATATACTTGGTGAGGTGCTTCTCCGGGTCCTCCTTTCCTTCATGCTTGGAGATCTTAGGGGGCATGAAATTTGCTGGCATTGGGAAACTTCGGATCTCCCTTGAGAAATGGAGATTATCATCATCATCGTCGATCTCATAAGACCGACAGGGCCCATCCGACCCTTCATCATCTTGGGTGTTTTGAGGAGGAGGAGGTGCTTCTCCTCGACTCTCCCAATCGACTAGGTTCCTTCTGTCCCTCCTATTTCTAGGAGGAGGATGAGTCTGTTCTTGTTCCTGATCTGTCCGAATTGATCTTCTCACTGGGCGGACCCTATTACTAGGATCCTCCCCTATCCGGTCGAAGAAGCTTACCGACCTTTATTCTTCATATTTTTGAGGGAAATTGTCCCCCAAGTATGGTTCTGATGGCTGGTTCCCTTGCACATAAGAGGTGGCTTCGGCGCCCAGGTCTCTTTCGAGGGGGCGTTCTCTGTGTTGACTGGTGTGGCCTCGGGAACGAGATACTGGGGCTTCCTCTGATTACCTCTTCTTCAAAGGCAACCCTGTGTCCTCCAAAATTTTCATCTTCATTACTATAACTCATCTTATCTACCTTTTCGAAGGTGTTAAGAACTTTGATTGTAGGTTGACTTTGTTTTTTTTTTCAAGAACGTGCCCTTTTCAGGGTTAGTCGATAGTCTTCTGGTGATCTCTCCAATGGAGAATGCAGAACTTGGAACGGGAAATGTTTCCCATAGACGGCGCCAATCTGTTGACTTCGAAAATTGGACCTTCCACGTGGCCAATCGAGGGCTACTCCACGTATTCCTTCCTGCGCACAATCAACACACGGTCAAACACACACGACCGGGACCAGCGGGGTGATGGCGGCCGTATACGCTCCGACGATCAAGTCAGGTTCAGGTGATCGGAACAATACATAGGGATTGTGCAAAATAATAGAGGGGAGAAGAAAATGTATATGCTTGTTATGGAGTGCTATCTAGTAAGAGTTTCATTACCTTTGCCTCTTGTCAACCCTTGGGTATTTATAGGTGAGATGAACCGTTGGATGTGGGGCACATGTATACATCTGACGGTATGATATGTCTGCTCATAGGCGTCAGTCAGCCGCGTCTGTAGAGTGGGCGGGTGATTGCTTCTCCCGAGTTGAGTTGATAAGTCACATCAATTAGCCTCATGGAGACGTCAAATCAATTTAAACTTTAGGGGCAGAAAGGATTTTGGCAAAGATCTCCTTCTGAAACTGACGGCGTATCTTCTGATAGAGGTCCTCGGAGTGTACTTCGCCTAGACATCACGTGCGAGGGCGCTTCGGTCGGTTCGACAGAATTATCTGTGGCTCGCAGTGTGATAGCAGGTTGTTGACATTGGAGAGATCACTTCGGAAACAATTCGGGTGGGTGTATATCAGGTCGGAGTGACTTGTGGTGGATATTCCGAGGTGGTTCAGATAGGGACGTAACACATTTTATTGTTTAATAAAAAATCAATAGTGAAATTAAAAAAAAAAAAGGACTAACAGTAATCAAGTTTAAATTACAAAAACGGTGATTCTGTTTATATAACGTACATCTTCATCTCACTGAATCAACCAACGTTTGGTTATTCAGTTAATTTTTAGCTTATAATCCACTCAAACTCATGAAATGAAATGAAGTTAAGATTAGTATAATTTCATTAATAAGATAAGTTAAACAATTCTTTCTATATCGACATAGAACTTACATCCACTCTAACTACTTGTACGCAATATCGCATTTGTGATTTAACACAACATTTATCTAAAAATGTCAACTTTATAATAAGAAGCATGTCCAGTCAAAATTACTTGTGTTGTTCCAATTTTCTATATATTTGAGGGCCCAAATTACAGTCATTCATTTCTAGGCACGGATCCTTTTTATGCTTATTAAGACCCCGTTTGGTAGTCATTTTTTTAAAAATGTATTTTTCTCTCTCTTTTTTTCAACCACACATTCTTTATTAAAATAATATTATACGTTAATCAAAAACTTTTTCTTATTTCTCAACCACACATTTCACATCAATTTACTATTGTAAAATGCATTTTTACATAAAAATATCTAACAAACACCCCTTAAACTACTCAAATACGGACAGTTGACATGATTTAAAAATAGGTGCAACGTGTCAGCACTCGTGTGGCTTCTTCTTCTTCTTTTTAATTGTCCAATGGATGCTTGAAACATGTCACCAAAATGGCCTACTCGTGTAGCAAAGTTCTTTCTAATGCAGCCATTGGCTATGATGATTCGAACATGTTGCTTTATTTCCACTCCTCAATTATTGCACTTGCAGAGTAATCTAGCACCGTCCTTGTCCATAAAATAATGCACAAAAGCAAAGTCAAAAGTAATTCAAAACAACGTATTAGTGGTCTGCTTTTAATGCTTTGGTATGCAACTTATGCCCCTTAATGGGACCTATATTAGTTAACTTGTCTTTGGAATATCTATAATTAGTCAAGAATTGGATTAATGAAATAGTGGTAGTATGTAAGAACTTGGGTTGTGTTTGAAATTGTTATAATTAGGTCAAAAGCTTTCAATATGTTAATATATAGACTTTAATAATTTGTTTTCGAGAAAAACTACAGTTATCGTCTCTACACTTTTCCACTTTTTCTGTATTTGTATTTAAAGTTCATTTTTGGACAATGCTAGTCATAATCACTTTTTGGTGTCGGTAGTTGTTAATGATAGAAATTTTCCATAAAGTAAGTTAAGATAAATCAAATTACTCAAAAGATTTTCTTGACTAGCTCTACCATGTCTTGGCTAGTTTTAAACTAGGCAAAGGAGGATGGTTGCAATAGCTAACATTCAATGTGAAATTTCGTCAAATGTAACATGGATTTCTTCTTGGGACGTTTCATCTTACTAGCATGAGATGTCGCATCAAGCACTATCTCAAACGGAATAGAAAAAATATTCACTTGACATCAAATTTTTTTAAAATTTATAATTTGTTGTTTGCTTTGCTCAAATGATGTTGAGGCGAGGGTGAGTGGTAAGTAATAAATATTTCAATAATCTTTTTAATCCACTACCGTTTATTAAGAATTAATCTGGTGTTGATAATTGAAGCCAGGAATCTAGGCATTAAAATTGACAGTACTGGATTTTAGTTGAAGACGTTGCACAGGAAAAAGCTTAAAAACAAAAACACACACACATAGAGCCCCACTGCACAATGCATGCTTGTCTCTCTTCGATCACTCTGTGTGTGTGTGTGGGAGAGGAAAAGAATTCGCACAGGCAAAAAAACAAGAAATTCTGAGAGACTGAGACCGACATTAAAAAATCAAGTGAAGTTACAAAAACAACCCATATATTATCATCACTTTCTTTGATTTTACTTAAACTTTTGATATTGCTTCTTTCTTTACAGCAGTTTTTATAATTATAAAAAATATTTATTTATATTTTCTCATCATTCCACTCTGTTAAATCTATGTTAAAGTAGTTCCCTTGATGCTTAACATCAAAGCACCTTTCAATCATTTTCAGAGGGCTCGTGGATTCATAAATTAAAGCTATTGGGTTTTCAGATAGTCCCCTCAGATTTCGCGTTTGTTGGTTAGTGTTTGTGCTTTTTCTGGGGGTCTCTAAGATTTTGGCTAGTTGTATGAAATTAGAACAACATTTTGAAGAGTTATGTTTGGTAATTACCCTTTTCTTCTACCAATTGTGGTTTATGGGTTTTCTGATTTCTGAAGATCTGCATTATTGGCCATAAAGATTATGTTTTTTCCTTTCTTCAAGTATTTGTGGAGAGATTCTATCGTAATGGAATTTAGTCCATTAATTTATGTTTGCTTCTGGAATCTGAATTTCATTTTGGTAAGAACTTTTTCTCCTTCTATCTTTCAGTCAATTGCAAGGACCCAGGTTTAAATTCAAAATTAGACCTTTTTATTCTTTGTCTTAATTGAGGACAGAGAGGTTGTTTAATCTGGGTTGAAGTAAATGTTTGTTGGAATTCTTTAGGGTCCACATTCTTTGTCATTTGTAAGAGCCAAAAATTGACTTAAGGGGTTAAATTTCTTGCTGAAATGGCTGAAATTAGACTTACAAGAGTAGACCAGGGTCAAACTAAAATTAGAAATGTTCCAATTGCCGTGACCCCAGAGGGATTCTGGTGTTGCCCCTCTCCTGTTGTCTTCCAAAGGTCACTTAAGACACAGAATCATCTAAACAAGTCCAAATCGTCTCCTCCGAATCCTAGTGCTTCAGTTCAGAAAAAGCAAACCTCAGAAAACGAGAAAAAACCAGGAACAACAAAACCGAGGACAGGTCTCGTAACCAACGATCAAAGAACTTGTAGTTCAGATGCTCCTGTTCTTAATGCTTCAGTGAGTGAGAAGATGCCTCGACCAAAGATTGAAAATGTGCCAAGGAAGGTTTCAATTGAGTTTGGTGAATCTGGAACCAGTGATCTAAAAGTAATTTTGCTGGGAAAGCAGGGATTTGCTGTGAAACTGAGTGTTCACAGGAGTATACTAATGGACAATAGCAGTTATTTTGCCCACAAGATATCAGAACAGAAGCCTATTTTTCCCTGCCTTGAAATCGATGAATGCGAGGATGTTGAGATATATGTTGAAACTGTCGGATTAATGTACTGCATAGAACTGAAGCAGCAGTTGATTAAGCAGAGCGTTGCACGTGTTCTGCGCATATTGAAGGTAATTTAAAAACTATCCGTGGATTTTCACTTTCCGTTTAATAGTTTATAGCTAAAGTGTAATTACAACTTATAAAGATGATCCTCGTCGTAGTTCGAGTTCATCTTAGAGAATATATATGAGCACGCATGCACACTCAACCGAGATTTTAGATACTTTTGTAGGCATTGCTCCAACTTTACCTTGTATGAGTGAGCATAACAATATTTTGTTTGAAAAAGTTTTTAGTCGGCCCAATTTAGCAATCGAGTAATAAAGTTGTTTATAGATATAGAACTTGAGATACTTGGTGGCCATTTGGAATTGTAAGGAAAATTGGCATGTCTAACCCAATTTGAAATCTCACTGGCCTTGGTTGCATATGGTTTTACACAAAGCGCCACCTTTAGGTTTGCAGTTAACCTAGATTTCTGTGGCAATTGGGCCAGCAACAACCTGAAATATGTCATGATTTGTAATTATGAATCTGGGTTTGGGCATTTTACCGTTGTCAGAATTGAATGTAGGATGGACTAGTTCTCACTACATCAGAGAGGATTTCTGAAAACAATGCCCGAAAAATTCTTCTATTAAAACATCTTTGTGTTGATCTGGAGGTGTACTCAGGCAATAACTTTTCGGTGTTAGTATTATATCAATAAGTTGAATGGAGTAATTTTATGTTTGTAGTGCAGGATAATATTCTGTTGAATGTACCCCTCAATTATGTTGTCAAAGTACAATGGCACCTGTTTGTCTTACTATTTATATAATTCAGCTGTAGTAGTGAGCAGTACATCATATCATTAACCAATATATCCAATACTAACCCTTGACAAACTTAACCTAATTGTGCGCAATACATTCCATACTTCTATTTCTATCTTAGGTTGCAGAACAACTTGGTTTCACGTCATGCATACAATCATGTTTGGAGTATTTGGAAGCAGTCCCTTGGGTGGGGGAAGAAGAAGAAGAGAAAGTGGTTTCTTCAGTGTTACGTCTCCAAGATGAGGGCATTGGAGTCACACCCGTATTGAAACGAGTTTCTTCTCATATTTCAAAGCCACCTAAGGACACTCTCTCTTATATATTGGAGCTAGTACTCAAGAGCAATGAGGAGAGAGGGCGGCGTGAAACGAAATCCATTGTACTGAAACTTCTTAGAGAAAATAACTGTCTTCCGAGCTCTTCAGGGTTGTCCTACTTATGCCGTGAAACACTGTATGCGTCGTGCAGAAGCTGCCTAGATTTGTTGCTTTCTCTTTTCAAACAAGCTGCCGAACCCAATTTTACCAACAAACCAGTTGATTATGGAGAACCGGTGGTGAAGTTGATGGCCATAGAGGCTGATAATCTCACATGGTTGCTCGATATTTTAGCCGATTGGAAAGAAGCCGATGAATTTGCAGTAATGTGGGCTAGACAGCAAGAATTGGCTTCACTTCATTACAAACTTCCGATCATGTCACGCCACCATGTAAGCACGATTACGGCAAGGCTGTTTGTTGGAATAGGAAGAGGGGAGCTTCTTCCATCTAAGGATACTCGTCACTTACTATTGCAAACCTGGCTACAGCCATTGATCAATGACTATAACTGGTTACAACATGGAAGCAGGTCATTTGACAGGAAGGTTGTGGAGGAAGGAATTGGCAGGACAATCCTTACGCTACCTTTGGAGGACCAGCAAAGTATTTTACTTTTTTGGTTAGAAAGTTTTCTGAAGGCTGGCGATAACTGTCCAAATCTTCAGAGGGCTTTCGAGGTCTGGTGGAGGAGGACATTCATTAGACCATATGCAGAATCAGGATATCACCAGCAAGAACAGTAGAACTACGGATTTCCAACATGGATATGTCAATGATATTGTTTTTCTTGAACCAATTAAATTTTGAATGGAGTGAGAAGCCTTCTTGAAGTCTAGGAGCGATTAGCCTTATCTGCTACAGGGCTAACGAGACATGAACGTAAATTTTTTGCTTAAAAAGTTATGACTCTGCAAGTTTCATTTTGTGTGCGTTTGAAATTAGTTGGATATTGTTAGTTTATCCAATGTAAGGAATTTTCATTAATGCAATGACAGTTTGAGTTCCCTAACCTTTTTAAACTTGTCTTTCAGACAGCATAAATGGTAGGTCTATATGCTAAATGCCTAACTATATTGTCTTTTTCACATTTGTTCAAGTTCTTGTTCTGTCATTGTACATTGCATTTGCTTGTTCTAATTGTTGTGCTCGTTATAAATTTTACCTAGCATGCATTGCGTTAGGCTTAGCAAACTGGTTGGCATTTTGATGTAGCATAAAGTAACATAAATAAGAAAGAAAATCACCATCAGCAGAAGAAGAACAGAAATAGCAGAAGAAGAGGAGAAGAAGACGAGGGACGAAAAAACAGGGAAAGAAAGAGGAAGAAAAGGGAAAGAAGAAAATACCAGAGAAGAACATGTGAGGGCAGTAAAGTCTGTTAGTTTCCTGCCTTTCTTTCACATCCAATACAAACCACTTATAGATAAAAGTTACGGGCTTGGGTCAGGCCCATAAATGCAAACCCACTTTAATATAGTCCAAAATAATAAAACACAAAAACAATCAATTGGATAAGACCCAAAATAATCAAATGGATGTCCTCATCAGCTTTACCTCGCAATGAAACTCCCATGACGAACTAGGCTCATGCGTTCTGTTGAGCTCCAAATTGCTGGAACTTAATCTGAAGACATTGCAGATTTTATTAGGACAGGTATGATAATAATGTTACAGAAGCAAGAATCAATTTCGATTTGTTCGCTCAGCTAACCATATTTCTCCATGACTCGTCTTGGCCTATAGGCTGGTTTCAAGTTGGACTAGGCTTCGCCAGACTAGCCCAGCAGGCATATTGCACTAATGAATTAAGCTAGTTGTACACAATGATTTGAAACCTTTGAGGTATCAAAATGGAGGCCATAGATTTGAATATGTATTGTTAAAACTCTATGTCATGTTAAAAAGTGTGAATAAGTTGTCACGTCTGTCAACTATGGTGTAAGTGTAGCAAAACTGTTGCACTAATAAAAGGAAAAGAATAGGGTTTTAGTTTTTCCAACACGTTTTATTTTTTATCCAAGAAAAGCAAATTTGATTTGCAGATTCCAACTAAACTACATTGTTATTGCATAAAGAAAGGCCAATTTTGTAAAACTTAGTCCGAATAGCCCAACAAATGCATGTCCTATTAATATGCTTCAACATGTTCTTGAATTCTTGAGCAACCACTTCAATAACTTGGTATTTTGAAATATGGAAGAAACTCAGAAATTAAGATCTTGTTTGAGCTCCATTAAAATGTTGAGAATGCATTTTTAAATAGTAAATTGATGTTGAATATATGATTAAAAAATTAAAAAAAATTGAATTTACGTGTAATATTATTTTATTGAAAAATGTGTTGTTGAAAAGAAGATAGAAAAAAATGTATTTTGTAAGAAAAATTAATATGCGAGGTGTTCTTTATTTTGTGGAAATGAAAAATCTCTCTTTCTGGAAAGAAATCATTTGAAATGGCCAGTTGACCCATGTCTATTTTCACTTTGGCCTTTGACTGATTTTAATAAAAAAAGAAAAAAAGAGAGAAAATCGAATTTAAAGACATTTGTCCAAAAATACGCCTCCATCCCTTTCAATTCCTTCTTTTTTTTTTTTTGTGTCAAAACTCATAGTCGGGATCCAGTCCATCAACAGTCAAACTCATCGACGAGACACCCCCGATTGCCGACGAACTTCTTCTTGTAAATGTTAGTTTTGGTTGAGTTTTAATTAAATTATGGTTTGGAATATTATTTATGGTGTGAATGTTAAATTTAAGAGTTTTCAATATGTTGTTGGTATTATTTAGGGTAGATGTTGAGTATAAGTGAAGAGTGAGATGTGTTTCGGTGTGTAGGGAGCTCCATCTTGCTGGGAATGGAGGAATCCGATAAGATGAAGAAGAAGACTATTGACAGTCGACCTCTAACAGCCGGCCAACTGTCAAAAAAAAAGACTGCCAACAGCTGGTTAAAACTAATTGTTAATAGCCTTTTTAATGAACTATTAATAGCCGGTTTAACAGTCGTGGGTTGACTGTTCAGCCCACCACTGTTAATTGTAGTCAACCAACCTTTATTTGTTTTTTTTTTTAATTTTTTAAATTAAATTAAATCACTTAATATTTTCAATTTTAAATTAAATAATATTTTTTTAATATCAATTTTAAATAAATTTTAAATTTAATTTTTATTTGTATTTAATTTTAATTATTAATATTTGGTAATAGGATAAAAATTTCATATTCTTTATTTAATTTGAATAATTTTTTATTTTAATTTTAATTTTTTATTTTTGGTAATAGGGTAAAAAATACATATTTTTATTTAATTTGAATAATTTTTTATTTTTATTTTTATTTGGTTCACTTAATTTTTAATTCAAATTTTAATTTTAATTTTTGGTAATAAGGTAAAAATTTCATATTCTTTATTTAATTTGAATAATTTTTTATTTTTATTTTTATTTGGTTCACTTAATTTTTAATTCAAATTTTAATTTTAATTTTTGGTAATAAGGTAAAAATTTCATATTCTTTATTTAATTTAAATAATTTTAATTTTAATTATTAATATTTGGTAATAGGATAAAAATTTCATATTCTTTATTTAATTTGAATAATTTTAATTTTAATTTTAATTTTTTATTTTTGGTAATAGGGTAAAATACATATTTTTATTTAATTTGAATAATTTTTTATTTTTATTATATTCGGTTCACTTAATTTTTAATTCAAATTTTAATTTTAATTTTTGGTAATAAGGTAAAATTTTCATATTCTTTATTTAATTTAAATAATTTAATAATTTAATTTTAATTTTTTTATTTTCAATTTAACTTTTATTATTAATTTTTGGTAATAGGGTAAAAAATACGTATTCTTTATTTAATTTAAATAATTTTATATTTTCATTTTAATTTCAAATTTTTATTTTTAATTCTAATTTTTAGTTTCTATTTTAATTTTTGGTAATAGGGTAAAAATTTCATATTATTTATTTAATTGAATAATTTTATATTTTCATTTTAATTTGAATTATTTATTTTTAATTCTAATATTAATTTTTATTTTTATTTTAATTATTAAATTTTAGTAATAGGTTAAAAATTTCGTATTCTTTATTTAGTTTGAATAATTTTATATTTTAATTTTAATTTTAATTTTAATTTTTTATTTTTATTTTAATTTTAATTTTAATTAAAATTAATTTTTGGTAATAGAGTAAAAATTTCATATTCTTTATTTAATTTGAATAATTTTATATTTTAATTTTAGTTTTAGTTTTATTTTTTAATTTTAATTTTAATTATTAATTTTTGGAAATAGGGTAAAATTTTCATATTTTTTATTTCATTTGAATAATTTTATATTTCCATCTTAATTTTAATTTTTTATTTTAAATGTAATTATAATTTTAATTATTAAATTTTTGTAATAGGGTAAAAATTTCATATTCTTGCGTATGGCGTATAGTAGTTATGATATTAATTTTTATTTTTATTTTAAAGTGAATTTGTGTCTTAGGTAGTAGTTACGATTCAATTAGCATAATTTTAGATTATTATGCTTCATTCCATTATCTCCTGTATAATGTTCTAATATTCTGTTTCAATTTTTGTAGGATGGATTATCATCTAGATACAGCGTTGAGACGAATGTGAGGCAAAGCTACGTGGAACAGTAGCTTTGACAGTTTCACCACGGTACTGGAGCTGCTCGATAATCAACATGTAGATATACTGCGCCAGTCATTTCTGTGGCTTTTGTACCAGTTGAAAGACTTGCAGTACTCATGTCAGATCATCGATGCTCTTTTATGTTGTTTACTGAATCTAGTTGACAACGATACCCTCCACTTCAATCTTGGGGACAAAGTCGCTAGCTTCTCCATGTTCGAGTTTGCACTGTTCACTGGATTGAAGATTACGGGCGATGACGCAGTTAGTGACGGGACTTAGAGAAGAAATAGGCTACAGGATACTTACTTTCACGGATAGGGGGCAGTGGTTCCGCCTCAGCTGATCGACGCAATCAGGAGGGGTGACGAGATGTTAGACAGACTGAATTTAGGTTTGGTCTATCCTTGAAAGCGTGGTGCGATGTCACCACAAGAAGACTGCGATCGACCACTTCCACCTGGAGATCGTCGACGACATTGATCGCTTCAATAACTATATGTATACGACCTCGATCACTCACGTCTGACACAGGGACAGCTCGAGCTGAACTTGGAGCCAGTGGTTGTGCTTGTTCCTCGGATGGCTAGACAGGCGGACTTAACTGTGCATGACGGATTAGCCATCATGTGGGACACGACAACTGCAAGACAGTCCATATTGTAAATGTTTGTAAATTTATTTTTAAATTTTTAAATTAGGTTTTACATAATTGGAATTGAACTAATACATTATTGTTCATTTGCAAGGGCGATTATGGCATTTTTGAAATCAAGTATATTGTAATGTATGTACGACTTATACGATTTTAATGGTGATCCATAAATTTATTATAATTATTCTTTATTTGTAATTATTTTGTAAATATTTTCAGCATTATTTGTAATTTAAATTTTTTGTAATTATTATTTGTAATGTACGTACGATCGTCGAAATTATTATTCTTTATACATTAAATTTTTTTATTTTGTGAAACAATTGCTTATTAAAGTACGATGTAATTTGAAATATCATAAAATAAATGTAAATACTGTTTATTTCAGATCGACAACATTACAAAATGGTCTAACTATCAGTTAGGGGAATTTGACTTGTACAATATTGGGGAGTATGCCCTATTATTTGTACCTGCTGCACCTACGCAGTTGAGAAAATTCTCCGGTAGATAGTTTTCTAGACGTACTTGAACGTCCAGGACCACGCGGTTCAATGAGAGATGACGATAATGTATTGAGTGGGGAAATATGGTCGGGAACTTCCCACTCGACTTTGTTCGATAGAGGAAATATTGTCTCAGCATACGCAACTCTCCAAGAATTAGTCATGTAATAATGAGAGCACAATGTTCTCACTGCAAATCTTCGATACATAGCCACTACGGCTGTATGCTCACATGGAAAAGTTTCCAACTGAAAATTTTTACAAGTGCATGTGTCATCAGTCAAGTTTACCATGTATGCCGTATTACGTGCACATTCCACAAAGAAGTGCGAGTCATCCAGTGATTCGACATTCAACTGTTTCGCAAGTTCAGCAGCCTTGAATAGTTTTCCTTTTTACGCAGGGGCTAGCATGCTCGTGCAATTTTGTGATTTTGCATGTCGATTGTGAAGCCACTGTTGAGTTTGGTACGAATATTCTCATTCAGTGCAAAGATAGGTAATTTTCGATCCTTCTTGAATAATGCATTGAGAGAATCTGCGATATTTGATGTTATTATGTTGTATCGACGTCCTAAAAACACGAGTCGGCCCAATGTTCAATCCTCATTTTCGTTACATAATCCCATGCCTCAGCTGATTTACTTTCTATTTCAACCATGAACTTATTACACTTTTCAACACTATAAGTTTCAACTGCTCTCCTAAACAATGAAACGATACCTTTGCCTCGATACCTAGTCTTTAAGTTGCCTTGTATATGGTACATGCAATACCCATGATGTGCATTGGGAAAAACTTCAGCAATACTATTTATTAAAGATGGTCCTCAATTGGTTATAAATACAAGGTCCTCGATTTTCCCGATTACTTCTTTCAGCTTTGTGAAAAATTATTACATTACCGAATGCAAGAGGGTAAATTTGGATGTTGGCATCTTGACATGTAGTAATAATCAATTTGCCTTAATATTTAGATTTCAGTGTTGTACCATCAACTAGAATTAGGGGTCACATAGCATTTCGAAATCCCCGAATATATTGTCCAAGAGCTATGAAGAAGAATTTGAATCAATTATCACCATCTGTCTCAATAAAAAATGACGAGTCAGAATTAGTTTTCTCCATGTTATGGCAATACCTGGCCAATTTAGTATAGCTTTCCTCTGCAGAGCCCATGAAATCCTCAACGTTTATTCTTTGGTCTTCCAGGCCTTCCGGTAGCTCAAGACTACTTTGTACTCTCGACGAACGTCATTAATGACATCCAATGGTCTGTAGACCGTACGTGGATCTTAATACTTATGTATTATCTGTTGACCAATGAACTAAGCTCAGGTTTGCCTGTGATCATTTCGACATAATTCCACTTCACAAGTATGTTCTCATGTATACTTACGAACTACAAAGCACTCATTCGTGTTCATCTTCATCGCTCGTAAACGCTAACAGCAACTGTCATCTACGTAGGCGATTGTCAACGACTTGTTCGATTTTTCACTTTAAACTCAAAATTGTATTTCAGTACAATTAGGTACACAGCTTTCTGTAAATCCTTTTTCGTTTCAAATGGTTGCTCAACATACAAATCATCACTATCGGGAACCACAGCGAGGAGTTAGAAGACGGTCCACTCAATCGAGCCCCTGAGTTCCCACCCCGTGATCAAATTCTCATCTGTAAAAGTATTTGCATTTTCACACTCATTGTTGTGAACCACGGAAGGAATTTTGTACGTAACTGTTTCTGAAATAACCGCATCATCTTCACGAGCTATCCCAAAAATCATTAGCTTTGTGATCTCCTCCACCCGAGTCTACTTGTTCACCTTCGACGACATCCTTACTCACTAAAGTCACGCAAGGAGGAGTTGGGTGATTATTGTTCAATTCAAACAGATAATTTACTTCGGTATCAGAAGAAATCGTCATAGGTGAATTTGAAATATCTTGCTTGTTGAATTTAAATTTAAATTCCATATCATACCGAGAGAGGTGAAATTTAGCTTGTTCTGTAAAATATTATAGAGTTTTGCATATAATGTACTTGATGTTATGGAAATTGGGATACCACTACGTTTATCGCTCGTCCATTTCCATATCCATCGACCTTTTTCGTCCAATTCAAAATCACAAAAGTAACAAACTGGAACTACAACCATATCTGCATGACGAAACATAATTTTTAATTGCAAGAAAAATATAAAAGGCAATAAAAATAGCAAAAAAATAAAAAATTTCGAAAAACAGTCGGCTGGCCGATTACAACACCAACAAAAACATATAGATAATTTTTTCCTCGTCAAATACTTAAATTTTTCACAAATCTATTAAAAATATTATCTACATTAACATTATATAACGAAATAAATTTTATCTATTAAAACGTAAAATAATTTAACGAAAATAAAATTAAATGTGCGTATTTTATACTTATCGATTTGATGAGATTGATATAAATTTTCAGCTACCGCGTTAGACAAATTTGTCAGTTTTTGAGGTTGAAGCAGATGAGAGATGAGAGTGTTTTTATCTATGTTGTAGTAAACAGATAAAAACAAGTTTGCTGATTTTGATATTTTAAGTGGAAAGTGTTTGATTTTTAATTATTACTTAAAGGGTAGTAATGTCTTTTAAACAAAATCATCTTTTGTAATTAAAGGGTATAATGTTCTTAAGGGTATTTCTATCTTTTATCACTCAGTAGATCATTGTGATAATATTAACAATCCAACAAGTCAAAGTTGAATTTCCTTGTTTGACAATGTCATTTTTAAAAGCACCCCCTTTCTGGAAAACATCACTAGTTATAATGAGGATAATGTGGTCCTTTCAACAAAAATTATTAAGTTCACTGGAGAAGTTGAAATCTACTATGATTTTGAAATGAAAGATTCTGCAAATTAACATTGATGCGATACA
>NC_036246.1:5322075-5326005 GCF_002742605.1 Olea europaea var. sylvestris
AAAAAAAAAAAATTAAAAATAAAAATGGTACTAATGGCTCAATTTTATGAGAGCTAATCATTTCAAGGAAAGTATAGAAAGAAGGGAAAAAAATCATAATTCAGGCGTATTATTTTCACCAATTCAAAAAATCAGGTAGATAGTTTAAAAATTCAAAATTCAGGTATATATTTAATTAATTAAAAATATTTATTACATAAATATAATAAAGTCAAAGTTATACTATTAATGATCACATATTTATAATTATAGGTCATAGATTTATTTATTGGTCACATATCATCAAATTAATTTATCACGGATTATTTTGTGGTCACAAATAAAAAATTTTGTAGGTTACAATTATTTCGAGGTCACGAATCATTCAAATTACTGATCACAATTTATTTATGGGCCACATATTTTTCCATTTATTGGTCACAAGTTATTTTTTTAGTCACAAATTATCGAATTTTAAAGATCACATGCCAAACCGTTGGTCACATACACCAAAAACTCCACCAATGATCCCAATTCACCACCAATACTTGATCACAAAGCAACCAAATAGTTAGTCACAAACACTATTACACCTCGCCACAACACCACTACAACCACAGCCAACAACAACAAAAACGATCACCAAAACATACAACTGATTGTACCACACCACCACACAAGTTGTCTAATGACTTCTATGCACTAAATCAAAAAATCAACATTACTTTTCCCACAAAGGAAGATCGGGTACTAGGCAGTAGGCAGCAATGGCACATGCCTGCCATCTGTATCACTATAAATACACTATACCCTACTTGATGTTGCCATTTTCAATGGTGAAAATGAAAAAATAGCTCTGAAGATACTTTTATGATCTCTCACTCTCTCCCTCTTTGTGCCTTCATTTTATTTCGATAGTTTTGAGAAAATCTTGGAGACAAAAACCCTTTAATTCATACCCAAAAAATACACGGAGAAAGTGAGACAGTGAGAGAAAGATTAAGGAAAAGGAAAAGATGGCAGAGGAAGGCCAAACGCGTAGCACACTACACCATACTATACCGTCGCGACATTGTCTCCACCTCACCCCATAGAGAGAAAACAAACAGAATAGTTGCCAGTGAGGTTGCTTCAGAGTTTCGCCGCCATCGTGAATCATTGTCGTCGTCGTAAATCACCGTCGCCAATGGAAACGGTGGTGTTTTATGGTAAAGAGAATATAGATGGTAGAGAGAGTAAGGAATTAGGGTTGAAATTGAATTTGGGTGAAATATTTAATATTTAAATTATTAAATCAATACCTCATTTCTGAATAATGAAATTTCAGCCCTGATTTTTGAATTGTGATGCTTAAGGGCCTGGTATTATGTAATTTACACTATAAAGAATTTCCCACCAAAGAGAGAGAGTGAAGTTAGGGCTTTTAAGCCGAACAGCAATACGTGTCAACACATATCCTATCAAACATGAAGCCCCACTGTCTGGCAGATGGGCAGTCGTTTGTTGTTTGTACTAATTGGGCCACTGCTCATCATTAGGTAGCTATAATCTAATGCTTATGGGGCTGAATTTGATTTCAATTTTTTTTTTCAGATGAAAAAGGAGGTTTTAAGGAAAAATATATTTTAAAATATTAATTTTTGAAAAATATGTGGTTAAAAAATAAAAATATTTTTAAATTCTCGTGTAAAATATGTGATCGAAAATGAATTTTGAAAAAATTGAGTCCAAATAGGAACTTAATACTGAATCTCTCAATTTTTGATTTTTATTTGTTAACTAAAAGGATTAAAAAAAAAAATCCATTCTGAAGTTGTGGGAATCCCTAGGCTAGTAAGTCCATGCACAGAAAGAGCCACCCTCCGAAAATAAACAATTTTATCTAACATATTTAATGCAACCTTTTAAATTAGAATTAAGCTATATGTTTATGCTTAATTAATATGTAAATTTAAATTGTATTTTCCTCTTTCTCATAATTTGTTTACTCACCATATTTCAATTTTCAGACACCAATTTGAGAATTTTAACGTAGTTAAATATATTTTTAAGGGAAAATTGCAGTCGAGGTACCAAACCTTTCGTTTATTAGCAGACTTTGCCCAAACCTTTAGTTTGTGCCACCGGAGATACCAAACCTTTAAAAAATGTGTGGGGCCAGTCCAAAATGATGGTTTCCGTCTGTTTGACTGCCAAAATTGTCAGTTGACCCCTTTAATGATAATTTCAAGAAATTTCCTCAAATAAGTGAAGGACAACATGGTCATTACACACATTTCCCTCCTCAACATCAAACACGTCGATTGCAAGTTCCTTCCACTCACCATCCACTATAGAACCTGCGAAAACCCACGAAGAAGACGAAACGGACTTCGAAGAAGACGAACATCCAGTGGACATTGCAGTCCACATTCAAGGCTCTCTTCCCCAACCCGTGTATGGTAAGTGTCTTCCCCTGTTTTCGATTTACGGTGTGAAGTTGTATGATTATGAAGTTCCCCTGTTCAATTGTGTTCACGTACTGGGGAATTCAAAAAATTTAAGTGATTTGGTGTATTAGAGCGTAATGCTTGTGTACTATCTTTTCTGCACATGTTCGTTGCTCGAACTGAAAGGTTAGGGCTTAACTTCCTTTTTTCGGTGTTTTTCAGGGGAAAATTCAAAGTACTTCAGCATACGGCTTCATCATGGTGGAATTTTATTTCAGAAGATGAGAAATTTTGTGTATGAGCATGAAAAAATAAGTTATATAGACTATATCGACCCTGATTTCTTCAATAGATTTCTTTTGGACAATGCCGTGAAGATTTTAGGATATTCTGATAGAATTAGATATCTGTACAAGATGGAGAAGAAAAGAATGAGTGAAGGTTCATTTTGGTTGGTTAAAGACTCAGATTTCATGAATTTAGTGAAGTGGCTTGGTGATAATAGGACAGTTGAACTGTATTGCTTATTTGTAGTTGAGGTTTTGGAGTTGTCTTGGGATGAAACAGAACAGAAAGATGTTCAAGTGTTTGATTGTGAGACTGGTGAGGAGTTGGTGAAGGTTCAAAAGTCTGGTGAAGCATTGAATGAGCAGCAACCATGCTATCCTATTGAGATTTATGACGAATCAGTAGAAGGTGATGACGTGTATGTAGTTGATAAAGTGGATGACATGGAAGCAGATGAAGAGGAAGTTTATACAGTGCATGGAACAGAGCATAAGTATACAGAGGTTGATTTTATAGGGGCTGAAGTAGACTCACATGAATCAGAAGTGCATGCTGCTGAACCAGAGAAACCACATGATGTTGAACTACAGTTGAGGTCTGAACATGAGTTGCATGACGCTGAACCACAGCAGCAGGCTCAGCAGGAGCTGCATGCTGCTGAACAAGAGGCGCAGGCTACTGAACATGATGTCGAAGCAGAGGTGCAGCATGCTAAAATTGATGTGCATGCTTCTGGACCACAGCAGCAGACTCAGCAGGAGCTGCATGCTGCTAAACAAGAGGTGCAAGCTGCTAAACATGATGCCGAAGCAGAGGTGCAGCCTGCTGAAATTGATGTGCATGTTTCTGGACCACATCAGTAGGCTGCTGAACATGAGTTGCATGATGCCGAACCAGAGGTGCAGGCTGCTGAAGCTAATGTGGAGTTTGGTGAAGGTCCTGAGCTGGATGATGAATATGAGGAGGGTATTTTGGGAGAGGAATTCCCTGACTCGGAGTACGAGCGGGAAGAAAATATTGCTGTAGAGGATAATGATGAAATCACATATTTCAAATTGAGTGAAGGTTTTGACATTGGTGCAAGTGGTGAGCAGAAAGGTGTAAGGAATGTGCAGGAAGGTAAGGCAGCTGTTGGGGAAGAATCTGGAACAGAATACGAAGACTCCAGTGAGCTTAGAAGCTTACCCAGTGATACCGAAGCCGAGGGATCATCTGCCAGAAGGAAGAATGTGTG
>NC_036246.1:5326706-5355161 GCF_002742605.1 Olea europaea var. sylvestris
GGGACATACTTTTAAGAGATTGTACATCTGCATAGGAGCTTGTAAGGAAAGGTTTAAGGCTGGGTGCAGGCCAGTTGTTGGGTTGGATGGATGCTTTCTAAAATCTGCAGAAAGTGGACAGATGTTGGCAGCTGTTGGCACCGATGGTAAGAATTGTATGTTCCCGTTAGCATGGGCAGTTGTGGATGCAGATAACAAAACAAAATGGCAATGGTTCATAGAATTGTTGGTTCATGACATAGGGATGCACAACCCTCGAGCTTGGAAATTCATTTCCGATAAACAAAAGGGTTTGGTGGATTCCATAAGTCAATACTGTGAAGGAGCGGAGCATAGGTGTTGTGCTAGACATCTTTATAGATATTTCAACTTGGCACACAAAGGTCTGGCACTTAAGAACCTATTTTGGACTGCAGCTAGGGCAACAACAGTGCCGGAGTGGAAGAGTGCAATGAATGAGTTAAAAGACATAAGTGAAGAGGCTTACAACTGGTTCCTTGAAAAACCTCCTTCCCAGTGGACCAGATCCCATTTTGAAGGGCATTCGAGATGTGATATTCTTCTTAATAATTTGTGTGAGGCATTCAACTCTTCCATTGTTGTTGCCAGAGACAGGCCCATCATCTCCATGCTAGAGAAAATTCGACATCAGCAAATGATAAGGATGAATCCAAAAAGGGAAGTGGCACAGAGGTGGGATCATGCATTCGGGCCAAGAATTGTGAAAATCATTAAGAAGGCTAGGTCTGAGGCAAGGTACTTGAAGGTAGACTATGCATGCAACCAGAAATTTGAGATAAGCAGCAGAGACGGTTTGAGGTGGAGCGTTGACTTGACGGAACATGCATGTGCTTACAGAAAATGGCAGCTCACTGGAATACCATGTCCCCATGCAATATCAGGCATGTTTTCAAGGGATATTGGCATATATGAGTACATCGACCCATGGTATAGCAAGGAGACATACCTAAAATATTACTCCCCAGTGATCCACTCGATGTCAGGGCTTGAACTGTGGCCAGAATTGGGAAAGCATCCTCTCAATCAATCTCAGAAGAGAAAACAGGCTGGCAGACCCAAAAAATTGAGGAAGAGGTCACAAGCAGAGCCACCTGCAGGCGTTAAGATGGGAAGGACTGGCATGAAGATGACGTGTAAACGCTGTGGAGGGTCTGGACATAACAAAAGAAGATGTAAGGAGGCACTGCCTGGTGAAGATAGCTCACAGCAATAGTCTTAACCAACCACACAAGAAGATACATATACCAGATCAGCAAAGGAGAAGGGAAAAGCACATTCAACGCAAACCTCCAAGTCACAGACAAAGAAGTCCAAGCATGGAGAATCGCAATCTTGAACATCAGGTGGTTTCTCTTGTATAGTTACCTTTTTGGGAAAATGCTGTGGTTTTTTGTAAACTGAACTGGAAATATGTGCTTCCAATGCTGTGCATTTTGTAGATGTAACTGGAATTTTTGATGAAATTGTTCAATGTGATGATAATGTTGATATCGAATATCTTGCATTATGTTTCTGCTGTTTGTCGTTGGTTTCTGAAATTGTATTAGTAAGATCTGATGTGCAGGCGATTATGAAATTTATGAGAATGTTTGATACTTCCTATGAACGTATTATCAAACGTTTGGTACCTTTATTGCAATATTTTTGAAAGTTTGGTACTCTGTCTGAAACCATTAGAAAATGTTTGGTACTGATTCTGCGAATCGTTATAAGGTTTCGTACCTATACTGCACCTTCTTTAGATAAGTTTGAAGTGTAATCTGCTCTTTTAATCTCGCATTTGACAAAGAGGCAAGGAAAATATCGTTAAATTTCAAATCAAAAGGTACAATACAATTTTTTCTTTTTTACATATGCATTTCACAACATTTAGTACATGGCTCCATTTCGAAACCCTAAGCTCAAATTTTTGGAACAAAAAACTAAAATCCTACAACTTACCCTACATACCTAGGAGCAAACCCATTTTGCAAACACTCCACACACAAAGCCGAAGAGCCAGATCTTCCACACATTTGGTCTTGTTACTTGAAGGGTGTTGATTTCAGCTTCCATTTCCCTCCTAGCTCGTAATAGACCAGGAATCAGTTCCTTCAATCTCTCACACATCGGAGGGTCACACCACATAAAGAAAGTGCATTCACCCACATCTTGGCTTCGAGGACAAGTGAGAAACCTTCTTCCCGGGTTCAAGTTCGTCCACGAGGTCTTCATCTGCACTGGGAAACCACATCTGCATACATTCCCCTCCATGTGCGTGCCGATTTTTTTGACCACCTGTGAGAGAGAAGGTAGGTAATATATAGTGATAAAGAAATGGAGGGAAATAAACAGTGAAGTATATAATAGGAGGGAAATGTGTGTAATGACCATGTTGCCCTTCACTTATTTGGGGAAAATTCTTGAAATTATCATTAAAGGGGTCAACTGACGGTTTTGGCGGTCAAACAGACGGAAATCATCATTTTGGACTGGCCCACACATTTGTTAAAGGTTTGGTATCTCCGATGGCACAAACTAAAGGTTTGGGCAAAGTCTGCTAATAAACGAAAGGTTTGGTACCTCGACTGCAGTTTTCCCTATTTTTAACCATTAAATTCTTGTAAGGATAATTTCTTCTCTTCACTTTAATTAAAGGTATTTGTGATCAAGTTTGTCCTTAAAACTAATAAAATTTACGAAATAAAACAGATTATTAATTCAAATTTCAATTTAAAACTCAGGTAACGAACAACTTTGGTTAATCTCCAAAATGGGATCCAGCAAAAATTTGATCAAATGATGTTGAGCCAAAAGCACTTTCATTCCTATATAAATATAAAATGACAAATGTAAAAATTCACAATGGATCTGTCCTTCATAACTAATTAAATTCTTATAAATCTATTTTAGAGTTTAGTCATAATACCTACCATCTATCATCAAGGAGGCAAGAGCATAGCATGATAGAGCATCGGTATCCATGAAAATATAATATGAGACCAATATATAAGATTTAACTTCCTTATTCATTTAACATCAACTGTTCATTATTGTAGAATCCAAAACGAAGTCATTTGAGTTGCTTTGCCATGCACATCAATTTTGGACAAAATCTGATAGTAGCATCACAACAACTTTAAATTTCTCAAACTGAATTCATGATATTTTCTGAGTTAAAAAGCAAGAAATTTG
The DNA here is from genome assembly GCF_002742605.1 of Olea europaea var. sylvestris. Taxonomy (NCBI): domain Eukaryota; kingdom Viridiplantae; phylum Streptophyta; class Magnoliopsida; order Lamiales; family Oleaceae; genus Olea; species Olea europaea. The sequence continues at coordinate 5,329,902 of NC_036246.1, forward strand.
GTACGAGGTAATTGTTGCTTTGCACAAAGTTTTTCTAAAACTTAAGGGACTGCCATGTGGTATCGATTATGTTATCAATAATATGATAGATACAATAAATTTTAATTATTATCCAAATGAAGGAGATGTGAAATCGACTTGGTAGAATAGTTTTTTTCTATCGTTTTCTGCACCAAACAATGAAGCTGCAGTTTCAATTTATTATATTTGAAAATCAGAAATTTTTTTCATCATATGATAAATTCTATACTTGTAAATCTATTGATAATAATCAACAATATGTCGATATTTTTTGGTCATTATGTCTGCTTCTATATTGGTCACCATGTCTGCTTTCATATTAATTAGTTGAAAGATATAAATTAATTTACTGTGTGGTGGGGATTAAGGGGTGTTTGATGGGGATTTTAAGTTAATTAAAATCAATTTTTTGACTATTATTTCACTATTCTAACCATATTTTTGAATTTTTCTCTTACAAGTAGGACTCATTTTTATCTCTAACGGTTAAAAAATTAATTTTCAAAATTCCTACCAAGTACCCTCTAAGATCATATATTAGTAGATTTTTATAAAAGTTGGTGAAATGTATGATTGAAAAGTTATGGATCCCATAAAATGTGTAATTAAAATCAGTTGTTGATTTTAACTTATATGAAAATTTGAATTTTAATTTTTACCAAACAGGGACTAAATCTTTAGAAATCACAATAGATCACGTTAAAGCTAACACTTACTCTTTTAACATATATTTTTTTTAATGTGAAATCGCAGTACTCTTACTAGCAACATGTAAGGGCTTTACCATATATAACAATGACCTTTAAAAATAGACTTCTAAGAGTGAATATGATGTCTCAACACTAATAAGCTCAAACATATATTTCAATTAGACAATCCACTATCTTGCGATGCATGTTAAGAAAAAATTGAATATTAAATGTTATAAATTAATTAATGACACACCCCGCCTCGTGTAACACTACTAGATCCGAACGTGACATGCGCCGATGATATATACCAATTAAAAATCGGACACACCATCAAAGCTACTATAAATATAATATATCACTTTTATATATCATTTTTCTAACAGAATTTTGACATTATCTCCCCTATAAACAGGACTAATCAACCTGTGATTAATTTCACACAAATTCCAAATTATAGCACAGCACAATAAAGATAAGCCGAAATCTCAACATTTACCAAGAAATAAAATGAAATGTATATATGGGTACAAAATACATAGTGAGCCCCATAACTATCTACAAGTGATGTAAAATCACATCTAAACATAAACATGTGTCCCAAAACACCGACTACATATTCTATGAAGTGCATTATACTAACAAACTCTGTCGTGTGGTTCTAACTCCAAAATCAAGGCTCAACTCCAAAAGATGCCTAGATTCTCAACTGCTGCCTGATAAGGAAAAATATGAAAAAAAATATATGCGTCGATAGCTCTGTGAGTAGAGAAGTTCAAAATAAATGTACCTTTTCATTTATACATTTTTATTAAAAATCAAATTCATATCATTTGATAATTCACAAGCCACCATTATATAATTATAGCCAAAAAGTAAAATATTCACATAAGGTCATAAAATATCATTTTAAAATCATGACATAAATATCAGCTGATAACCATACTATAATCTCATCACATCAAACATGCTGAAAAATTCACCAAAAATGTACCCTCTGACTGAAATATGTAATCCGCCCTTCGGGCTAAGAACTTTCGCCACGGGCCTTTGGCCCCCTCCGTGAACGAAAATCGGTTTCAAAGATCTCTCATAATCAATTCTAAAACACGATCAAGACCCCTCTATGAACTATATGTACACGATCAAGACCAATGTCAGGTCAAGACCCTCCGTGTAGGATAGAACACGGCTAATGCCCCTCAGTGAACTAGAAGAAATATATAATCATGGGTATTTTTCTTGTCGATCTCAATATTATATGTCTTACATACCAAACAAATCTCAATATCACATGTCTCATATACCAAGTCACAAACGTACAATAAATAATCCTTAAAATTCCACATGTATCATAATAAAAGAGATTTCCATAATAATCATATAATCGGACACATAATTGCACATATTTTGATAATATACTTAATTTATAAATACTTAAAAATATTTATATTTTTCCACTCACAGAACTATGTATGCCAAAATCAACTTGATTGGTACGCTATCTCGATATCCGTATTGCCGCCTGAAATATGATATCATTTTTAAATCAATAATTAACTATTTTAAGAAATTTCATTAATTAAATAGGCTATACCCAAACTTAATTATTTCACGTTTAGGCGATTTCTAAAGTCTCTTTAATTACTAAAACTAACTTTTCTTTCATTTTACTCAATTTTATAGTTTATTATATTTAAACCTTTCAATAAAATTAAATTTAATCTAACAATCTAACAACTGTAAAATCGAACATAACTTACAATACATAACTTTTTATTTACCTTTCAAAATTGAGGAATTCAAGTTTAATATGATAGAGCACTTAATTCCTAACATATTGGCAATTTTTTTTTCTATTTTTTTCCCCTTTCTCTTTTCTCTCTTCTTCTTTCTCTCTGGTTTGTTTCCTTCGTGTGTGTTTGCTTTTAATTTAGTTTTGGGTTTTGTGTGTGTGTGTGTATTCAATTGGAATGGATTTGTTTTGGGCATCCACCACCTGCCGTTTTCTTTTAATTCTTTTTTTTTTTGTTTTTTGTCAAAGCATTACAATTAATTAAAAAAAAAAAAGTCAAAACCTAAAACTAAATAAAATATGTCAAAAAAAGAAAAAAAAAGAATTAAAATTTTTAGGCGGTGAATTCACGTACGTACAAATCCAAATACACACACAACACTAATCCATTTCCACACAAACACGCACAACACGAAGCGGTAAATTCACGTACGTACAAATCCAATTAATTTTAGAATTGTTAGATTATTAGTTTAAAATTCACTTTTATTGAAAGGGGACTATTGAATTAAGTTTAATAAGCTATGCAATTAAGTTAAATGGAAGAAAAATTAGTTTAAGTGATTAAAGAAACTTTAGAAATCGCTTAAATATGAAAAAAAGATTTAGTTTTAGTATTGCCTATCTAATTATTAGAATTTCATAAAATAGTTAGTTGTTAATCTAAATATTATATCATATTTCAGGTGGTGATATGGATATTGGGATAACTTACCAACCGAGTTGATTTTGTGTACATAATTGAGTGGAAAAACTTAAATATTTTCAAGTATTGATAAATTAATAATATTATTACATTATGTGCGATTTTATGCAATTATGTGTTTGATTATATGATTATTATGGAAAATTTCTTTTACTATGATACATTTGAAATTTCAAAAATTGTTTATGGTATATTTGTAAATCGGAATGTGAGACATGTGATATTGAGATGGACCAAAAAAATATCCATGTTTATATACTTCTTCTAATTCAATGAGAGGCCTCGATCGTACTCTATACTACACTGAGGCGTCTTGATTGTGGATGAAAGGGTTTGATCGTGTACATATAGTTCATCGAGAGGTTTTAACCATGTTTAAAATTGATTACGGGAGGTCTTTGAGACCTGCTTCCATTCACTGAGGGGACCTGAGGCCTGTGTTGGGAGTGATTAGTTTGAGGGGTAGTCTATGCGCATATGACTAAATTACATATTTCAGTCAAAGTGTACATTTTTTGTGGATATTAGAGTACATTTGATGGGCTTAGATGAATGTATAGATTTCAGTTGATGATTATATCATGATGATGAGATGATATTTTTCAGTCTTATAAGGATGTCTGACATCATGATTATCATTATATGCTGTTATATTGTGAACTGTTAAAAGATGTAAACTCGATTTTTGATAAAATGTAGAAATGAAAAAGTATATTTATTTTCGAACTTCTCCGCTCACCGAGTTATCAATTCATTTATTTTCTCACGATTTTTCTTATTAGATAGCAGTTGAGTTTTTCCGCATATTTTGGAGTTAAGCTTTTAATTTTGAAGTCAGAGCTACACGATAGTATTTACTAATATGAATCATTTCATGGAGCATGTAATCAGTGTTTTGGGACACTTGTCCATTTTTTGGATGAAACTTAGTAGATAACTATGAGGCTCACAATATATTTTGTATCCATGTGTATATTTCATGTTAGTGTCGTAGTAAAGTTAAGAATTCGACTTATCTCTATTGTGTTGTATTATTTTGGAATTGGTATATAGTGAATTACAGGTTGATTAATCCTAACTACAAGGGAAATAATGCCAAAATTTTATTAAAAATAATTTATAAAAATGTACATATTGTAGTAGTTTTGATGGTAGATCTAACTTTGGGTTGGTATTTATTATTGGCGCATGTCACGTTCCGAGTCTACTAAGTGTTGAACTACTCTAGGAAATATTAGCAATTATATTCCTTCAGTCTCTCATTTTTTTTTTTCAAGAAATAATGCACGGAAATTAAGTTATGAATCCTCCGTTGGACCCAAACAACAACCTTAAATTTAAGTATTACGTATATTTATAACATACAGAATATAATAATTATCATGTGGTAACTATACAATTATGATAAACTACACCTTGCTAAAATTACTTAATTTCTACTTTTTAATTATGTATTTGTCTAGAGAGAGGAAGAAAAACAAAAATAATCCGCTAACCATAATACAGACCAACTCAGAAGAAGATTTTCTTATTTTAATCATCGTATAATTTAGCTCTAACATCCTCCAAAGTCTCTAACTAAAAAGGGACTCTTCTCCGGTAGGTTTCCGGCATGACGTAGCCCTAGCGTGAGCGACACGTCACCTGCACTCGTCCCAAATCTTATAAGCGTCGATTCATTAATATCAGCATTTCCAGAATCAGTATTGGCAGTCCCATATTGGTGGCGCGCTGCTGCCGGAAAGGATTGCGCTGCCATGGCGGAGGCGGAATCAGGCATTATGTTGGGTTGTTTTGCCTGGTTTTCCGAGGAAGAGTGAGTATTAATTGCAATGAATGAAGGGTCGTTTTCTGGTCCATTGATTTGGGATCTTTTGCCTGATGGAGTAATTGCAGAAGCAGTAGCAGCTGTCTCAGCAGCAATGGCGGAATTGGCCTGCATTGAAGTTTGTGCATTAGTCTCTCTCTCTTCTGCCTCTTCTTCTGTGGCCTCTTGTTGATACATCTCCTCTACCATGGGTTTCCACAAACGGACCCTAGCATTAATGAACCAGTTTGAGACCTGAAATTGAAAACACACGCAACAAGCAAATTCAAAATCATTAAACCATAAGAGTCAAGATTGCACTTCAATTGACTGACGCTGGTAGATTCAATGACTTCATGGAATTTAGTGATGTTTAGTAATTATGCGGCGCCTACTAATGTAAAAATGCAAATTTAAAGATTTTGATGTCATTTTCCCTGTTGAGTCAATAAATAGTACAAAGAAATAAGTTGGGTTGATTATAGAGCAGTAGTAAACAAGATTTTGATGTATTGTTCTTACATAATACCTTCAATACCTCTAATGTTTCATAAAACATATGCCACAATAGTTTAAGGATTAAGGGTAGTTAAAGTTTACATTCTTACATATTTTCATGAATAAAGATTTATTTTATCTTTTCATTGTCTGAACAGTGATTATTCAAAACCAGGCAACTTTCTTGTCTACACTAGAGGGGTGGTATGCATGAGGCTACGTTAATTGCAGCTAAAACATACACATAAATTCTATCTTTATAGAACTGAAACATGATAGAAATTAGGAAGAAAAAATTTAGCAAAAATCTTTTTCCAGTACAAATTCATTTATCTTGAATGGATTTCAATGTTTGGTGGACATAAGAGAGAGGAGTGACTAGATTTCTTTGTTTGAACATAAAGGAAAATAGAAAGCTGCAAACTTTCATGTCTCACTCTCATGTACTTGCTTCTACTGTTAATTGACAGTGATTTTTTTTTTCTCCTCTCTATTTCAGATATCTCTTTGTGGGAAAGAATCCAATGAAACAAAAGAAATATAAAAAAAGTCTGGAACTTTTTCTTAAAACAGAAAGAAGTATAAAATTCCAAATTCATACAAAATCTCTCGCTCTCTCTCTCAGAATAGTAAAAAAGAAATCTTGTTTTCAATATCACAATAAAATAAGTTTCATCAAATTGTGTCATGCAAATAGTGAAAGATAAACGTGATTACGAAAAAATAAATAAATAAGAACCTGGTTTCTTGATAGACCGGTCTGTCGAGCCAACAGATGCTTATCTGCATCGCTTGGATACCTGAGAAAGAGAACAGAAAAGAAAAGGACATTACATTCAGAATTCTTACCCAAACCATATAAAGAGATGCACAAGCTTTATACGTTGTTCCGTAAATTGGATCTAAAGCTTTCTTTACTTTTTTTCCTGCGTGGGCATTAAAATCTAAGAGGGAAAAATAATAATCAGTTGCAGCAGGCAGTACAGCAGCAGATTCAGAAGTAAAGTGGACAACTGCTGGCCCAGTCACCCCTCTTTTAACGTTTACAACATCCATACTAGCATGCAAAAAGGGACCTAGGAATACTGTATTCATACAATTGTAGGTTCAAGTCCAAATACATTGTTTAGTTGTTATACTGATAACGACGAAGAGTATCTTAGCGGAGGGGGCCATGCAAGAGCCTAAATGGACAAGTTTTGAGAAGTATATCACGTGTCAAAGTGTGGAATCATGATAACATTACTACAAGTGCCTGCCAGTTAATAGAGCCCTTTCCATGTTGTGATGAAGAAGCCAGCTAGAAACTGATGGGATCTTATACGTTTTGCTGTTAATAATTATAAAGCCAATGTAATTGAGACAGAATACTGAAAGAATCGAGAGAACGTGAAATAACACTGTGATATAGTTCTGTACCTTCGAAGTTTAAGGATGATCACAAGAAGAAAAGAAAAAAGGAAAGAAAAAGTTGAAATGTATGAAGCATCGTCTAATCATAGAACTCTGTAATAATTTAATGAATTATTAGAGATGAACTTTTTGTTAAAAAGATTCAGTTAAAACGAATTAGTTGAAAGAAAAAGGGGCTGGAAAAAACGTACGGATGCAGAAAATGCTCAAAAAGCCAAGCTCTCAAAATGTTGACAGAGCGTTCGGGCAAGCCTCTTTGGGGTCTCCATGCTTCTTGTTCCATCATTCCCATTTGATGAAATGCTCTTTGCTGTCTAAGGCTTTGTTCCAAAATTCGAAGCCTTGGAGTCTCTCCTTTTGTCACTCCTGATAAACCAGCAGCATCTTTTTCTCCTAATAGCTCACAGCAGTGTTTCAATTGTGCTGCTATGGCATCTTTCAGGCACCGGAAATGGCGAGACATGGCTTTCTGTGCAAGAGATGTGTATGGCACGGCCGCCCCGAAACCCATCACCATGTCAAAAGAATTCACCACCATTTGCATTTGCTCGCAATAATGGTTGTATTTTTTATCCACCTGCAAAACAATTCTAGATCAATGATTAGGGGATGTTCGGCTGAGCTAAATAATTCAAAATTACTAGTAGACTTTATCATCATTATTGCACTTAAATAATTGTTGAATAGAGTGTGGTACAGGGAAATGATTGTCGATATTTTTGTAGAATATATGTCCATCTCTCTATTGTTATGCCATCTTTTTCCCAATACAGACACCAAGATTTGCTACAAAGGACTAGGTTTATTTGCATAATCCAATGTTAATGGAAAGAAAATCAATTGTCAAGTCAACTGATGGGACATCGATTGACTTATAAAAGTTGGGACAAGAAAATGAGAAATCCATCCATGTAAGGAATGCCGAATGCGGCTAAATTCCCAATCAGATAGAAACATTTTACCTGCTGGACATGTTTCTCGCAGCGTTGGTTGTTAGTCTCTCATGGTTTCACCAAATGAAAATTCTATATGGCCTAATTATGCCCCACTACTATTAATAAATAAAATTTTGGGTTTAGATATATTTTAGGAAATTAAACAAATTCAATCTAGGGTAGCCAGCCTCGCCAAAAATAAATGATTTCTGGGATACTTACCAGGATTTTGTGTCCCATGGTGGATTTTATAAAAGAATGAACTAAACTAATAATAGTATTTGACCCTTGACGAGATATAGAGCGAGAAATTAAAAAGAGAGAGAGAGAGAGAGAGAGAGAGTGACTGATTACATGCCTCATCAAGCATAGATGATAGTTTAACCTTCCTTCTCTGATGCTCGAGCCTATCAGCAGCTGATAACGGAGAAGGATCTTTTGAAGAAGATGATGAATTTCCACCGCCACCACCGGAGCCACTTGGGTTAGAACTAGGGTTTGCATTATTCTGCTTACCAAATTTGTTCTTCTTGAATTGAGACCTACCAACACTACAAAATTCTTCCAATAATTCTTGGGCAGCCTTAGCGTACTTTGAATTCCTTAACATATGGACCGATGAAAAGGAAGACCCTACGCCGACATGTAGCTGGTGGTTCGGACCCACTACCCCTTGTAAATGCAGTGGCTGATTACCAACGCCATCACCCAGATTCTTGAATTGGTACGGTGTTGAAGTTGACCCGCCACCTTGACCAAAAAATAGCATCCCTCCTTCTCCAATTCTCAATTCCTCAGCCTTGGCTGCTTCCAAGTGTTGTAATGAAGAAGATAATGACAAAGAAAGCCCTTGCCCTTCCACAACTCCCGGAATTTCATTAGGGTTGGTTTCATTGCCAATGTTTGGAGCCCAGGTAAATTGGGATGCGACGCCGTTAAAAGCCCCTCCTTGGCTATGGAAAGCTTGGAGAGTGGAAGAAGGAGGAGGATTTGGAAGCAACATGTGGAGGGTAGACGAAGATGAAGGCTGAGAAGTATGATGAGAGTGAGATGGTGAAGGTGACCTTTGCTGTTGTGGATTTATCAAGAAAAACTGCATGGCTGCTGCAGAGTCGGCATTAATGCCTGAAATCTGATTCTGGTGGTGATGATGAGCAGTTTCATTGACTACAGTCTGTTCCTTTGAATCCCCCAAATGCCCCAAACCACCCACCACCAGCCCTTGCCGATTGGAAAACCACTGGCTAGAGGCGGCTCCGGTAGGCGGAGTTTGTCTTGAATTCCGGTAATTCTGTGATATCTGGTTCTCTAATAATTCTGTAGCTGTGGAAGTACCAGAGGGAAAATTGAACATTTCAGACAACATCCCTGCGGTTTCATACACTGGAAGTCCACCGGATACTTCTTCCATACCTACCAATGGCGTTGGAGGCTCAAAGCCTTGAACTCTAAGTTTATCCGGGCGGATCTGTTGCGCTACGAGTTGCTGCTGCTGCTGCTGTTGTTCTTGTCGTGATCTTTCGAATCCATTTGAGAAACTGAAAATACCTTGATGAAATTCTTGGGACATAGAATTCGAGTAATATTCTTTATCCAAGATTTCAATTAAATTGTGAACTTTCGAATGAGAAGTAACAGAAGGGAGTGGCGCAGCTGCTATTACCATATCAGTCTATTGTTCTTCATTATAACGTCCTTTTTAGCCCTCCTGACAACTGCCCACCTTCTTTCTTATTGTCTGCTCAGTTTTGCATCGGATCCATCCAAGAAAAGAAAAACCCGTTATGGAATTTCGAGTTTTGTTCATCAAAATTGTAAGTCAGCATAGAAAATAACACAAGATTATAGAAGAGCAAAAAGAGAAGAATAAATAAGGAAGTAAGGAGTAAAAGTGAAAGCATCAAATGAGTCTTTTGCTGTGGTTCACATAAAAATTTATGCTTTAACAATTCATGTTTGTACACATACATACCACTTATAGTTGCAGGTTGTAAAAGTGTACAGAGCTCTCACACATCGTTTTCTTTTTCTGTGGTATTCCAAAAAATAAAAAATAAACTCTTGAACTCTTCTTCATAAAATTTCTTACTCAGTCCATTACCTTGCTATCTCTATATCTGTCTGTTGTTTCTGAGGCTGTCGTTTCTCTCTATATCTTTCTCTTTCTATCCTTGTTTTCCCTTTGCACTGAGAAAGTTGTTGTTCTCTGCAATCGCCTTCTCGAAAGAGAGACCAACAAAAACAAAAGCATTAAAATAAAGAAATAAGATGCCTTCTTAAGAGTTAAGAATATTTTTTTTATTTTAAAATTTTTTTTTCCTTCTCCAACTTGCAAAGAAACTTTAAAAGATTGGTTTTCACGACCCAGCTGAAGACAGAGATAGCAGACCTGAATTATTAATCTCAATTTTGGAATGACGAGAGTACCCCTCTCCATAATATGAGGAGTGGAGAGAACATTTATCTAGAAAATAACTTAGCAATTTATGAAGGGAAAGGAAAAACAAGAGAAGAAAAATTTGGGAAAAAGAAATATAGTATAAAGTATAATTAAGTTGGACACCAACAAGGTAACATGATACCATGATGAATCGGGCATTTGTATTGAAAAGAGTTACCTAGTATTAGTAGAGACGAATCATCGATTAAGTGATAATGGACCCCCTTATTCATTTTCAACAGAATTGTGATGCACTTTACTGCTTTTGAAAATGAAGTAGGGAATACTATTACCACGTAACTAGTATTGCATCTTTACTAATATAGCATTACAATTTTGTATTTTTACAATATTGTGCTTTAGTTTTGAGTTTTTACACTTGATGTGCATCTTTGGAGCTTCACTACATAAAATTTCTTTGTTATGCCTCCTCAACACATGGAGGTCATGTGTAAGCCATGCAGGAATTGGAGGCAATATAAGACACATCTATCACATCACTCCACTTCGCGTGGAAACCATGCGCAACACATGAACCTTGCAAGGTTTCCTCAAAAGCCAAGGGTGCCTCGCCAAAGACAGTAACCAACACTCGAAGTATGTGAAAGCGTTGTTTAATCAGGGTCGTATTATCGCATGTTCGTAAGGTTGCAATTCCAACTTATGAGGGTATACCCAGAAAGGTGGCTCGCCTATGGATCACGAACCTCCAGTTAAGGCAAAGGGCATGAACCTAATGTTCAATAGGGATGACAACGAGTTGAGCCGAGTCGGCTCGTGAGCCGAAAATCAAGGCTCGGGCTCAGCTCGAGCTTTTTGAAGACAGGCTTTTTTGGTTTGAGCCGAGCCGAGCAAAAGCTTGGCCAAAAAATCAAGGCTAGCTCGGGCCTTACCGAGCCAAAACGGGCCGCGCCGAGCCGGATCGTTTTTTTCCCACTTTTTTTTTCCCCTTAAAAGTTGATAGCTGCCTTTACAAAGGTAGCAATCATTTTATTTTTGCGAGTCGGCCTGTGAGCCACACGGGCCGACTTGGGCTCGGCCCGAGCCTAGCCGAGCCACGGGCGGTCCGAGCCCTTGAGCCTTTTTGCCATCCCTAAATTGTTCAATCACCTCACAAGTCAAAGGAAATAGGGATGAAGCCTTTGCTTTGGAAGAATTCTCTTGTTTCTCTCCTTCAAATTGAATTTGATAGTTAGGGTAGAACCCACAGGATCTTCCTAAGATGAAAATCTTCAAACACCTTTATTCTTGCTGCAATGCTTTCACCATTTAGAAAGATTGTAGAACTATCAAAAATTATTTGAGTGATGTAGCAAGGGACACGCAGCCATGTGCGCGATGATGATTATTGAAAATTATACAGTTTGACCTAATTAACACCTAGGTGTTTATGCCAAATTTAAATGATTTAATTAATAATTGCAACAAGTCATAGTTATTAATTAGTGTAGATGATTTCACATGCAATTTATCCTATGTTGAATTGTCACGGTATAGTAAATTGCAAAAAAGTAAATAACACAAGATAATTGTTGACGGAGAAAATCCCTTGTAGGATTAAAAATTTCGAGCCCAAGTTAGTATAAATCCACTATAAACGAATCAACTTACAGCAGACTCAACCAACACAAAGTACTTTTTAACTTCCTAATTGTAATTCCCGAAGGCCTTCTGGATAGCATGCACCTATACCAACTTCCAACTTTTTGATTTTGTATCTCCTGTGGATTCTCGATAACTTCTTGTTCTCCAACAATCGGGACTTCAGTCACCTTTCTTGATCTTCAACCTTTGATAAATGCTCTGGAAGTATGGGTTTTGGTGTTTGATTTCTGGACTTTTGATGTTTTCAATTGCAAAACTTTAGCATGAAAGGATTGAAATATATGAATGTAGTATATGAAGTTTCTCACAATATTCAATCCAAAAATTTCGTGAAGAGGCGTAGTTATATAATGGATGTTTTGGATAGTATAGGCGTGTTAAAATTCTTGAAAATTGCATATTAGGGTTTCTCGGTATGTACCATTGCTCGACCAAAAGCCCAGTGACAAGCGAGCGACAGCGTTTCACTCGAATGAAGACTCGACGACAAGTTATTGAAGTTCATTATGTTTTTGTCGCTCAAGCAACAACTTAGCGGCAGGTTTCCAAGATTCCAACAACTTTTCTTGTATTCTAAAGAAGTTTCTCGATGACTTTTGACTTATTCAAATAAACTATCACTCGACCCTTTGACTTTTTAAAACATTTTTACAACTATATTTTTATTCGCGAACTGTTAACAACTTTAAAACCCAACAATAATAAAAGAAACAAATCATAGATATGAAGTGACGTGTGTCCAAAAATGCCTCGGCACTCTAATTCCATATAAACATCCTAAGCTTGATCATAGAAAATGTGTGCAATATTCAAACTCTAGTCAAAATTATATCCATTTATTTCTCTCTTACTTAATATAAATGTTCATTAACTGATTTGATCGTCACAGTGCAAACAGTCCCCAAACTTCCACTTGGGGAAATGGCCTTTTCAAGTCAATGGTGTCCAAGTGTGCACGAAATTCGTAGGTGAACATTGAGGTGGCAAGGGAACTATTGACAGTCGGGTTGTTCAAGTTTGGAGGTCATCAGTTGTATGATTTTAAAAGTTTATGCAGAGTTCACCTATCACATCAATTTTTCTCTTGATTTAGCAAATTGAGGTATTTTAACACTTAGATTGAAACAAAATATATTCTTTGAACCTATTAGAAATAGTAAAATAAAGATTTAGTAATCAAAATTAAATAATATCGTAAGTTGGATGATTAACAATTTCTTTAGACACAGAATTAAAGAATAAAAAGTTAAAATTATGTACGAACAAGTAGAATCATTTACTCTTTGCTGATTGAGCTTCGAATCAAATATGCGAGTCTTTGAAGTTTTACATTAATTCTTATAGATATATTTAGTATATTAGTTGAATTTTTTAGACAATTTTAAATAGTCACAGGTAGACTCAACTAGATATCTTTTTCTAAATATATGTAACAAGTCTTATACTCTTGTACATGCCTTTGAACCATAGACAAGACATTTCGTGGAATGAAAGAGTGCAACAGAACACATTACACAATTCATAAGATAGAATATCTTTTGCACGTTACATATTTAAATTTTTGTTAGGTGTTTAATTAAATAAATGATAAGAATATTGTCTTCTTGCTGGCAATGAATCACCAAAACAGGCCCTTTGGCGACTAACTACTGCAAATGAATTAGACAATATAAAAATCATCAAGTGAGTACAAAGTCAATCTATCCTATGTTCACAAGAAATGAGGTTCTTGTTTACAATTTGAGATTTAAAGCATATTTCATACTCGGTAATGATATTAATATATAACATAGTAGATTGTCTAACCTATCAAATATTCGGTTGTTGAGAATTACATATTGTAATCCTATCACCACGAGCAATAAAATCACAAAAAAGAAATAGACACAAAAAACATGCAAAAATTATAGAAGTTTACTTCAATGTGAAACTACGTCATATTTCGTCATTACAATAATTTATTATGAAGAAAAGAAATTAAAAAGAGATAATCGCACACTCAATGTCTTTAACCTCTATCTTTTTGGTCATAATAAAAATCTAATGACAGCTCCCCATGAATAAGACGAACTAGAGCAAAATTAAAATTACAAATGTAAAATTTCTAAACTGTATTCTTAATGAAATTTCTAAATCCATTCACATACTGGCTCCGCACAGTGATAATAATTAGGTTTCACAGCTTAACATCATTAATAATATTTTAACCACCCATTGCTTAGGCTTCATTAATATGACCATATTGTCCTTGTTCATTCTATACATGATGGAGACATTGTGATCTAATTTGTGGGATAACTCTCTCTGAAATCATAAGATGATGGCATGTGCGAAAGGTAGGGCTCTGGGTGGGTTAGGTTTGTACGGGGAGTAGGGGTTTGAAAGCCAAGTATAACGGATTCACAATTTGGTAATGCCAAGAAAATACGTTTTCATTTATACCATTTCACAAGGTTTCGTTCAACAGGTGTTTTTTGCTTCACCATACAATTGAAGATCCTTTTATCACTAATTTTTTTTTCCCTTCTCAAACAGGATAATTAAACTGTATAAGAAATTTTATGAATATAATGTAAATTGTTTAACTTAGACAATAATTCACAATCAAGAATACGAAAACGATGTCATTTTGTTAATTTGTTCATTGGTAGATGAAGTACTCGTGTTACGTTTTCATTTGTAAAAATATATTTAGGTTGTCAAGTCTGTCTCCCGTTCTCTTCTTCTTATCTTCAGGGCCAACTACCACTTCAGTTACGTGACTTTATTAAATCCATTTTCTAAGGAAAATACCCTTTTCCAAGTATTCCTGTATAGATCGTTTTATAACGGTGTTCGTTTTGATTTCAGTTGTTTTAAGTACATCTCAATCCTAGTTCATCTCAATCCTAGTTGTTACTATTTCTTTTATATCTTCATACTTCAGGTCACCAATGTTGTTACTATTTCTTTTATAAGTAAATTAATTGCACTTTTGGTCTTCAATCCATTTGTTCCGCATCATCAACATATTTCATTTTAATCTTTTAAATTTATAAAAAGTTATTACAATACACTAATTCCTCAATTAGATGGTCAATCCGTATATTACATGCTCATGTATCGGTTCACCAGTGAAGTGGACGATAACCGACAATGACAACTTTTGATAGACATATTGACGGTTTAGTTAATTTAAGTCTATCTTTATGACACAATTCTAACACGTAATATATTGACATAAAATATGTAAAATAAATTCGAAGTTTCCAATTTATGTGTCCATGAAATAAAGTTGTAGAGAAGTGAACAGATCGTATGCTCAATTGCTACTCAACACTGATTGTGTGTGTGAGAAACTTTGTAACTACAAACAAGGTTGACAGTTGACAGCCCAACCTTCTTCTCCTGTTTATCGTCTTTTGGGTGAAATAATCACATGAATCTCGCCCTTTCATCACACGCTTGATAGGCCCACTTCCTCATATACTATCATTGATTTCTCAATATCATTGTCATATCCAAATCTCACGTGCCAAAGTCGGCTGCAAACGTGCCCCTCTTTTATTATTTTCACGGTGTTTAATTTCGTATAGCCACAACTATTTACAAATTTTTAGCCTTTCTGTAAATAAGGATTGAATTTTTTTTTTTAACTAACAGGACGAATTGGTATAAGACAGATTTTGGGACAACATGATTTTTAATTCAATACTAAGCACAAATTGTGGATTATTTTATTCTCTCTCTTAGAAAATGAATCCGAACAAAATACAAATTTCTTGACCAAAAATAACAAGTCTATTCTATAAATTAAGTTTTCAGTACACGATCAATGATACCAACCCAATAACACCAACGAGTTTACAAATCAAATAATTCAAACTCAAGATTGTATGTTTCTGTTTGGCTATCAAACCCTAATCACGAAACTAGTGACAATCCCTTATCAAATTGAAGGATACCATTGAGATTCGAACACCTTATCTCTTTCTACCATTTACACAAAGTATTTAATCTCACAAAAAAAAATATCAGAAAATACTTTGTGAATTTTTCCCTTTTAATTATAAAGTTTGAGCCAGCAACCCATTTCATTATCGTCAATCAAGATTGGTTGGCGTCACAGTCCAACGCTTTGCTTGAGAAATCATTGTTGATTTTTTACTAATAAAGAAATTTAAAACACAGGAAAATTACATTTTGTGTTTTAATTTTGTTCTTAATAAAATGGAAATTTTGCGAGAAGAGACAGTTTTTAAGTCTCCCCCCTTAATAGTTGGTGTAATTGAGAAATATAAAATGAAAAAGATTGCCCTAAAACCGTAAGGTTAAGGTGAAAATGAAAGAATAGTAAACAAGGTACAGAGGAGGTGTGTCGTACGAGGAAACGTCAGTGCCAATTTCCATTGTCTCTTTTGCCTAATGGAGAAATGACGGAAAGGGAAATATGATAGAATGCCAAACCAAAAAGCTCCTCACCTTCAAAAGCATTTGGTGGTAATTAAAATTAAATTTTTTAAAGATTTTAATAAAAATTAATTAAATATATCATAAAAAGTTGGAGTTAAAATTAGTTGTTAATTTCAACTTATATTAAAATTTAAATTTTAATTCTTACTAAATAGGAACACTTAAGGTTGTACTAATAAAATTAGATTATTGGATTGTAAAATAAATATTAACTATAAATAGATTGTTCTTTTGTCTGTTTCTTCTTTTGATATAAATCAAATATGCCTTTTCTTTTTTGGATGCTGCTACCTTTCTTCTAGCTTTTCTGTTACATAATTTTTCACTCTACCAATTTCGTTTTGCATGACCACAAACCCACTTGAGCCTTGATTTTACGATAATTTCTTTTTGACTATTCAACGGAATGATTAGCTTGGGATTCCACGATGGACGACTTTATAGAGACGTCAATCATAATCATATATATATTTTTTGGTTAAAATACTGATCAAGAATTTAGTCTCTACGATTGATTTAGCTAAAAAAATTGACTAAAATTTAAATTAAAATCAAGAATTAATTTTAATCAAACATTCCATCAACTTTAATTACATTTACTAAAAAAATAGCTTTTCTTTAAATCAAACAAGGGTTTATCTAAATCATGTTACAATTCGAATTATTAAAGAAAAGAATAAAGTGAGAGGTGGAAGTTATGGAAGAAAGATTCAAGTGGGAAATACTTATTGAGTCCTACTTTTAATTTTGAGTTTCAAAGTTGAAAAGATTGTGAAATATTCCAAAGGGCCGATGAGACCTATGTCACGTCACTAGCAGTAAGGAACATTTTGTCCACAGCAGTGTAAACTATACAGTGCCAACCAAAAAAAAAAAAAAATTTAATTTAAAAAATTAGAAATGCTAATAATTCGTTATCATCGCCCAATAATTGCACTGTAATTTCTTAATTAGGTTTTAGATAATAAACAGCGTTTTAGCCGTGTAGAGATAATTATAACTATAATTTCAAGTTCGTATTTAGTTTGTCCAATGAAAATTGGACAAGACATGACGATTGACAATTTTTTTTTTAATTATCATTAATGAATTCAATATCAATATTGACTTAGAAGCAAATGTCATTTTTATACGAATAAGTTGACCAATAAAATTATAATCTCATATTATTATACATCATGCTATAGCAAATAAGTGAAGGAAATGATTTATTATAAGTAATTGCATATTATCAATTTTTTTTAAAAAGTCAAATTTTCAATGCTTAATTAGTCCATAATATAGATTCTTAAAATAAGTTAATAATTAGCTTATTTATATAAAATCTAAATTATATAATGGCCAACAATATAGGGTTTGCTTGTTAAATATGTATTAGGTAATAAACAATTAAAATGGCAACATTTGACCTAACGATGTAAAATATTAACCAACAATTTTCGTAGATATGATGGACTAATGATTAAGATTTTGTTTATTTTAAGGAAAGAAAACAAACTACTTGTATTTCTTAACATAATTAAGAATTATATATCAACATGGGCCCCAGGGATTTAATAGATTAATTTCGTTGGCAGGCCCAAACTTTAATAACATGGTTATGTTAATAGACCAAGTAAAACATTTTCGACGACTGAACTTCTAGATGACAATTCAATGATAAATACTTTTACTTGACTTCTTGTGTGCCACATATTTTAGACAGTGAGCCAAAGTTTCAGAGTTCATTACTAATCAAAGAGATGAAATGAGTGATAATTACAATCATTAACGAGAATCAAGAAAATTGACGAGAGGAGAATGAAAATTAATGTTGTAAGTTGCAGTTGATTCGCCATGAAAACTCTCGATTGAGCTTTATTAAGTAAGTGTCTTTGAACCTACAACCCACTTGTTTTCAGGTTCTTTTTATTTTCTACTATAAACTAATAAAAAAAAATACCCAAAAAATGGGACGAAAAATAGGTCCTCGCCGGCGAGTCAGTCAATTTAAACCGTCTATTTTAGCACCTCTTTAACAGCAATAATAGAATAATCACAAAGCAGAAGAATTAATGACATTCCACGAAGTTGAGCACAATTGACAGCATCAAACTTCATAGTCGTGGTTGCCGTAGGAAAAAGGGAAGTTCAGAATAAATATAAACTTGTGGACATAAATAGTCCTGCCTTATCAATGACATGAACCTCCATCTCAATAAAGAAAAACTTTTTTCAATAGGGACAGAAAAAAAATAAATTTAATATTGTACCAGACAGGAAATAAATTTATATAACTGAAATTACTAAATTGGGTTTCTCGATAAAATAATTAACGCTAAGTAATCCAAGACAGCCAATTTTAATTGGTGCGCTGTTTTACTGTGAACCAAACAGTAATGTCATCTTCATTTGGGTCACTTTCCAATCTGAAGGTTACATTAAGTTAAACGTCCAACATTCTCATGGTATGGCTCCACCCTTTTCAAGATTAGAAAAAACTGTTTATGGTTTTTTTTTTTTTTAATAATATTATTTGATTTAAAATTGACGGCTTGAGATGAAAATGTAAAAACCAACACTATTTGGAAAACGTGAAAGGGAAAAGCATTGGAGGTAATATGGGGCGTGGACAAACTTTAGAGGTAGGGCCCATAGAGACAAGGACATAAATTATGTCTAAGGTGGTCCTAGGTGGTGCGGTCGGCAGGGATGGCCGTGGCCACGTGGGAGAGGTGGTCCAGATGGGCCATGAGGTGTTCAAAATGTGAAACGTGTCAAAAAGTGATGGGTGACAGACTGTTAGAGAAAATGCCATGGGAGATGGGTAAATGGTTATGGCTTGATGAGAAGATGAAGTAACTGATCAGAATGCAGTGAAAGTGGGTAGAAGGGGTCTAGTCTAGGCAGCTTTGCATTGCAAGGTGGGGAACTTATTTTTAGTCAAAGGCTACATAGTACAAAAATGCTTTTTCCTGTGTTTTCTTAGATGGTCCTATTTTTGTAGGGTTGATTTGATCATTTGACTTCTATCATTAGCCTTTTTAATTTTATATTTAATTTCAATGATTTTTCCATGTAGGGGAAGCAACTTTTTTTCATAGTGACTGCAAAAAAATCCGTCTCGCCCCATTCTAAATTGGGCAAAAAAATCGCTTCAATGGGTTGGCGGGGGTGAGACATGGCATGAAGAGAAAAAAAAAATTTATTTCTAGACAATTCACCTGTTAAAAATTCATTTTGAATTTATTTTTTATTCCCTAATAATAGTATAACTCGAAATTTTGAAAATGTAAAAAAATAAAAATAAAAATAAACAGGGCAAAAAGCCGCCCCCGCCCCATTGCCATCCCTCGTTTTCCATGTGTTAATATTACTAGTTAATTAATATTGATGTGCTGAAAATTGAATCGGACCATCACTTCAATCGAAAAATCAAAAATTGGATTGATAATCGATCTGATTAATGATTAATATAGAAATCAGCACAAAAATGAAAAATTGAACGACTCAACTGAAAATCAGTTACCCAATTGCAATTTTATCGAGTTTCGTATTGGTTTTAAGGGAGAGAAAAAAAAAATAGAAAATCCAAAAGAATATGGAACTGATTTTTCATCCAGCTGTTTCCATTGACCTTAGGCTCGTTGATGCAATATATGGTATTCAAAAATCTAAAAAGAAACCTGAAAATTTGAATGAATCAAGAATCTTTATGTATAGGCATATTGTTCTCCTCTCTCCCTCTCGGTAGGGATACGAGGGGGAGATATTTAATGTATATGGTTCATTCTAGCTTTATTTGGGCTCATTTAGATTTATTTAGTTTCTAGCTATTTAATTTTCATAACATTTAGTTGCTTTTGGGCCCATTTAGTGGTGATGTGAAATGGGTATTAAAATAATTATTGAAAGTTAAATAATAAACATTCAAAAGAAATACTCTTTTACTTGATACAAAAATTTAATAGGATATACATGAATTTTTCATTTGATTATATTATTTTTTATTCGAACATCTTAATATTGGCCCAGATTCATTTTCAAAATATTGATTAATACATTATTATAGGTTAAATATGGAGTACTGAGTAGAATTCTTCATTAATCAATACCGTTCAATCTACTTTAGTATATGAACCTGCAATATTGTAGTCACTTAAATATGTTCCTTTTTAACGATTAAGGTAAGAAACAAAGGTAATAATTTCTAATTTATTCTAGAAGAAAGAGTCAGTCCATTCATCAAAGCAAGACCCATGAGATAAATGGATATGTACCCGTGCACGTGTTAAGATTTGGGCTTATCGATTTCCCTTCCAACTTTCTATTTCATCATCCAGTGCCTGTGCTTCCTATTGGGCCCAAAACTTGGACAGCGGACAGCCGCTAGCATTGAACAATTGAAAGCCCATAATCCATCGCAGTAAACGTTCACAAAACAAAATAATAAATATGTCATAACGGGGAAGGCCAAAGACTTCGCTCAAATGAAAGGGGGGCAGCTTTATCCTCAATAAAATGAAAGGCTACTTCTTGTTTTATAAATTTAGAACTCAATAATAAATATTTACTTGGGAAAAATACATAACTGGGGTGCTAATTATACCACAGTTCAATTTTAAGAAAAAAGTTTTAAAAGTTCAAAACTCATATGGTAATTAATAAATATAATATATAAAAGAATCTATTATATATCTTTTTTCCAATCTCTTTCTCAGTCACCGACATCCACCCGCCACCATCCTCTCTCACAATCATTGACATCTACCGACCGTCATCTCTTCTCACAGTTACCGACATCCACTCGTTGCCACCCCTCTCATGGTGATCGGCATCCACCTCAATTCGAGATTCATAAGTATAGTAACTTGTTTGGATTTTTAATTTAACAAAATATCGATAATAATTGATGAATTATCTAATTAAACTTCAATTTGGATAGTTGACCGGTGTTGATGCAGTGTAAATTTGATTCTGATGTTGCATGTTTCATCAAATTCAATGTGAATTTGTAAATTTTTGGCCATGTGGATTAAAATACATATAAACTGTTGACCTCACAAAATTGACCCTCCACGTGACCAACCGAAAGTCACTCCACGTAATCCTTCCTGTGCACGATAACGAATGGTCAGAAGCACACTGTCGGAACTAACGGGAGTGGTAGTGGCCGCATACACTCCAACGGTCAAATCAGCGATCAGTAATCGAAACAGCACACGAATCGTGCAAAAGAGTGGGGAGGAGAATAAATATTTCTTGTGTGGAGAGCTAAGTCTAGTATCAATTTCATTACCTTTGTCTCTTACCCATAGGGGATTGTAAAGTTGAGCGAGGAGTTCATCTGTCACCAATGTATTGACCCACAGGGAACGGCGCGTTAGGAAATGGCCATAGCTTTGTAAAGTTGATTCGCATGATCGGAGGGGCCTTAAGAAAGCTGAGAACCTTGATCTGAAGTGCCTTATTATGACGTTAATCGATGTGACAGCTGTCCCGTATTTCTAAGGTGGTAGTTGGATGTGATGTCTGTTCCTAGAAAAAGGGGCTGCAGCAGCTACTTATTATAGATGGCTGTTGTTGTTCGAGGTGTCGTGTTTTACGCGTGTGTAAGGGACACAGGCAGATCTTGGGCGTTGATCAAATTCGACGTTTCATTTCAATGGTCTAGATTTACGATGCGATGAATGGTCCAGATTGATATCATTTGAATTCAATGGTGGGGATCGTCCAAGGTCTCCTATAAAAGGAGGACTTAGTGTGTTTTGCAAGATTTCTATTCTTGCATTCTCTGAAAGTTCTCTAACTCCCAAAACTTTGCGATTTTTGACGTTTTTCAAGGTTTTTCGACAACATTCAAGCGTTTTCGACGGTTTCTAGACTGATTTCAGACTCTCCAGTCGTGGAGCACTTCCTTATTCTCATTTCAGTTAGTTTTGCAAGTTTTTCATAATTACCTTCGAGAGAAAATGGCTTCTGAGGATAGTGGGTCGTCTGGGAGGGATCTGGAGATAGTGAGGGTGGACCAACCCATATTGGCGACCTCCTCAGAATTGTCCGAGGCAATATTGGGGGGAGAACCTTTGGCGGCAACCTGACAGCCCAGTAGACACTTCTGTACACTGGGGGGACATCTGACTACCTTTCCAAGTTGAAAACTGCCGACCTGGCTAGACTTAGAACTGAGTATAGAACCCCAGGCAGTGTGGGTTTAATACTTCTGGGGCCGGATGAGCGAGCTTATTACCCAAGGGCATGTGCGTGGCTATTATTGAGGCTATCCTGAGGGCGGGGCTTAGGTTACCTATTTATTCCCTTTTTAGATACGTATTAAAGTCCTATGGCCTAGCCCTCACCCAGTTGAATCCGAACTCCTTAAGCCAGATGGTGGGTTCGTGGATGCTGTGGAAGGAGGCATCCTATGGGGTAGAGATGCCCTTCTCTATTTTCCAAACCATGTATATACCCAAAGTTGTGACGGGGGGTGATAAGACAAAAGGGTGGTATTATCCGACCTCCTGGGGGTCTCATACTCCATTCATGCTCGATCTGCCAAGCTCCATCAAGGAGTGAAAGAGTTCGTGGTGCTGGGCTTCCGGGAGATGGGACACGATGGAGGGTAACCCCTTGGCATCTCTTACTGTTCCTACCAAATACTCCACATTTAGTGAGTACTAGCACTTTGCCTTTGAGTGTATATTTAATTGTATTCGGAATATAACTCATTGTTCTTGCAGGTCCTCTTCCTCAGTTTGAGTTATCCATCGAGGACTTTGACACGATCTGCATTGTGTATCAGATCCATCCGAAGAGGAGATCTTACAATGAGATGATAAGGAAGAATATTCACTTCGTTGCACACGAATTGATGGCCTCCCAAGGTGAGTGTTCTTCAATTTGTTTATCACCGTGGTGGCCGAAGTGTGTATAGACTGATCCATTATGTTTTGTTGTAGATGACTTTAACAAATGGAGGACTTGGTAGCTGCCAGCAAGAAGCTTCCTCGAACCGAATAGGAGAAGCCCTTACTGTAGAAAGAAAAGAGGGCGGCTGGGCCTTCAAGGGCCCCAACAGTGGCGATTCCCACTGGGGTCGTGATACGGGAGAGGTCTTCCAGTTTGCCAGAAGCTACTGTCGTACTGGCCTTTGCCCCTACTGTCGCAGCGCTCCCTGTTCCGACTGCTGCCCCAGTCGATCGTCCTGTAGAGCAGGAAATGAAGAAGGGGGCCCGTCCCCACAAAAGAGCAGGACTTCTTGGGCTATACCTCCGAGGAGCCTGTGAAGGAGGTCTTAGAGACTTTTCCTCAGAAACTACTGTAGTGGCCTAGGTCTACTGCAAATACTGAATCGAGGCTTGAAGGGATCACACTTCCTCTTGCATCGTCTAGGACCTTGTGGCTGCAAATAGTGCCTGCATTGCCCGAGCCTTGAGCACCAATGTCCAGCTGGAGGGCCTAGTGAAGGACCTGATGGCGAAGAACACCGACTTAGCCCAAAGGTTGGAGAAGGCATTGCTTTATGGAGACGAGATGAGGGCGGTCTGGGCCAAAGCAGAGGAGGCCCAGAAGGCAAGGGAAGAGGCAGAGGTGAAGGCGATGAAAGCTGAGGTCGCGTCAGAGCAACTGAAGAAAGAACTGTATGAGACTGAATGCCAAGTAGCTGTTCTGACGAGGTAGATCGACCACGCCAACGAACATCACCGCTTCACAGTGGAGACCCTCGAATCTTCAAATGAGGAGAAGAATGAGCTGAGGCAGCGAGTGGAGGACTAAGTCGAAGAGATTGACTCTCTGAAGACAGAGGCAAAAACAGTTGAGGAGTCATTTGTGCAGCACTTTATCGATCATTTTGAAGAGCACGAGCTGTATGATACCTTCGCCAACTATTGGGTTTCGTAGTACACTCAAGCTATGTTGCAGCGTCTCAGGGAGGTCCACCTGAACTTGGACATCTCGACTTTGTAGGAAGAGCTCGGTGGGCTCAACGGGGGTCGCCCCGACATAGCTGCCGTCGAGGAGGCTATAGCTACTCCGAGAGAGGTTGGGACAGGGGTAGAGACTGCTTCGGAAGGGGTTGAGGTGGGGGAAGGGCAGGGCCATAGTGCCATTAGAATAGAAATTTTTGTAATGGTTTGGGCCCACCACTTGTAATGTTTTCTAACTTCTTATAAAAAAGCAAAGAGACAATATTGTAGATGCAACAGTAGAGTAATCCAATATTACTGTACGTGATGTCATTTTTTATTTTTACATTTTGTGAAGAATTTTATTTATGGTGATTGACAAATATTATTCCACACACACAACATTAAAAAACTAATAATAATTTTAGTATATATAAATTGCAAGAGACAAAAAAAAAAAAACCTCTTCACACATGAGCAAAAAAAAAAATCTTTTCGCACATGAGCGAAAAGGGAAAAAAAAAAAACTTCCACACAGTACGGAGAGTTAGTTAGAATTAATTTCGTCTAATTATTAATTTAATAATTTAACGAAAAAAAGCATGTTGTGCAGTCACGTCTCCAATATGCGGGGAGTCCGCACAATGTGCGAAGTGTCCACACAGATTGTACGAACTGTCCGCACTCTGTGCGCAAACTGTGCAGACGCTCCGTACATTCTCTCCAAATGTGCGGGGAGTCCGCACAATTCCGCACAGATTGTGCGGAGAGTCCGCAAACTTCTTATAAAAAGGGCAAAGAGACAATACTGTAGATACAACAGTAAAGTAATCCAATTTTACTGTGTGTGATGTCATTTTTTATTTTTGCATTTTGTGAAAAATTTTATTTATGGTGATTGACAAATATTATTCCACACACACAACATTAAAAAACTAATAATAATTTTAGTATATATAAATTGCAAGAGACAAAAAAAAAAACCTCTTCACTCATGAGCAAAAAAAAAAAAA
>NC_036246.1:5355306-5383849 GCF_002742605.1 Olea europaea var. sylvestris
AAAAAAAAAAAAAAAAACTTTTCGCACAGTGCGGAGCTGTGCGGAAAGTTCTCTCCGTACATGAGCGAAAAAGGGAAAAAACTCCGCACAATGCGAAAAGATGGTTAGAATTAATTTCGTCTAATTACTAATTTAATAATTTAAATAAAAAACATGTTGTGCGGTCACATTTTCAGATGTGCGAGGAGTCTACATAGAGATGGCAATTTGAACAGTTAAAATCGAAAACCACGGTTAACTGAACCGAATGGGACGAAAAAATCGAACCGATGGTGCAATGGGGTGGATATGGTATTTGATTTTAATGAACCGGTTCGTGGCAATACGGGTATGGTATTTACGCTGTCGAACCGAAATTGAACCGATTACCCCCTTAAAAAAATTATTTTTTTATTAGGGATGACAAGATTTAGTGAGAAGGAAGTTGACGAAGATGTACATCTTTTTATTTAAATCTTAGTTAAAACCATTTTGAATTAGGTAGTATCGTTGTATTTTTTACTTACATTTCTTATTTACTATATAGGAATCAATTTTGAGTGCTGACATATACTAGTAAAAGTTGTGGGGAAGAATGAAGATTGAATATGAGTTAATGTTGAAACTTTTAAATTATTGAGAATGAATCAAGTAACTATAATGCACATGAATTAAGAATGAAGGAAAAGTTTAGTATTGTTATATTCATAATATTGTTTGTTAAATTTGTATTTTGCAATTGAAATTTGGGATAATGTTTGCATTTTCGTTTGGAATATTATGTTTTTATTTTTATTGACTCTCTTTTCATAAATTGTTTTATATCAATTTGACGAATGGACATATAAAAAATAATTTATTTTCGTGGTTATTAACTGAATCGAACCGAGATACGAATCGAACCGAACTGATTTAGTGGTTATGGTACGGTTATGGTATGGCAAAAAAATTAACGGTTCGGTGATGATTTTGGTCTAACCGAACCGTTGTCATCCCTAAGTCCGCATAATGTACGGAGACTCCGCACATTGTGCCGGAACTCCGCACAGATTGTACAAAATGTGCGAAGTGTTCGCACAATCCGTACAGATTGTGCGGACTCTCCGCACACCACGTTCTCTCCAAATGTGCGGGGAGTCCGCACAATTCCGCATATTGTGCGGAGTGCGGACTCTCCACACACTGTGCAGACATTCAACACAAATTTTGCACATTGTGCAGACTCCGCGAACACTCTGCACAGATTGTGCGGAGTATGTAGACACTCCGCTCAGACTATGCAGAGTTGTGTCAGGGACTTTTTTTGTTTAATTTAATCATGCAACCTAATATTTGTTTAGTTTATTATTTTATTAGTTAAAAACATGCATTAAATCCAATAAAAAATATAATTACAAGAATAAGTTTAACTTCAATATAATACAAAAAAACTCTCAAAGAAATAATTATTGCTAACAACAAAAAATCTAAAAAAAAAAATCTAAACATATGAAGAAGACAAGAATAAAAAAAAGTAAAACCTTTAAAAAATAAAAAAAGAAAGAGATGCCAAAAAATTTGGCATTATTGTTCGAATGGAAAATGCATCATTGATACACAAAAGACTTTGCAGTTACCAAGTTAAAAGTATGGATTTATTGTGTGGTGTTAAATTTTTTTGAATAATTATAATAAATCTTCTTATTACGCTAATAAAATTATAATATATATATTATTTTTTTTTTACAAATAGCATAAAAAAATCATTTTTATCTTCAACAAAAAAATACATTTACAAATTAGCAATTTTATAACCATTTTTTTAAATTTTCGAAAATACAATTATAAAAAAGGAAACAATATTGTAAGAAGTACAATATTAATTAAATTTTATACATTTATAACAATTTATAGATCCATATATGCAACTTACAGTATTTGCATTTTACCGTATTTGCAATTTACCGATATACTGCTTACCGTATTTACAGCTTACCGTATATGCTACATACCTACCATATTTGAACACAACTTACTGCATTAGCAGCTTACCATATTTGCACACAAATTACTTTATTAGCAACCTACCATATTTACAGGCAACTTACCGTATTTGCATGCAACTTACCGTATTTGCACCTTACCGTATATGCTGTTTACCATATTTGCAGCTTACCGTATTTTTCGATTTTTGCACTTACAAATATCGAGAATGCAGAACACCGTACATTCACTTATCAGACTGAATGTCAAGAAAAATTATAGATTTTAATTTTTTCAACATAAGCAAAAAAATAAATATTAAAATATATGAAGCACAAAATATAAACGCATATGAATATACAAGTTGATTTATAACTTTGTGCTCAATTTTTAATTTTTCAATATTGAATTACACAAAATTTAGAATTATAATCTTCACATTCAACTCAATCATATCAACACTTTCAAAGAATGCATTAAAAATAGTTTGTATAATATTGTATATTTCTTATTCAAACATTAAATATACAAATATATCTTTTTTAGATGACACAATATTGTTATACAATTTTAAAAATAATTTGCAATTGTTTTCCTATATTATGGAAATATTTTTAGATATTACTTCAAAAACATTCCAAAAAACTAAAATTCATATGCTTATAAAAATACGATAAATACAAAATTTTGCAAGCACAACATTTACAATTTTTTTTTTTTTTTTTTGTGAAAGCAGTTTCCTTTTTTTCCCCGCTTTCCCTATTTTTGTTTTCTTTTTTACAGAAGTTTGAATCTAAATTATTGAAACAAGAGTTTTTGGTAAGTAAATATAGAATTTTGCTATGAATTGAATGTATGTTGGTTTGATTTTATTGTATGGCTCTATGTCGATTTTTTTAGAGTGTATTATCATTTCATTTCTAACACTAACTTCTACTTTTTTTCTAACTTCTCTTAAAAATGGGAAGGAGATGACACTATTTCATTGACCAGTAAATGAATCCCATGTTACTATACAAAATGCAAAATGACCTTTTTTTTTTGTTTTGTCTTCTTTAATTCCATCACGCATCACCTCCTTTTCACGCAATTGTCCATATCAGTCATTTTTCCTTGACTTCCTCCATTTTTCAAAGCAACCTCCCATACTTCTTTCCTTCATTCTCCCCTTTCTTCTATTCATTTCTTTTTTTTTTTATTTCGTTTTCCAAATATTTTGTCTATATGGTGTTTAATTTCGTCTTCTCAGTGCTTAACATTCTAGAAGTTCTAACCCCCTATTTTTTTTCTTTTACAGATGTTTGAAGCTTCCATCATAGAAAAATTGAAAGAATTATTGAAACGAGATTTTTGGTAAGTAAATATAGATTTTTGTTATGAATTGAATGTATGTTGGTTTGATTTTATTGTGTAGTTTTACATCAATTTAGAGGGGTATTATCATTCCGTTTTAATCATTCCCGAAAGATTAAGGATTTTATTTTATTTTACGAGGCAAACCAGGAATTATGACAAAAGATGAAGTGGTTCTAATGGATCACTTGGGTTGGAAAAAAGCCCACGTCTTGAATTTATAATGATGTTTGGTTTTTTTATTTTCATTTCTGTTGTTGAAAGGTAAATAGCGTACATTTCTTGTTTGTTTGTGATTATACTGCTATTTTAGCTCATTCGTGTTATCTCTTCAAGTTGGTTAGGCAAATAAGGTGAAGAAAACCAGAGAATAAAAAAGAAAAAATTGTCCATATTCTTGAAGCAGTCAGTTATTTGAGTATGTGTGTAGGTATATTTTAGTCGATTCTCTACTATTATTGTATGCCATAATATTTAAGATGATAAACAATGAATGGAGAAAGAAAAAAATTTAAAGAAGAGAAAAAAAAAACATTTGCTCCGCACTATACAGAGCAACTCCACACGTTTTGTGCGAAGTTGCTCCGAAGTATGTGTGTGTATATATATATATATATATATATAGCTTTTTTTTCCCTTTCTTTTAGCAATTTATTTATTTTAGCTTCTTTTTTTCTTAAGTAGAAATATGAGATTTCTGGTAGAATCTATTAAGTGGTCATCAAATTTGTTGAATCCTAAAAGTTAGATTTCTCTTTGATTTTCTAATTTTGTGAAGTTTTTAAATAAAATTGTTTACGAATGCCTTTTGGTGATAGAGAATATAGATTAATAATAGTATATTTTCCTCTGTAAGTTAGAAAACCATAGAGAATAAAAATCAACTCCTCCGCATAGTTCGGAGAGTTCAAGTGAACTCTTTGGACTGTCTGGAGAGTTCAAGTTGTGCCACAACCCTTCGTACAATGTGGAGAGTTCAAGTGAACTCTCTGCACAATCTGAAGAGTGTGTGGAGCATTGCATTGCTAGCTCCACAAAATTTTTTATTTATTATTATTTTTTTAATCACTACAAATCCATCTCCAAAAGCCCTTCTCTCTCTCTCTCTCTCTCTCTCTCAATCAATTCAACTGTTCTCTTCCTATATTTTTATATGTTATTTCAAATTCTCTTAATCAATCCAAGAATACAATATAGTTATGGCAAGGTCAACAACAAGCTAGCGAAGAAGCTAATAGAGAAAAAGGGTCAAGAAATTTCTCTCCTCCACATTGTCCCATATTCCAACCACGAAATGTAAAAGAACAAGATTGAAGAAAAATCAAATAAAACGATGCTTTTGTTGGGATTTTGTCTTTCTTTTGGTGAATCCATTTCATAGCATTTTTGGGATGAATTTAAAGTTTTTGTTAATTATTTTAAATTTCTGGCATGACATTTCTTGACATTTTGCTCAATTATGTTTTTAATTTGGTTGAATATTATTGCATCATATTCTTTGGCAAAAATCCTTTGGTAGGCGTTTCCCTATATATGTTTGAGCTTCAGATTTTTTGTAATTTGGGTTTTAGATTGAGCTTGATTTCATTACATATTATGATCAGAAGGTGGCTTCAAAAGGGTGAATGGAGCTAGATAAATGATTCATGAAATGCTTAAGAGAGAGGAGGAGGCTACTGATCATAATGTTTGGTTTTTAAATGTTTGACTTACAATTGATCAAAATGCAAGAAATGATTTTTCATTTTTTTCCCTTCTTAACAATAAGATTTTTTTAAATTTCATAGCATTGTAAATGGCAATTTGCATGTTAGTTTTAAGGATCTAAACGGAGAGCCCTTTGAAGTTGGTCCATTTTATCTTCTTAAACATACTAGCCTTTTGTGGTACTTGTTTATAGATTTCATCTTGGATGCCTTCAGAGAACAATAAATTTTGTTTAAGTCCTTAAGCTGACTTGACATTGATCTAGACATTACAGAGACAGTTACTTTTAAAATTTTAAAATCAGACTGCAAAGACACGGTACTGAACAAAGAGGGATAGATTTAAATTTAAAGAGGTCTTGACTCCAAAGAAAGTGAATACATCAGCTATCTAGTCACTTTTAATATAATCTTTAATGTGATTGGATGGAATAATAATTAATTATGTGTGTTATTCAATAAGAAAATATCAAAATCTAATCAACCACCTTCATCAATCAAGTAATTTAAGCAGAAGCATTCCAATTTCTAAATAATGATTATACACAGAATATGATAATAATTACTAATTTCTCCTAATTTTTGCAGGATTGTGTTCAACCTACTGCCAAATCTCGTGTCCGAGTTAATTAAATATTTTGCAAGTAAAGTGGCTAAATATATATTGATATATTCTTTATTTTCCAGTCCACATCTAAATTGTTAGTTAGGATTCTAAAGACAATTCTTTAATGAATTTATTCTCTGTTTCTGCTTGCAGTGAAAACAAATGATATGATGATGGTCATATATCTTTCGCCCCCTATTTGAAGTTTGATTGCTCTACATAATTTGATCAACAACAAGGTGAGATATTCTTGAATTGTGCCTCAAAGTTTTGTGTTTTACTATTTGTTATTAATATAACTACTAGATCTATATAAAATTTTGAACCCTGATGTTCATAGTGGATATTCAGTAATCTTTCTTGTGCTGGGCTATATCTAATGATGTCGACAATTAACATATCGATTTAATGGTTATTGTTGGATATATTAATATCTGTTGGAATTAATAATTATGTTTATGAATCAATTGTAATACATCATAATATGCTCCCCAAGACTCTTGAATAATGCAATAAATCTTCAACATTTTTTTCCTTTTTAACATCTACAATTTCTACACCAATAAAAATACAATATTCGTGTAACGCATGTGACAAGGACTAGTTGATATTAATGAATTGAATTTTTTTTCTTCAAGTGTTAAGGCTTCTTCTCTTGTGTTGGACTGTGTACTACTATGATTGATGAATGCTTAAGTCAACATTACTAACATCAATAAGCGGTTGAGGTATAAAATGATAATCCATAGAGTATAACGATGAACTGAAGATTCAAATAACTTGAATTCACCAATCATACACGGGCAATTCGAGCGCTTAGTTAGATAGGAATAAGTTACAACATCTTGTGGATCATAAGCAGGTCGAATCGAAACATACATTTATTCATTGGTAGTATTTTCTTAAGTGCTCAATGTTCCACTGATGAGGTAACACTTTCTCTGCCATATCTTCAATTTCATAAGTCCCAGGTCGGGACTCTTTGACGATACTGTATGGGCCTTCCCAGTTTGGTCCAACCACTTCGGAGCTTGTTGGTTTTGACGATGGGAACACCATTCTGAGTACCAAGTCTCCTAAACGTGGAGTTTGGCTTCTGACCCTTGAGTTGTAATAGCGGGTCATCTTCCTTTGATACGCAGTCAATTTGACTTGGGATGAATATCTTCTTTCTTCCAGGAGATGGAGTTCGCACACTCTCGCTTCATCGTTGTCGATCTCATTGAAGTTTATATGATGATGCGAAGACTCCCACCTCGACTGGACTCATGGCTTCGACTCCATAAGTCAAGGAGAAAGGTGTTTCTCTTGTTGCGGTTCGACTTGTTGTTCGTATGGCCCAGAGGACATGGGGAAGTTTATCGACCTATGCCTCTTTTGATGTGTCAAGCTTTCTTTTCAGGGTGTGCTCGATCGTTTTGTTGATTGCCTCGACTTGCCCATTTGCTTGGGGTGATGAGGTGTTGAGAAGTCCTTCCTTATGCTGAGTTCTTCACACAAATCTCGTATCTTATTGTTATTGAACTACCTTCTATTATCATACACTAAGGAGTGGGGAATGCCGAACCTGCAAATGATGTTCTTCCAAACGAACTTCGTGATGTTCACCTCAGTGATTTTGGCTAGAGGTTTAGCTTCGACCCACTTAGTGAAGTAGTCAATGGCAACAACGACAAATGTTGCACTTCCTTTTCCTTTCAGGAGGGGGCCAATGAAGTCTATACCCTATTTGGCGAAGGGTCATGGGTTGGTAACCACGGAGAGTCCCTGGGAAAGCTGTCTCTAAACATTGGCGAACCGCTGACAATTATCACATCTTTGAACAAATTGACAGGAATCCCTTTTCAGGTTCGGCCAAAAATAGCCTTGTTGAAATACTTTGTGTGCCAGGGCTGTTCTACCGGAGTGGTTACCGCAGACTCCTGCTAAAATGGCTTCATACTCTGTGACATTGTTTAAGAGGCCTTGAAGCGGAACCTAATTGCACAGTTTAGCCTATGACCCTCTGGGCTTTCCAGAACGACTCTGGCTCTGATGCCGATTTCTCCTGACGACTTGATCACAAATAGCTTCCATGTTGGGGGCTCTACTGGATCTATTGTTGTCTCCATTTCTGGGGCTTTGACGAACTCAGCAACAAAATCTGCAAGAGCTTGGCCCTTGATGGCACTTCGGGGTTTAAATAGTAGGTCGAACTTACTGAACTTAATTGCCCATTTTAGCAGTCAAATCGAAGCGTCAATCATTTGTAACACTTGTTTCAGTGGAAAGTTGGTGAGGACTTCAATTGAATGAGCCTGAAAGTATGGCCTTAACTTCCTTGACTCCGTAACAAGGGAGAGCGCAAGCTTTTTCATGTCTGGATAGCGAGTCTCTACTAGTAACAGGGCTTTGCTGATGTAGTATACTGGCCGTTGGCGTGCCTCTTCTTCCCTGGCAAGCACTGCACTGACTGCTTCGTTCGAAACTGTCAAATAAAGCAGGAATGTCTCACGTGGTGTAGGTTTAGACAGTAGGGACGCCTTTCCCAAGTGCTTCTTCAGCGCTTGGAAGGCTGTCTCACATTCTTCGATCCATTGGAACTTTTTCCCCTGCTTCAGAATCTTGAAGAAAGGTAGACTCTTATCAGTGGTTTTGGAGATGAAGCGACTGAGTGCAGCAATTATTCCATTAAGGCTTTGCATCTCTTTTGACTTCTGGGGTGACTTCATCTCTAACAAGGCCTTTATCTTCTTAGGTTTTGCCTCAATCCCTCTTTGATTCACAATGTATCCCAAAAATTGACTCGACGTTACCCCAAAGGTGTACTTCAGTGGGTTCAATTTCATTTTGTATTTCCTCATAATTTGAAAAATGTTGTGGAGATGACTTACATGATCCTTTGAACGGAGGCTTTTGACAAGTATATCATCAACATAGACTTCCATAGTCTTGCCAATGAGGTCGGCGAACATCATGTTGACCAACCTCTGATATGTGGCACCTGCGTTCTTCAGTCCGAAGGGCATTACTTTGTAGCAGTACAATCATTTGTCCGTGATGAATGACGTGGCCTTTTTATCAGGTCGGGACATGAGTATTTGGTTATACCCTGAGTAAGCATCCATGAAGCTCAAGAGTTCATGTCCAACGGTGGAGTCCACAAGTTGGTCTATCCTTGGGAGGGGGAAGCTGTCCTTTGGGCAAGCTTTGTTCAAGTTGGTGAAGTCAATGCATACCCTCCACTTCCTGCTGGATTTCTTTACAAGCACTGGGTTGGATATCCACTTCAGATAAATAGCTTCTTCGATGAAGCCGTTGCGACTTAGCTTGTCGACTTTTTCCTTCAGCGCCTCATATCTTTCTGGATTGAGGGCTCACCTCTTTTGCCGATGCAGGGTGCACGTGGGGTTGATATTCAAGTGGTAGCAGCTGACCCTTGGGTCTATTCCCACCATGTCTTCGTGCTTCCATGCGAAGAAGTCCAAATTCTTTTTTAGGAAGTTCATCGGTTCTTCTTTCATCTCAGAAGGCAAAGCTTTTCTTATTCCCAAGACCTGAGTGGGATCTTGAGAGTTGGTAGGAAAGTTTCGAATTCTTTCATAGGAGTTGCACTCAATTCAGACTCAATGATCCGAGGATCTAATTCATCAAGAGGGTGCCCTTCTTCAGGGGCCTCAATCATGTTGACGTCCTTTCCCTGTTCGGGGGTCTGCCCTTGTTTAGGAGAGTCAAGCATCTCTACATCCGTGTTGACTTCATTTGTTACATCGGTTATTATCACATTCACAATGCGGCTCAGATTTTCGTAGGAAATTGAGGTAACATGATCTCGAGCCCATCTGGTCGCCTCGGACCGTCGCGATCCCATGCTCAGTCAAGAACTTCATACATAAATGGTGAATGGAGGTCATGGCCCAAAGGTCCTTTAGTGCTGGTCGGCTTAGTACCTCGTAGTAAGCTGACCTTTGATCCACCACTAAGAATTCCATGAAGTAATGAGCCACTAAAAGTGTTGATCCCATCTCAACAGGTAAAGTGATTCGTCCTCGTGGGATGATGCTATCACTAGTGAATCTAAATATTGCGTCGGCCATGGAACCAAGCCATGCTCAATCTGCATCTTGTCAAAGGTTGATCCGAACAGTATATTCACCAAGCTTCCATTGTCAACAAGCATGCGCTTGAGTCCATTCCGAGCCACAATGGCTCTTACTACCAACACATCGCAGTGGGGATGATAAACACCTTGGGAATCTTCTTGAGAGAAGGTGATTGGAGCCATTCTGTTAGTTTGGGACTGGTTGACAATGTACGTAATCATTGGTGGGTCTTTCATTTCTCTTGTATAGTTCCTCTGTGTATTTCTGGTATTGCCTCCGATGTGAGGTCCTCTAATGATGGTATCAACTTCTTGGATAGTATCGCCTCCGTTGGCTGGGGCCTGATTCCTTTGCTTAGATTCTCCTCGAGATCTCTCTCTTGTTTCTCGCCTTCGAGGTGATTGATCCCTTTGTCGCCTCGACTCCCTATTGGGAGAAGCGGCCCTGTGGGGGTGTTCATGATAATGAGCCTTTTTGGAAGAGCGTGAGTTGCTTTGATCTGAGGACCGAGGTGCGTCTTTACATTTACTAATATCATGGCCATAGAGTTGGTGAAATGTGCAGAACTTTGCCCCTTCTAGGGGCCTGTTTGTCTGCTTCTTCATCTTACGTCGGTTGTTGTTTGTTCCTCCAGATGGCCCTACTTTGGCAGGGGCATTTTCATATGTCAATACCGGTACTGCATTCAGTGTGGCTGAAGCCAATACCTGTCCGGATGTGGGGCTACTGTGTGACCTGTTTGAGTCTATTATTGCGTGATCAGGTGTGTCGCTAGTCTTTGACTTATCTGCCTTTAAGGGAAAGAAAGTCCCTGAGCTGCACGGTTCTATTGGTCAATCATCTCCTTATTGACGATTTCCACCCTTATCATCTCAACTAGTTCGTCATAAGTGCCAGGATTCTTGCTTTGCGCGCCTCTCCAGAACAAAGTATTCATATTGAGGCCTCCTTTCAAAGCTGAGAGAGCCTCTCTATCCGTGACTTTTTCGCAGTATGTGATTTTATCAGTGAATCTGGTGAGATAGCTTTTCATCGTCTTGTTAGAAGCTTGCCTCATATCTTGTAGGTATTGCACTGGGGCCTCCACTTTCCTACGAGAGTGGTATTGTTTTAGAAATGCCTTCTTCGGGTCTGGCCAGCTTCTGATTCTTAAGGGTGGTAGCCTGTTGTACCATACTTTGACAGCTCCGGTGAGGGTTAGATGGAAGGCCCTACATTTCAGTGCCGACGAGGCTCTTCTAAGGCTCATTTGCGTTATATACTTTGTGAGGTGCTTCTGTGGGTCCCCTTTTCCCTCATACTTAGGGATTTTAAGGGGCATGAAGTTTATTGGTATTGGGAAGCTTCAGATTTCTCTAGAGAAATGGAGGTTGTTATCATCATCATCAATTTCGTAAGAGCAATATGGCCCTTCAGAGCCTTCTCTCTCTGACGCATTCTGGGAAGGTAGAGATGCCCCTCCCCGACTGTCCCAGTACACTAGGTTTCTCATCTCCTACCTATTTCTAGACAGAGGGGGTGCTTCTTGTTCTTCTTCTTGCTCCTGCTCCTGCTTCTGCTTTTACACATGCGGGGCTGACCTCTGTATGGAGCGGGCCTTATTGCTAGGATTTCGCCCTATCCGGTCAAAGGCACTAATTGACCTTTGAGGCTTGTATTCTGGTGAAAAGTTTTCTCCCATCTATGGTTCTGTTACGTAAGTGCCTTAGGAATAGGAAGTGATATCTACTCCCACTTCTCTCTCAATGGGGTATTTTTTGTGGTGACTTGAATGACCCTAGGCATGAGATGATGGGTTTTGTCCTTGAGCTGGGTGCAGCCCTGTTGACCCTGGGCTTGCATAAAGAACTCGCGCATCGCTATATTCTGAGCCACAATGTCCTTCATACCTGCAGCTATCTGAGCCATTCCTTCAGTTAGTGTTACTGTTTTGTCACCTCGACGACGCCAGTGATGGGATATCCGGTGTGTGATGTTTGTTCGGAGCACCTCTTCTTCAGAGGCGTCCCTTAGTTCGTGATTTGCATCCTTATTGCTGTAACTCATTTTCTTATCCTTTTCAAGGTGTTAAGAACTTGGATTGTAAGTTGACTTAATCCTTTTCAAAAACACCCCTTTTCTCAGGGTAAGTCGATGGTTCTCCAAAGGCTTTTTGGGTGCTAAATTGGGAACTCTTGGACAAAATCTTTCCATAGACGGCGCCAATCTGTTGACTTCACAAAATGGACCCTCCACATGGTCAATCAATAGCCACTCCACGTAATCCTCCTTGTGCACAATAACGAATGGTCAGAAGTACACAGTCGAAACCATCGGGGTGGGGGTGGCCGCATACACTTCGACGATCAAGTCAACGATCGGTGACCGGAACAGTGCTCGAATCATGCAAGAGAGTGGGGAGGAAAATAAATATTTCTTGTGTGGAGAGCTAAGTCTAGTATTAATTTCATTACCTTTGTCTCTTACCAAACCTTGGGTATTTATAGATGAGGAGTATCATTGGATGTGTGACACGTGTATGCATCTGACGGTGTGAGACGTCTGCTCGTAGGCGTCAATCACTTGCTTCTAGAGTGGGCAAGTAATTAATTCTCCGGAATTGAGTTGACATAAAGTTGATATGTTACATTAACTAGGCCCATGAAGATGTCACCTCTATAGAGGATCCTGGCACCAATAGACTTCTAAAACCGGTGGCAAAGGCATCTTTTAAGAGAGCACCTTAGAGTGCCCAACGCTTCGGTTCAGGGGAGCGCTTCAGTCACTTCGGTTGCCAAATTTAATTTGTGACATATGTGCCTTGTAGCGCGTCAAGTTAGAGTTCGGCCGAGGTTGACATCGTTTCGAAACCACTTCGTAATGAGATGTGGAGCCTCGCGAAGGAGTGGCTCTATCGTGCCGAAGCGGTTTGGTGAGGGGCGTAACATAAACTATTACCTATAATGTTGATCTAATGGTATGTGACAAGTTCTCTTAGATTTGTGACATTTGGACATTGACCTATTATCTATGATATTGACTCAATGGCCTGTGACCAATTTCTCTTCGATCTGTGACTTGTAGACTTTGAACTGTTACCTATGCAAAATGGCATGTGAATGTTTGGCATTGATATTTGACCTTTGAATGTTGATATGAGACTTGTCAATTGTAACTTGTGACCTATGAACTATAACATGTGACCTGTGGACATAAATCAATGATCCGTGATCAATTCTATTTGATCTATGACATGTTGACATTCTTATACAATATGATCTGTGAACAGCGAAGTGTGACCTATAACCAGTTCTATTTTATTTGTAACATGTTTACATTTATTTGTGGCCTATGTACAATGACCTCTGACCTATTACTACTTGATTGTGACATGTGAACTGCGAACATTATCTGTGGCCAATTGTGTTTGATATGTGACCTATGGATGTTTATCTGTGACCTATACCAATAACATGTTACCCATGATATGTAAACATGATCTGTGACCTATATAATATGAATGTGACTAATGGAATGACTGTTACTTGTGACCAGTTCTATTTGATCTGTGATGTTTATACAATTATTTGTGACCTATGCATAATAACTTGTTACCTACCACCACCACAACTGGCACCACTACTAGATATCAACACAGCATTTGACATATACTCTATAAACATTTGACCACCATCAACATCAGTACAAAATCGTTGCAAAAATACAGCAAAAACACCTTAAAAATCACCACAAAATCGCTGCAAGACCACCACAAGATAAGGCACTGAATTCAATTCAAAAAATCACCTAATATCACAATCAACATGAGGTCATAAGATTACAAATCACCTAAATACCTACATCACAATCAAAATCTAATTTACATAAATAACCCAACATCACAATCAAAATCAAGTCACAAGATCATTGATCACCCGAACACTCAACATCACAAAGCTACAACAAAATCACCACAAAATCTTTGTGTTGACCTTACTATCGTAAGGACCATTTCAATTTTGGAACTTAAAATTGATTCACACGAGATTGTACTCTAACAAGCAATTATCTCCCTCCATAGAGCAGTCCCATTTACATTTAAAGGCAAAATCACACCATCCATGCCCAGATTCCTCTAAACCAAGAACTCATTTCCTCTGTCTTTAGAAGAATTAAATCATTCAAGTTTAAAAATGACCTAACCTCGAATTTATACCCATGAAAATTGGGTTCTCCTCAATCAGATCGTGAGCTTGAGTCATATGAGAAACCAAGCTACTTGTGGTAGAGATATTAACAATGACAATGGAGATGATGCGGATCATTTAAGAGAACAAGCTAATTTTTAGATACTACCGCCAACTAGGACATTGCATAAGGGCCATCGTGAGTCTAGTATCAACGACAGGACTTGCAAATGTGGCGAGGTTGCGACAAGTTACAGTTGTTGTAGTCGCAAAACTTTGACGATGGGCAGCAATTAACGGTGATAAGGTTGAGTCGTAAGGAAGAGTGAGAGATGAAAGAGACAAATTTTAATTTTGATTAAGTACCTTATTGATGCATAAATAAATTTTACATCTTATTTTTGAATTATCATACTTATAAATAGGTTGGTATATAATTTCCACTATTTACTTGGCATTACGTTCGAGAAGCTCAAGGGTTAATTAGGCCCAATACCCTCCGAAACTAACAAATTAGAATAATAACCTTAAAACTAATTAAAATATTAAATCCCGTAATTAATATGCCCACGCACCCATCCAAAACCTTAGGAAGCCCCAAATCATCACCCCAACACCAGTACCAAAATCTTCGACCTCCGCTGCCTCTCCTCCTATCAAGTCATCCAACCCAGCAAAGTCACCTGCCTTAGGATTTTGTTCTCATTTTTCAGTTTAAGTGTGAGAAAATCAATAGATTTAAATTGGAATGATGAAGGAGTAATCACTTTGTTTTGGAAACTCTCGAAGCTTCTTCAACTAGTATAGTTTATTGATTTTTTTATTCATTTGCTTTTCCTGATTATCTCAACTATGCATACGATGGGCAGGGTGGTGTTATCATTTTGGAACCCTTACCATCGAGCTTATATCAGATTAATCGGCTTGTGTTCGAGGTATTACTTTATCGTGTACATATCTTGAATTCGCAAAAATGATCATTTAGAAAGTTTATATGGTGAATGTCTGTACTAATGACAATTTATTAACCAATGTGTTATTTATTGAACTCTTTTAGAAGTAGTTTGACCTAACAATATTTTGTTTGTTAAAGCTTTATTGTTCAAGACGATCTTTTCATATTATGTTGACAGTAACAACTAATTATAAAACTATTATGATACATCCACAAGATTTTCAGAATATACTTCTAAACAAGGTTAATCTGGTTTCAAAGTATATTGAAGCTGGAAGATATGAATCAGCATGAGCATTTTCACAATCAACGGGATGCAGGCTAGGATGGACAGATGACAATGCAGCAACAGAAGAATAATCTGGAAGATGATTAGTTAGATTTTTGGTTGCAAAAGAAAC
The DNA here is from genome assembly GCF_002742605.1 of Olea europaea var. sylvestris. Taxonomy (NCBI): domain Eukaryota; kingdom Viridiplantae; phylum Streptophyta; class Magnoliopsida; order Lamiales; family Oleaceae; genus Olea; species Olea europaea. The sequence goes on from NC_036246.1 coordinate 5,370,518, forward strand.
TTGTATTTATTCTATTTTCTGTGTAAATTAGTTGGAAAAAGATTCTTTTATTGATGTATATATATATATGGAGGGTGTTTGGGAGTAATTTTATGTAAAAATGCATTTTGAAATAGTAAATTGATAGAAAATGTGTTGTTGAAAAATAAGGAAAATTTTTTGATTTACGTGTAATATTATTTTAATAAAGAATGTGTGGTTGATAAGAAGAGAGAGAAAAATGCATTTTGAAAAAAATGGGTACCAAACGGCGCTAGGATCTCAATTGTATGCTTAACACATGATTGAATGAATATATTTTCAGCTTTCTCTCAATTCATCAATATCAGAATTTTATCTTTCCAAAATCAACATGGTATCAAAGCTTGCAATGGAGGAATCTAATTCAGGAAATACAAACTCTTCTGCAGTCCCAAACACTAATCCAAATTGTAGCCAAAATCTACAGCAAATTGATGAAATGAATTCAAGTGTTATTTCTAATGATCCAACTCATCCCAACAGTCCTTACTATATCGGCAGCAATGATGGAAGCTCTCTTTTGCTGGTTACTCATGTTTTGGATTCCAATAACTATAACTCCTGGGCTCTTTCAATGAGAAGAGCTTTAAGGATCAAAAGCAAACTGGGTTTCATTGATGGCACTCTTTGTGAGCCAAGGGATCCCAATGATTCATTGATGGAGCATTGTCTGAGGTGCAATGACATTATCATAACATGGATGCAGAATGCTATGGTAATTGACATCAAGAGTAGCACCATTTATGCTGAGACCGCTCATCTCTTTTGGCTCGACCTCGAGCAGCGATTTTCCCAGCAAAATGCTCCATGCATTTTTGAAGTTAAAAAGGATATCACAACCTTGATACAAAACCAAGATTCTATGAGTGTTTACTTCTCCAAACTCAAAATTCTTTTAGATGAACTGCTGAACTATAAGAGCATTCCCAACTGCAGTTGTGACGACTTGAAAACTGTGATTCCAACAAAGAGATTGGGTTATGAAGTTCCTAATGGGGCTAAAAGAGTCCTACAAGGAAATTAAGGCATAGATCCTGCTGATTAAGCCATTTCTTAGCTTGAATGAGGTGTATTATTTAATCTAACAAGAGGAGAAATTGCGAGAAATATCTAATCCAAGTCCAGTTAATTCTGATTCTATGGCATTTCTAAGCAAGAAAAGCTTCAAAGAGGGAGGAAACCAGAGTTTTTCATCATAGAAAAGGGACAAATATTATTGCACTCACTGTAAAATTGCAGGCTACTCCCTTGAGAGATGTTTCAAGGTAAATCCAAACAGGCCACTATGTTTTCATGCCAAATGCCAGGGCATGCAGTAGACAAGTGCTATAATTTTCCTGGTTTTCCACCAGGGCATAAGTTTAATGACAAAGGAAAGTCTGCAGATAACATGGTTTCTACAGAAACAATACCTAATCAGGAACTAGTGAAGGACAAGGGTCAAGTATCCTTAAGTCAAGAGCAATACTCTTAGCTGATGGCACTCATCAAACCAGCAACAAGTTTTCAACAAGTTTCCCCTTCATCAAATAACGTCCAAGCACTTGCTAATCGTTCCCCGTCATTTCATTCATAAACTGTCTGGTATACCATTAAGCTTAATTGCATTTCATCACAAATATGGGAATATTTTTGAAAACCTATAGATTCTTGACACGAGAGCAACATATCACATGATTTATTCTACCTCATTTTTCACGTCTATTCAAGCTCAAGTGTCTTATCATGTGGCTTTACCAGACGGAGAGAATGTTCCAGTCACGCATGTGGGAACTGTCAAAATCTTAGAAGCCATTACTTTACATAATGTCCTTTGCATTCCTAGTTTTACTTTTAATTTGATTTCAACAAAGAAACTTGCTCAATCTCTAAATTGTTGTCTTGTTTTCTTCTCTAACTACTGTTATATTCAGGACCTTTTGACTTGGAGAACGATTGGAATGGGTAAGGTAAAAGATGGATTGTATCATTTGGTGAGAAAGCAAGTATCCCCTTCAGCTTTGATAGAAGTCCCTAATAAACTGAAGTGTCTGTTTTCCTCTTCTGCATCCACTACCAAAAATCATAAGGAGTATGATTTATGGCATTATAGATTGGGTCATTCTTCATATTTTGATTTCAGCCTTGATGGAAGCATCCATATCCCTACATTCCCTAATCATTGTTTTATACAAATTACCATTTAATGTAAGCCACCACAAGACTGAAAAACCTTTTGAATTAATCCACTGCGACATTTGAGGACCCTGTAATGAATTCAGCAGAGATGGTTCTATGTATTTTTTATTTATTGTTGATGATTTTAGTAGAAACATGTGGATTATATGCTAAGAATTAAAACTGATGCCACCACTGCTTTACAAAACTTTTATACCATGATCCAAACTCAATTTGAGGCCAGAATTAAAACCATCAGAACGCACAACGGAGGTGAATTCAATATGACAAAATTTTACCTAAAAAGAAGCATAAAACACCAAGGAACCTATGTTGAAACACCAAAAAAAATGCAGTGGTGGAAAGAAAACATCAACATATTTTGAATGTGGCAAGAGCTTTGAAGTTCCAAAGTGGACTTCCTTTAAAATACTGGAATGACTTCGTTTTGACAGCCGTGTACCTTATAAATAGAACACCAACCCCTATTTTAGACCACAAAAGCCCTTTTGAAGTATTGTTTCAAGTCAAACCAAACTATAGTCATCTAAAGGTTTTTGGGTGCCTAGCTTTTGCCACCACCCTTATCAATGGTCGACACAAGTTTGATCCTAGGTTCAGGAAATGTGTTTTTATTGGCTATCCTTTTGGGATCAAAGGGTATAGATTACTGGATTTAAAGACAAAGAAAATATTTATTTTAAGAAATGTCATTTTTTGTGAGAACATCTTTCCTTTCAAAGGCCTCAATCCCAACAGCAATACTCCTTTAACTGATTTTGATAATCTAGTTTTCACACAAAATCCTAATATTTCTAATGATCCTATCATTCCCTTATTTGACAATGCTAATGATAAGGATGATGGAAATGACCCTTCAAATGATTTAGCCTACATAGAATCATCTAATTTCCATATGGATACCAATCATGACACAACACAACCTCTCACTGATATTTTGGAATCAAATCGACCTATTTTTATTCATTTACCCCGTAGGTCCAACAGAACTCAAAGGAATCCTATTCACTTGCAAGACTTCATATGCCAACATGCCTATTCACCTTTCCCATTTTAGAAGCTCAACAACAGAAAGGAAGTGAGTATTATAGGTAATATCTTCCCTCTTAATGATAGTGTTTCCTATGACAAGTTATCCATACCTCACCATACTTTTACAACTTCAGTAACAAATACTTTGAGCCCAAAAGTTATCAAGAAGCCATAACTTCTCCCGAATGGTGCACTGCCATGAAAGCTGAGATTGAGGTTCTAGAACTTAATAATACTTGGATTTTGACCGATCTACCACTTGATAAAGAAGCCATAGGATGTAAGAAGGTATACAAGGTTAAATTCAATGCTAATGACAATGTTGAAAGATTCAAGGAAGGTCTAGTAGCAAAGGGGTACACTCAACTAGAGAGACTTGACTATAACGGAACTTTCTCCCCTATGGCTACGCTAACCACCATTAGAACCTTACTGGCAGTGGTAGCAATCAAAGGACGGAATTTGTGTCAATTTGATGTGAATAATGCCTTTTTACATGATGACTTAGATGAAGATGTTTATATAAAACTGCTTCCTATTTATTCCAATATAAGTGGCAATAAAGTTTGCGAACTACGAAAGCTTGTATGGATTGAAGCAACCTTTGCGTCAATGGCACTCAAAACTTTCTAGCTTCATTATTAAGTAGGGATACACTCAATCAAAGGCAGATTGTAGTCTGTTTACTAAGTTAACTGGTGGTTCTTTCACTGCTATTCTAGTGTATATGGATGATATAATAATGGCTGGAAATTGCGTTGACGCCATTAATAAGCTCAAAGTCTTTCTCCATGACAGGTTCAAAATCAAAGACCTAGGAAAGTTGAAATACTTTCTAGGCATTGAAGTAGCAAAGTCTAAGCTTGGGATTTATATATGCTAAAGGAAGTATGCTCTAGATATCCTAGTAGATTCAGGCACTATCGGTTCAGCCCCTCCTAGGATTCCTGTTGATCAGAATATAAAACTGAGTAAAGATGAAGGAGAGTTATTACCTGATCCATCACTTTACAGAAGATTGGTAGGAAGACTACTATATTTGACAATCATTCGACCTCATCTTGCATATTCAGTTCAATTGTTAAGTCAGTTTATGGGAAGTCCTAGGATCCCACACTTACATGTTGCTCATAAAGTGCTAAGGTACATCAAAAGAGCACCTGGACAAGGACTATTTTATCCTACAGAGTCAAGGCTACAACTAGAAGGTTACTGTGATTTAGATTGGGGGCATGCCTAGACACCGAGAGATCAGTTGCAAGTTACTGTGTATTCATTGGGAAAGCCTTGATAGCTTGGAAATCAAAGAAACAACATGTGGTATCACGATCCTTTGTCAAAGCGGAGTACAGAGCAATGGAAAATCTCTGTTGCAAACTAACTTGGCTCAAGTATTTGCTTAAGGATTTAAAGATTGAACACCCTCAAGAAACAGTCCTAAACTGTGATAATAAACGTGCAGTTCACATAGCTACAAATCCGGTTTTTTATGAAAGAACCAAACACATTGAACTTGATTACCATTTGGTTCGATACAAGATATAAGAAGGCAGCATCATCACTCAACATGTTTCCAGTGCATCACAAATTGCAGATATTTTAACTAAGGCTCTAAATTCCTAAAGTTTTTACTCTTGCTTATTTAAGATGGAAGTGATGAACATCTACTCTCCATCTTACGAGAGGCTATTGAAGTTGGAAGATATGAATCAGGGAGAGCATTTGCACAATTAGCTAGATGAGGCCATGATGGATAGATGACAATTAGCAACAAAAGAATAATCTAGAAGGTCATTAGTTAGATTTTTGGTATTTTTCAACTCGTATTTATTCTGTGTTTGTGTAAATTAGTTGGAAAAAGATTCCTTTATATATATATAGGATCTCAATTGTATACTTAACACACGATTGAATGAATATATTTTTAGCTTTCTCTCAATTCATCAATATCATAATTTTATCTTTCCAAAATCAACAAAGTACTTGTAATGTAATGTGTTACAACTCTTTGAAGTTCAAAATCAGGTAATGGGGCCTTGAAAAATCTCACAAGTGCTATCTTCTCTATAAAACTGTTGATGTTTCCTCTATAATGTCATTGCAGATTGGATTTCATAAGGTAGAGAACTTTAACTTCCAGATTATCTAGTAGCAAATTTGATTACAACAGACCAATATTGGATTTTCTAGAAATGAATAGTTTCATTGCCGATGGAGAAGACGTGTAGATATGCTAGTGGAATAGGGTCCCTCTCTTACTGTAAGTTATCAAATTTTGAGTTTCGTAGGATAAGTATCTTGAGGTAAACATTTTTTAAATACCCATTAATAGAATTGAACAGAAAGAAATGTGCTATAAAAGTGTACTCTTTCTTATAAGCTCTCTCTCATATGGTTCACTTGCTGCTGATGAATTTACAGGACAGATTGTAGTGGTAACATTCATTTTGCTGATTCTTGCAAAATTCCAGCTTCAGTGACCTGTTGTTGTACAGCTACACCTTGAAATCTGAAATTCGTGAAATATATTATGCTAGAATATCTTTTATGTACTCTAAAACTTGTCAGTAGAGAACCTCAACAATTTGGCTAATTTGTTAGTGTTTACCTATAACTACATGAGTATAGAACCCATCAAGAAATCAACTCCAGACTAAATTGTTTTGTGTTAACAACTCTGTATGAATTAAGCTTCTGATTAATTTATGTATGAATTGAGTAGATAGACGATCATGTGATTATTTACATTTAGGAGATTGATCATTATTATATTGAATACATGAATGCTATCGACGCGTAAAATTGAATAATTTTATTGCCATCGCATCTTCGACTAAACAAATAGGCTGAAAACTGTTGCTATTTCTAAATTTCTACTTAACAAAATAGAATAGATACTATTTACTCAAAGAGAAAGTCACCATCATAATATTTTTGTCACTTTTTTTTTTTTTTTTTTAAATTGTCACTTTTTTGAATTTCGTTACTTTTTGAGAGATTGTCACTTTTTTTTAAAAAAAAAAAAAATTCCCATTATTTTTTTTAATTTTCTTTTGAAATTTTGTTATTTTTGGAGTGTTTGTCACTTTTTTATTTCCTGTCATTTTTTTTTTGAATACGAGTAACTTTTTTATTTGTTTCACATTTGTTAATACGTCACCATTTTTTAATTTTTATCACTTTTTTTAGTATTTGTCACTTTTTTGAAGTCACCTTGAAATTTATATCACTTTTTTTAGTGACAATCATCATTTTTTTAATAAAAGTGACATTGTCTATCGCTTTTTTATAAAAAAAAAAAATAAGTGATATTGTTTATGCCGTATTTTTTACTTTCAAGAATTTATTCATATGATTTTTCAAAAGATCCCTAATTTTGCCCATAATAGAATGAATTTTGACCTTAGACCCATTGATAATTGATATTGCTAATCATTAAGTTTTTGTGTTGACAGATTTTGAATTGAGAATATTTAGAAAAAACTTCTGAAAGTGGCATGGAAGTTTATTAGATATTTTTCATCATTTTGCATGTACTTTTTTTTTTGCTTTGCAAATGATTTGCCGTCCCGACTAATATTTGCCGCTGCGCAACGGGGATCGACCTATTCGTGGGGGCTCGGGGGCAACACCCCCGAAAGAAAATTTTATTTTCAAAGTCTTTGAATAGGTGCATCTGTTCGTTTTGACAGTTACTTCCAACATATGTGTTCTTCATTTCAAGAGACACACCTATTCAAACGGTTGCCTCAATTTCTGTAAATTCTGGGCGAAGCAAAAAAAATTAAAAAATATTTTTCTCTCTTTCTATTGGCATCATAAGTTCTTTTTCGAGTGTCTTTTTGTTTCATCAAATAGTCACAATTTGAATCAAACGCCTCCATTATATCCTGAGAGAGATTTTCTATCATACCCCAGTCGTGACTTCGTTGGATAGGGGAGAAATATCTCTTAAAAGATAACGTTTTTCGTGCCTTGGAGTTCATTAAGTTTTCAGATTTTCCTACATTTTTCTCAACAAAGTTTTCTAAGAAGTAGTCAATAATTGATTACCAAAAGAGACTAAGCAAAATATTTTTTTCGTGAGGATAAAAATTTCCTGAGCGAAATTCAGTAAAAAATTTACAGATATTAGTAATCGTTGCTAATCCATTGTAATGTTGAGGTAGGAGTACATGGCTCATGAGTTATGTTTTCCATTCCAGTTTTAGAAAAAGATTTAAATTACACCAACGTTGCTCAATTGTCGATGTTCTTCAATGGTCGCTATGTTTCTTCCTCTCTCTATCTAATATCTAAGCCGAAGACGATTAATCATCCCTGAACAGTGATCAATTCATAGCTAAAGAAGATGCTCAATCCATTAGCAACCTATGTAGATTTTATAGATTTCGATGACTGTGAGAGTTTATATTGGCGGGTAAGTGTCGACGCCAAGTGGATGTAGACGAATGGACAGATGCTATGATTGTAGTTGGACTATATATATATATATATATATATATATATTGAATTGGCTCTTAGTTAATACTTGAGTGGTGAATTTTTCCCTAAAATGAATCTTGACCTTAGACCCATTGATAATTGATATTGCTAGTCATCAAGTTTTTTTGTTGACAGATTTTGAATTGAGAATATTTAGAAAAAACTTCTGAAAGTGGCATGGAATTTTTCTAAGCAGCAGTCAATATTTGATTAACAAAAGAGACTCTAATTTTTTTATTTTTTATTTTTTATTTTTTTAATTATTATTATTTTTTGTATGGATAAAAATTTCCTGAGCCAAATTCGGTAAATTTTTGTACAGATACTAGAAATCGTTGCTTATCCATTGTAGTGTTAAGTTCGGAGTCCATAGCTTATGAGTTATGGGTGATCAAATTCCTTCCCGCAAAACATGAGACAAGCTAGAAACCTGCAAGAAAAATGATAAACTACAAATTAGCAGACCAAAAAATATTGAATTTTTTCCCCAATTTGCACAAATCTCAATTGTTAGCTTACTTTCTACACAGTTTTTAAGTGCATTACAAATAATGTGATTAGGCTTTTCAAATTATTTTTAAATAATAAAACTTGATTTAAAAGAATGAAGTGAAATAGCTTTAAGCACAAGCTTAAAAGAGCAATAATTGTCAAATTCGTTCCTTGTAAACTCTCTGTTCTTTTTTGACATGAAGTCCGGATGATAGCTATCGTTCTAGTGGAATATTAAAAATTATTGTAGGAATTATTTCTAATAAAAAGAACAGAATTATTGAATAATCCTAGCGCCTATTTGGTCTAGATAACAATTAATAAAATATGTGATTAAAAAATTACAAATTCGCTCTATGCAACCAACGGCTGAGGAGTTCAAGAATGAAACAGGAAAATAGAATAATTATCTCATTGGCAGAGCAGCAGTGACTGGACCCAATTTCCTAATAATTATTTAGTTTGGGTCACTTGTCACAATTTAATAGCATACTTACAACCTGACACAAAAATCATAAGGGAATCTATTTCTGGAGTTTGGATTTTTTAAAGGGGAGAGAGGCGGGGGTGTGGGGACAAAGAGAGAAAAATCAATTGCCAACAAAAACGTGGCACTCCGTTGTTCACGATTACTCGAAAAATTGTGAAACCGGTAAAATATAACAGTGAAATTAATTATTAATTTTGATTTAAATTGAAATTTAGATTTTTTACCCACCACCAAATAGGATATTAATTTTTACCAAACAAGGTTTATATTTTTCAGAGAGCAAAGTCGAAGAGATGTAGCAGAGGTAAAAGGAGCATCACCTTCCCTTGAGATGTTTTGTCGACGGGAAAAGATCAGCACTAATGGGGTTTTTTACAACAATTATGCTGCATGATATAATAGTCAATATAATCCTTAACATAATATCACATGATTATCATTGAACAGTTTAAAACACAGTCAACTTTTTCATTCATCCATCTACTGTCACGTACACATCTATCAACTTATTTGTTATTCTTCTTATGTCAACATAGATTAATCATTTTGACATCAAGTACACTTTGGTGTATATTATCCATCAATGCATAGATTTTCCCCGCATATGGGGAATGTCATGCAAAGAGTACATTTTGCCTTGTTCATAATGATTTTTTGTATGAATTATGCTCCTTGTACATTATTTGTGTACAACTTGAATGATTGAGTATGTGACAAAATCAAGGTCATCGATTATTTTAAGTGTTGGAGAAATTAATGATAAAATTATGTGTCATATAGTATAACATAAAATAAAATGTCAACTAGAATATATGTGTAAGAAGATTGAGTCTTTATACTTGAAACTCAAACGACCACTTGAATTATCTTAAGTCTTTTTTTTAGAAAAAAAATGGTTATAATAAAAATTCTTACATCATGTCTCTTCAGTAATAGAAATAGAAGTTTTGCATCATTTGGCCTATATTTGCGTAGAAGTCAAGTACAACTCGTCTACTTGGATTCTTTGTACGATCTGGGTTTCATCAGGTTCCTTGAAATTCTGCAAGTTCTTCAACTGTTTGTGGTAAGCCTCTGACACATGATTTACTTTGCTTCTTTTACCCCTTTTTTCCTTTTCTGCTCTGGATTTTTTGTTGTCGACAAGTTATTTGTCAAAAACTGAATGAGCCTATCAGACTTGATGAATCAATCTATTCTTCTTGATGATCAGGTGGGATTTTATTTATTATTATTATTTTTTTTTTTTCCCAGATTGGTCAACGGTTGGATTTTTTAATATGTAGGAGGTTGAGATTTCATGTCTTGAGTTGAAAATTCTGAGAATCAATGATCGGAAATAGTTCCACAGATAATTAGTTTATTTGTCTCAATTTCTGTGTCATATCTGCTTGTTTTCATTTCATATCCATTTCTTTGGACTCCTGGATTAGATGTTCAATTCAAAATCTGAAGAATTTTTCCCATCCGGTTAGCTGAAGTTCGTTGAAGTGATGATCTTCCTGGCATAATATTGCATGAATTCGAGATAGTGATTGAATTATGTCCATTTATTTTCCCCTTTTAGAGAGCAAAAAAAAAGCTTAAGATTGCTTTTGGGATTCCATTTTCTAATGGTAGTTCTTATTCGAATGAGCACACTCAGTCTGCAGGATATAGTCGCTGACCCACAAGAGGATAACAATTTACATTATGGATTGGCTAATGAAGATTCTCAAAGGTTCCAGTCACAAAATGTCGGAAGGACAATATCATGGGAAATACGAAGATAATACGATTTGGGAAGAACCTCCTGCTTTCGCGGTAAGCCTTGATGTCGTTAGCTATTGATCTTCACTGTTTATGTTTCTTTTGCATATGCATACCTATTTTCAACATCGATGTGGTGAAAACGGTCCGAGGTTGTGGGACAAACAAGCTTTATCTCTGTTATTATTTTGCTAACTTCGTAGTTTTGGGCCGGAATTGTAGGATGAATGGTCAGATTTTGACAGAGAAGAAATTGATCTCGCAATTGCATGGTCTCTGGTTGAAGAAGACACCTCTCTTGCTGAAAATGATAATAAAGGTAAGAAAGAGGAAGATGAGAAAGGAAAGAAAGAAGAAGATGAGAAAGGAAAGAAAGTGATTGGTAAGTCCAGCAGGACGAGTAACTTACCTTAATACCCTAATGTGTAAAGTTCTTTGTCATTTCTTGTCGAGTTCTGTGAAGTATATGTAAGACTTACACAGCCTGATTTGTGAGATGGCTTATTTTTCTTCCAAGGAACAGAAACTTATTATATAACAAAAATTTTATCACTCTCAAATAGGCTCTAAAACCAATATATGGAACTATTTTGACAATTTATTTGGCCTCCCATATGGAAATCTGTAGGGATATAAATAGGGCTTGTAAAGAATTAGCGAGAGGTACAATATCAATATGCCTCTATCTTATTTATTATCGCATAACTTGTGTGTACTGTTACTTTGCTTAAATTTTGGTTGTTTTGGGATAAAGAAGTTCAAATTCTATTTGAACTTTTATCAGGCGCACATTGATGATTGCTTGCATAAACATGTTGCTTGTCAGATACTGAATCTCTGTCTCACTTAGAAGAAGACGAACTGCTTGCAAAGGCTATTCAGGAAAGTCTGAACACGGAGTCTCCACCTCGCCCTTATCCGAACTACCCCAATTCAGGGTACAGGTAATTAGTCTCTTTTCCATTTTATTATTTATCTTCAAATGTCAATTCACCAGTCAATGGTTAGTCAATGTATAACAAATTGGTGATAAAATATTCCTCAAGCTTTGACATGACGTTGATGGAAATAGATATATTGTCTTAGTCTTTACAGTTCAGTTATGTATAAAACTGCACGTATAGGAAATCTTTAACAGATTTCCAACAGGGGGGCCATACGTCTCCCTTTGATTGGCAGGACATATGTATAAAGATTTCTGTACCCGTATCACTCTTCTTCAGTTATAAATACAATTTTTCCCTGCAAAATTTTTATTAGACAGTGTATAAAATGCGGAAATCAGGCCAACTTCTTTAGTGTCCTTTACTCATCTCTCACAAATCTAGTTGTCTATTATGTAGGTTTCTAACTTTGCCTTTCTTTTATATACAGCTCACATAGCTTCAATGGTACTATTGACATTCTACAAGTAGGCATTCCACATAAAAGAGGGTCACACTGGCAAGCGAATGTATTTATTAATGATTCACTTAATTGCTGCAATCAATAGATGAAGATTTGAAACTTTCAGATCGACTCGTGTTAATTGTATTGCATTTTCATTTGGCTCCAAGTACCTTGATATTTGCATAGTGTGTCTTTGTTTCAAAGGGAAGACATGTAAAGCACTAGATTTAAGGAAAAATCTGACCGTCCAGAATCAATGGATTAAACTGTCAATGCATATCTGCATTCCAAACAAATTTTCAATCTATTTTTTTCTTTCATCATTTGGACCTAATGTGGTTCTTGCAGGATTTGTGCTGGTTGCAAAGGCGATATCGGTCATGGCAGATATTTGAGTTGCATGGAGGCTGATTGGCACCCAGAGTGTTTTCGTTGCCATGCTTGCAATCAGCCAATTTCCGATTACGAGGTCTAGAATTATCTTAAGTACTTGAAACCTATCTGATTTTGTTCTAAATAATGTTATTGGTTTTAGTTGCTTGAAATTTCTTATTTTTGTTCGTAATCATTAACAGATAGGTTTAAGATCTCTTTTCTTTTATGTTCAATCCAGTTTTCGTTGTCTGACCATCGCCCTTACCACAAATCCTGTTATAAGGAGCAGCATCATCCCAAATGCGATGTCTGCAAGAACTTTGTGAGTATCAGAGTATCTATTCTCTGTGAAGCTATAATGTTTAGTATAAGATTATATTTCTCAGAATTGCTCATCCACTTTTCTAAATTAATAGCTCTTTCCACTTAAGAGTGATATTTGTAAAGAAATAAATGAGAAATTACGCCAATATTCCCCAACTGCTTTGCCCTTTTCCTTTTAGACTTTTAGAAGGGATCTGGACTACCAATGGAACTACCATTATTAAACTCCCATGAAACATTAATTAAAGGGTGTATGGACAAGGGAGTGATGACAACCATGTTTAAACCTGCATGAAAAGTCTTTGAGTAGCCACATTAGTAGTCATTGAGCCATTGAAGTTCTCGAAATTTACACTTGTAACTCTGAAATCAAATTATTTCCTGTCAGGATATATTGAGCAAGAAAGATCTCCCATCTTTAATCCTAAGATACATATGCCAGTGCCGAATTAGGTTGATAGATTTCCTTGAGTTGAACCCTATTAAACAACGAAAATAAAAAACATTTTGGCAAAAGAAAGAGAGAGTAACGAATGAATTATTGGCCAGATTGGTATAAGGCAGAAAGATTTTTAAATGAACAATGTATTCCAGTAACAGCATGATTTACTCTGGTTTCTTGCTCATTGAAGTATATGATTACCAAAAGTGATTAGTACCGAGACGGGTATAGGGGGGACTGGGCTGGGCTGTAGTCCCCCCCAAGGCCCAAGAAATTTATTTTTTTTAATGCTTTTTTCTTTTTTTTCTTTTTTTTTGAAAAAAACTTTTTTTTGTGTGTACATTTCTTTTTTTTT
>NC_036246.1:5383870-5395699 GCF_002742605.1 Olea europaea var. sylvestris
CAGCAAGTTCCAATGCTCTTGGTTGAGAGACAGGCCCTAAATGAAGCCATGGAAGGAGAAAAAAATGTAAGGTTTATGCTTTATAAACATAGTACCTCTACCCAAGTTCCAAATTTTTTGTAATATTCGTCTTGTTGCCAGGGTCATCATCACATGCCCGAGACAAGAGGACTTTGCCTGTCTGAAGAGCAGACCGTTAGCACTGTATGAATATCTTTCAGCAGCATCTTACTTTTAAATGTGTATCATGAAATTGTGAAGTCCTCGTTTTTTTTTTTTCTCTTTAAGATTGAAGTTTGTGCTTATTTTCCCCAAAAATTCAGATTTTGAAGCGGCCGAAAATTGGTGGACATCGGATAGTAGATATGTTTACTGAGCCTTATAAGCTAGTTCGAGAATGTGAGGTGACTGCAATTCTTATTTTGTATGGTCTTCCTCGGTGAGCATTGTTTCTTTTGTTGCTTCTAAATAGTCAATGCTTTCACTTTCGGGACAAAATAAGAAACCTCTTTTCTTTTCAGGTTATTGACAGGTTCCATCCTGGCTCATGAGATGATGCATGCATGGCTGCGACTTAAAGGTGATTTTCATCTTACTTAAATTGCTTCCCTTGCAACTCACTCAAGTGCATGTCAGGTCTGAAGAATTCTATAATGAATAGCAATTTAGCTTGTTTTCTTCCTAGTTCTATCCAATCCCCAATACCAAATACACCATAAGCGCATCGTGTTGCTTGAACTACCGTTGCTTTTGCAGGTTACCCATATCTAAGCCCAGAAGTGGAAGAAGGTATCTGCCAGGTGTTAGCTCATATGTGGCTAGATTCTGAAATTCTTGCCGGTTCTGGTAGTAATGCAGCTTCAACTCCATCATCATCTTCCTCCACCTCATCAGCAGCTTCATCATCATCTAGTTCTTCGAAGAAGGGCAAACGATCTCAATTTGAGAAAGAACTCGGTAAGTTTTTCAAACATCAGATTGAGTCGGACCCTTCAACAGCTTATGGAGATGGTTTCAGAGAAGGCGATAAGGCTGTGATCAAGTACGACTTGAAGACAACGCTTGATCATATTCAGCTTACTGGAAGCTTTCCGTGCTGACTTCGTTGGTGGTTTACTCTAGATTTTCCACTCAGACATCATAGTGTTTGCCTGTTCATACTAGCTTGTACACGATTAAATGAGTAAAACTTAAATTAAAAATTAAAAACAGATGGATAGACGAAAAGCTGGGGGTTTTAAAAATGAATTAAGTGATTCTGCTGTCTCTTGTAAGTTTTGACATTAGGCAGTTCATATTTTGTGTCAAATATTCATATGTAAAAGGATATCAAATGTTCATATTGGACATAGGCAAAATAAATATTATCCGACTATTCTTAAAAAACAGAAGGATTACAATGTTTGAGACTTTGTTTGGTACAATTACTAAGCCTTTTGTGTATTTGTTACTCTGTTTGGATATTTTTTTTTGAGAGAATGTCTCGTAAAATGTGTGATTGAAAATGATTTTCAGAAAATCAATCCCAACCAAGTTGTCAGTTTAATACTGTTTACCAAACATGTCGCTGTTGGAAAATATGACGGGAAGTATCTAAACTTTTAATATTGGATATCATCTATGAAAAGTCAGGTATGAACTCAAAAAGGATGCTCTATCAGGCAACTTCTGCTGTCTGTTCCATTTGTTCCTCACGTAAGAGGACAAAACAGATTAGACTACTGTTATTCCTACTACCTAAATTTATGGTTAAGGACAACCAATAATGCAGAAATTAAGGGGAAAAAAATACAATATATATTGGTGTAGCCATCAACTATCTATTTTCTTAATATTTCTGCTAATTTCTTACATACAATTTAAAAATAAGGACGAGTTCTTGCCGTCCAAACCTGGATTTTTGTAATAAACTAATCACAGTTCTTTCAAAAGACTGTATCATAAAAAGAATCACCATTAAAAAATTAGTCCAACCATGACAGTTTCCTCAAGTTGATTGCCCTTGTGCATTATTATATCAGGATTTTTGTTAAATCATCAATAGTTTTTCTTCGGTTGAACGGCTTTTGTATATACCGTTAATAACACCCTGACAACTTCTCTTTTGTCCCCCTAAATACATAATTTATACACTCAGTGAGCATACAATCTAAGTTCAAAGCAAATGGCAGTTCATTCTTTGCTCTCAGTATTTTCATTGTTCATTTTTTCATTCTCCCTTGTCACAGCTCAATCTCCTAATGCTGCAGATACAAATTTTATGTGCTCCAAGAACTCGCCTGTATCGTGTGATACATATGTTACATACAGAGTGAGATCACCTTATTCAGATCTAGGAAATATATCTGAACTGTTTCGAGTCAACCGATCAGTTATAGTAACTGCTAATGGTTTAGCATCGGAGAATGCTGAACTGGTTCCTGGTCAGCTCTTACTGATACCGATCACATGTGCTTGCGATGGACTGAATTATTTCTCTAATGCCACGTACAAGATTAAGAAGGACGACACCTTCTATTCGGTTTCAATCAAGCCTTTTCAGAACCTCACAAATTATCATGTGGCGATGGACATGAATCCCACATTGAAAGCAAACAACTTGACAATTGGGGAGCAAGTGGTCTTCCCTTTACTCTGTAATTGCCCTGGAAATTCCTATTCAGACAAGGGGATTAAATACCTTGTGACTTATGTATGGCAACCGGTTGATGATTTAAGCTCCGTAAGTAATATGTTTAAGGCATCACAGCCAGATATTGCAGAAGAAAACAATAACAGAAACTTCACTGCTGCAATTTTTCTACCGGTTTTGATCCCAGTAAAGTCTTCTCCAGTTCTACAGCAACGTTTTCCTCCTCCTGCCATTGTGAAGAAATCAAAAAGTCATTGGCTCCTCATTGCAATTTTAAGTACTGTAGTGGCTCTTTTGATTATTTTATCAAGTGTATTGGCGTATATACACCTTTTACACAAGAAAAAGAGAGCATTGGCCCGGAATAGTTCTTCGCTGGAAACATCTGATCTGATTCCAACCAAGAAAGTTCCTAAAGTTGAAATATTTGAGCAGAAAGCGATTCAGGATAAGCTGCTTCCTGGAGTTTCAGGATATCTTGGCAAGCTGATACTGTATGAACTGCAGGTTATTATGAAGGCAACTATGGACCTAAATGAACGGTATCGTATTGGAGGATCAGTCTACAGGGCGATTATTAATGATCAGGTTTTTGCAGTAAAGAAAACACGAGATGCCACAGAGGAGCTGCAAATACTACAGAAAGTAAATCACGCGAATTTGGTGAGGTTAATTGGTGTTTGCTCAGACAATGATGGGAATTTTTTCATAGTTTATGAATATGCCGAGAATGGATCACTAGAGAAATGGCTTTCCCGAAAACGTTTGTCAACTTCGGGCACAGGGGAATACCTCACTTGGAGCCAGAGGTTATTTATAGCCCTAGAGGTCGCAAATGGTATCCAGTACATGCATGAGCATGCTCAACCAAGCGTCGTTCATAAGGATATCAGAACAAGCAACATACTCCTCGATTCTACTTTCAGAGCCAAGATTTCAAATTTCTCTACGGCAAGGCATGCAACTTGCTCTATCATGTTAAAGATTGACGTGTTTGCTTTTGGAGTTGTTCTTCTCGAGTTACTTTCAGGCAAGAAAGTTATGGAAGCCAGAGATAATGGTGAAGTTGTCATGTTATTCAAAGAAATAAAGGGAATCTTGGAAGATGATTATTACAGAGAAGAGAGGATAAGGAGGTGGATGGATCCAAACTTAAAGAACTTGTACCCTATTGAAGGCGCTCTAAGCTTGGCAACCTTGGCAACAGCATGCACATCAGATAAATCCTCTGATAGACCAGGAATGACAGAAATCGTCTTCAACCTATGCGTTCTGACTCAATCGTCTCCTGAGATGTACGAAAAGTCTTGGACATCAAAATTTGAAGTTGAGGAAGTTGTGCCTGTTATTAGTCCAGTCATAGCTCGTTGATTCAGCATATACAAGCAGAAGTTTGCATGTGTAATTTTTCTTATCATGTAATATGGAAAAACTGAAAACAATCGTGTATAAATTTTCTTGCAGAGAAATTTTCAAATGATTGCTTTCGTTATCTTTGTTTAATGCTGATGAAAAAAATTCCTCTTCTGTGAATAGAAAGATCAGCCATTACAATTGTTGTTTGTTCATTACAGACATTCAAATTACAAAACCTGATATAAACTCATTACTGTAGTCCAACGTCAATGAAAAAGGATTCTAAGTTCTGGACGTCTAACTGGATCTTCATCAAAGCTGAAACTACTTCAGTCATGCACGACCTGTTTTCTGGTTCTCGTGCCAAGCACGCAACGCTTAATTTCACCAAGCGTAATGCAAATTCAGTTTGATCTATGATAAAACCAAGAGAATTCTTTACTTGGAGGCGAGGGTTGATTAGGTCCTTAATCTCACCATTTGCATTTGTTCCATCCATGGTTGACATGATTTTTTCTGACAGAAAAACTTCTTCTCCATTCTCCAGGAAAACAGCCTCTTTTCCTGTAATCAGTTCTAACAGAACAACCCCAAAGGCATATACATCAATTTTTGGAGTCACGTTTCCATCTCGTAAATACTCGGGTGCCATATAACCTTTTGCTCCCAGAACACAGCTTGTAAGCGAATTTCCATTTTTCTCCCTCTGGGCTAATGTTGCAAGTCTGAAATTCGCAATCTTGGCCTTAGATCTCCGTTTAGTAAGATATTGCAACTGTTAATATCCTTATGCACATATGCTGGAGCAGCAAAGTTGTGAAGATAATGAAGCCCATTAGCAACATCTAATGCAATACGAATCAAGTAATTCCAGCTCTGAACATGTGGACAGTTCACTTTCTGGAGCCATTCATTTAAAGATCCATTTTCCATGAACTCATAAACAAGATAGACATCTCCATCATGCTCACAGACACCATATAGACTAATCAGATTGAAGTGATTGATCTTACTAAGAATTTCAATCTTCTTTGCCACGTCTGTGCTCGTCTTTTTTACGGCTACTAATTTTCCCCGAAGAACCCCATGATGAACAGAATTACTCAGCTTCTTCTGTGCACTGAAGTTTCCAGTAGCTGCCGCCAATTCTTCAAATGGATATATTTTCAGCATTTCCTCGATTCCAGCAACTTTATCTAGGATATGCTCCTGTAACTTCCACAGATTTCCCCCCTGCCTACTATTCGAAGAGGCTTCATTTGATCTGTTTTTCCTGTGATAGAAGAAACCTAGACACAGCAAAAAACAAAAAACTGCTAATGAAGCAGCAGTTCCTATCCCAACACGAAGTCCTCTAGAGGATCTTTTATGCTTCTTCTGAGGAGTACTTACTGGACTTTGATTAGAACTAAATGTTGGGTGGTAAGTTCTTGTTTGAGAGCTCAAGGGTTCTGTTTGAAGAGGGATCATTATAGTTGTGAAGGGATAAAGAATTGAATTCTCATCAGAAAAACAATTGGCGTCTACTATACTTCTGCCCCTGATATGAGTTTTTTGCGATTGTGAAATAGGTTTCATCAACAACTTGAGAAACATAAGATGCGTTGGCCTGATAATACTGACCCGAACAGGAACAAGTTACAGGAACTATAACGTCTTGGTCCGGAGGCAAAATGTCTGAATTTGAGATATTATTCAGGTGTGCAAATTCCAGTGGATCTGAAGATGTAAGATTCGAAATGGAAGGGCCTGAAACATAAGGAGGTTTTGTTCTGAAAATTAAGAAGGCCTTGCAGGAAGGCTTTTCACCATTGCACGTATAAAGAAAAGCCGGAGATGGTCCTGTTGCATCAGAGTTGTTGCAATCAAAAATCGAATTTTCTGAATAAATCTGTTGTGCAAGGGAACTGTATGCTAAGAAGCCAAATATGATGAAAAATCGAAACAGACATTGTTTGAAGAGCCGATGAGCAAGTGAAAAGTGCGAAATTCTAATCATAACGAGTAGATGGAGTACTAATTTGTAACCTTAAATGGGGATTAGAAACGCTAATTTTGAACAAGTTTAGGAATCAGATAACTTATTATGGCATGCAAAACTTGCTCCTTCATAAAACACTGGCCTTAAACAATCAACTGTTTCATCAAACAACGTTAGACTTGTGGGGGAAAAAACGACTCTGTACATATAAAAGTTGAGAGAATGAGCCTCCCTTGACAAGTTACGAAAATGACTTCGTTGATGAGAACACAGAGAAAGCTTGAATCTTCACACAATAAAGAATGTTGTCTTATGTCATGAAAGTTGAACCATCTAGCAGTATAATATAGAGATTTACAGAACAACAGGAAAGGTAACTCTCAAAATGCAAATCTATCATTAGAATTATTGGCAAAGAAACACATTCTGCTGATTTAACGCGAATTGTAAAATATAAGAAAGAATGCAGTGACTATTCAAGCCAAAAATTATTGACTTGGTCCTTTCAATGCAACAGGCAAACCTACAAAATACAATATTATTTATTTCCTGACAAGAAATAAATTGGCTTCTTGTACTTGTTCTTATTCCCGCAGCCGGTTGTCATGGGTTAAGACAGCCGTGCGGCGCCGGAGTTAGAGGCCCTGTCAAACGGAGACTCTCTACACTTTTTATTAGTTGATAGAATAAATAAATTCTCTTTGGGGGAATGAAATCAATTCTAATTTTGTTAATCTATAATTAAAGGGAGTTATTTTCATCCACCATTCTTACTTGCATATCTCACTCTAAATTTATTCATATTAAAATTTAAAAATTTTATAAAATTATTATATTCATCCACGTTATATTCAAAAAAAATTTATTAAATTTATTCATTTAAACACTATATTATATTCATATTGCTTTTATATGAACATACTATTTTTATTTGTTACACTATATTTTAATTGTATTTAAGGTATGAGCTTTGCTAATTGTAGCATTTATGTCCTCAACTTTTGTTCGTCAAATTTTTATTTTCAACTTTTCATTAATTATTATAGAATAATGTTACTTAAATTATATAATAATTTATATACATATGAGGTGTCAAATAGATAGTGGTAAAGTTTTTTTTTTTATTATTTGGTTAAAGAAGTTCTGACCCAATCATATTTCACAACATCATATGTATGTAAATCATTATATATATGTAGTACAATCAATTATTATATGTCATCGTTGAAATGAATTCTGTCAAATAATATTTACGCGTCTTAAATTAATAAGCCTTTGTTTGAGCCACATTATTGCAATGAAAATACATTTTTGAATAGTATATTAATGGAAAATGTGTGGTTAAAAAATAAAGAAATATTTTGAATTTGCATGTAATATAATTTTATTAAAGATTGTGTGTTTGAAATAATGTCAAATCATTGTTGAAAAAAGTATTTTTTTTCAAATAATGTGACTCAAACAAGGCCTAAGAATATGTTGTTGCACTTTTATATTAATTATTTTTTAAATATGAGGAATATGTAAAACTTTGGAAAAATTGCAGCAACGGTCCCAAACCTTTGAATTTTTTGCAGACTTTACTCTAACTTTCAATTTGTTCACCCACAGTCTCAAACCTATCATAAATTCGCAGCAGAGGTCCAAATAGACGGAAACCGTCCAATTTGACCATTAGTTGATCAATAAAATTGAACTCTAATCAATTTAATAGGGTAAAATGGTAATTTGCTATTTTACCTTATAAAACAATTAAAATAATTTAACAAAAACAAAATAAAAAGAAAAGGCAAAAAACCAGCCACCATCGACCCACCACCAAACCAGCAGCCCCTCAACCACTAACCACCACTGACCCACACTGTCGAAGAATAGCCATAACAATGGTGGACACTGCCATTGAAGAATAGCCACAGCAAAACTATCCACCTCATCCTAATCTAAAATCGACCCCACCTTCCACCGTGCCAATGCCGCGATCCCCACCACAACCACCATCGGCAACACCACAAACAACCCACGACCCATCCCAAGCTTCAGCACACTATGAAGATGATGAACCCAAAAGCAACAATGGAGGATTTTAAAAATCGACGAACACCCTTCTTCAATGCAATCATCGGTGAACACCCTTATTCAAAAATCTATACGCCATTTTCTCGACTAGTAGATTTTAAAAACCATTCAAATATCATGACAGCCTTGTGATTTGGGAGATTTTATAATTTTGGAAAAGGGAAAAATTGAAATCTACTAGTAAAGGTAATTTGGGGATTTTTGTATGGGATTGTGCATTTGGTGGATGTTTAACAGATTTTAAAACAATCCCGCTACTGAGACAGGGTAGACAGGCTAAAAGACAGGAATGACGTGGCGTTTGGAAAAAAAAAAGCCACATTTTATAGTGGAAAAAGCCAAACATCACCCCAACCTTCTCTCTCCAAAGCCCACAGAAATCATCTCTCTTCAAAGTCCAGAGAAATCCTCAAATACAACTCTACAAATTCGATGGTGTCCCTGCATCAGGAGCAACAAGCTCCGATCGTCGTTGGAAACGAGGTTTTAGAAAATCAATAACCCACAGTTGAAATTCGAAAACTCAACAGCCTATCGCTGTCATGCATCATTGTCAAGAATTGATATATACATCAGCCTCCAGCTCAGTTGACAACAAATCACAGTATCAGCACTTGTTCATCCTTGCTGTCTCATCTTCCGTTTCACCAGAATACTGCCACTCTGATTTCTGTTATCAATATATTCCTAACATATTCCATAATTTAAGGAACTAACTTACAGCTGTAGAAATCTAGAATATTCTTTTGTACACTCCCTTGTATTATATATTTACTGATGCTGAAGCAATGAAAGATAAGGTAAATTTCCATTCAACATCTTTCTGAATTTCCAACTTGGTATTAGAGCCAATTCATGGCCAACACTGGTAATACACCACAAAGCACTGAACCCAACTCTACTCCTGTATTAACCTCAAGCAATACTGTTGCTCCAATGCAGGGAAGCAACCATCTCTCACCCCTTGGTGTGAATCTGACCCAAGTAGTGTCAGTCAAGCTTGACAAAAACAATTTTCTGCTATGACAAAATATGATTCTGCCTATCATTCGTGGACACAACCTTGAAGGCTATATTCTGGGGACAAAGGTGTGCCCTCAAGAATTTATTGGCACTCAAGTTACTGGTGAAGCTGGAGCCAGTGTTGAAATGACCAAAAATCCAGAATATAATCAATGGATGTCAACAGACCAACTTCTAATGGGATGGCTCTACTCTTCAATGACTCCTGATATAGCCATGAGAGTCATGGGTGCCACCAACTCCAATGAATTGTGGACTGCCATAAAGGAGAGCTATGGAGTTCAAAACAGGTCTAGGATAACATTTCTTACTGGTGAGCTTCAGAAATCAAGGAAAGGAACCATGAGCATTGACCAATATTTGAACAAAGTGAAGCTGCTTCCACATAATCTTGAAATTGCTGGCAAAACTATTCCTCAATCTGATTTGGTCACTCAGGTCTTGGCTGGTTTAGATGAAGAATATACACCAATTGTTGTTCAAATTAATAGCAGAGATCACATCTCTTGGGGAGAACTACAATCAACACTTATGACTTTTGAAAGCAGACTTGAACACCTCAACACAGTCAGGAATGAGATGGCAGGGATCAACCTTGATAAACATCAGCAAATTTTTCTCAAAGATCATTCCCCAATCATCAACACATCAGATACTACAGGCCGGGTATTGGTGGAAGACCTTCAAGTTTCAATAATTTCAGAAGTGGAAGAAGAGGCAGAAACAGGGTTGGAAATTTTAATGTTGGTGACAGACCTATATGCCAAGTGTGTGGTAAGATTGGACATAAGGCTAACATTTGCAATTTTCGATATGATGAAAGATACACTGGAACACCGCCAAACCAGAGGATTAACTACAGCCCTTCACCAACAGCACTCATAGCATATCCGAGCACCTTGAATGATCCTGCCTGGTTTGTTGATACAGGAGCTAGTAACCACATCACTGCTGAAAAGGAAAACATTACTGCAGTCAATGAATACATTGGTAAGGAGAAAATCATGGTTGGAAATGGAAACAAGTTGCACATTTCACACTATGATATAACTCACATCCCAAGTTTAAATGATAGATCACTTGTGTTAAACAAACTGCTTCATGTTCCTGAGATTAAGAAAAATCTTATCAGTGTTTCACAGTTAACATCTGACAATCAAGTTTATATGGAATTTCATTCTAATTGTTGTTTTGTTAAGGACAAGCTAACGGGGGAAGTAATGTTGCAAGGAAAGCTTAAAGAAGGGTTGTATCAAATGGATTTTCCTCTCCAAAACACCAAGTGTCACTCTAAAAAGTTAGCTCTCTCTAATAAACTCTACTGCATCCTATCCTCTACCAGTCCTAGTCAAGAGTCTTTAAATTCTCAAATTGATGTATGGCACAAGAGGCTTGGACATCCATCCAGTCAAGTGGTGTCTCAAGTGCTCAAAACTTGTAATCAAAAGTTCGAAGAAAATGAAATCAAATCATTCTGTGATGCCTGTCAACTTGGCAAAGCTCATCTACTACCTTTTTCCTTATCCACCTCACATGCCAAATCACCTTTAGAACTAATACACACAGATGTGTGGAGACAAGCACCCATTCAATCAACTTCAGGCTTCAAATACTACATAACCTTTTTAGATGATTTCAGCAGATTTACATGGATTTATCCTCTAAAACAAAAATCTGAAGCACTAAATGTGTTCATTCAATTCAAGAAACTAGTTGAAAACAAGTTTGCAAGCAAAATAAAAACTCTACAAGCTGACTGGGGAGGAGAATATAGAACATTCACAAACTTCTTAACACAAGAAGGGATCGAATTTAGACACCCCTGTCCTTACACATCAGCTCAAAATCGGAGAATAGAGAGAAAACACAGGCACATAACTGAAACAGGCCTAACCCTCTTAGCTCAAGCTAAATTGCCCTTGAAATATTGGTGGGAATCATTCCAGACTGCCACTTATCTCATAAATAGGATGCCTACACCTACCCTCAAAATGCAATCCCCTTTCCAAACCTTACATAAAAAGGAAGCTGATTATAAGGCACTATGGATCTTTGGGTGTGCTTGCTATCCTTGCTTGAGACCTTACCAAAAACATAAGTTCACCTTTCACTCTACAAAATGTGTTTTCCTTGGTTATAGTGAATCTCATAAAGGTTACAAATGTCTGAACTCAGCAGGAAAAATATACATCTCAAGGCATGTTGTATTCAATGAACTGGAGTTTCCATTTGAGTCCTTGTTTTCTGTTCAAAACCAGTCTAAGTCTGAAGAACTTGAAACAATTGTATCATACTTCCAATTTCCCTTAAACAACTCAAATCCTACTTCAAGTCCTGCTGATACAACTCATCTTGAAGCAACCCATGTTGTGCATTACTCACTTCCTGGCTCAAGTGAAAGTGTGGATAATAGTGAGGAGGATAACAGCAATGAAAGGTCTTTAAGAGGTGTTGATGAACAAAGTGTTGAAACAGAAGTTGAACTACCTCAGAATAATGAAAGGCTTGAATCAGATTACATAAGTCATCAGCTACCTGCTAGTGATGAGCCTGAACAGAGCAATCAACAAAGAGCAAGCAATCAAATAGAGCATCCTATGATCACCAGGGGGAAGGCTGGAGTGTTTAAACCCAAGGTTTATTTGGGAAAATCAATTGAAAACAATCATGAACCATTAGAACCTAAAAGTGTGAATGAAGCTATGATGAATAAGGATTGGAAGAAAGCTATGGAGGAAGAATTCAATGCTCTAATAAAAAC
>NC_036246.1:5395747-5432694 GCF_002742605.1 Olea europaea var. sylvestris
GAGCTTGAAGAGGTGGTATATATGAGTCAACCAGAGGGATTTATAGATAAGTCAAAACCCAGTCATGTATGCAAGCTTGAAAAAGCACTCTATGGATTGAAGCAGGCACCTAGAGCCTGGTATGACAAGTTGAAAACAACACTGTTAAGCTGGAAGTTCAAGCAATCAATAGCAGATACATCACTGTTTTACTTCAAGAAGGAAAGCCAAATAATTTTTGCACTTATCTATGTTGACGATATTGTTGTGACAGGAAATGATGCTGAGCTATTACAGGGATTCATAAATGAATTGAACAAAAAATTTGCTCTGAAAGATATGGGACAAGTTCATACCTTTCTTGGAGTTGAAGTAGTGTGGCATGATTCAGGACTTCACCTTACACAAACAAGATACATTGCTGAGCTGCTTAAGAAGTTTGAGTTGCAAAATCTGAAGCCTTGTCCTACTCCTATTCTTGCCGGCAAAACCATGTCAAAGGCTGATGGCGAAGTGTTGAAGAATCCCTCAATTTACAGGAGTGCAGTAGGAGGATTGCAATACCTCACACACACCAGGCCTGACATTACTTTTGCTGTAAATAAACTGAGCCAATTTCTGCAATCACCAACTTCTACACATTGGCAGGCAGTAAAGAGGGTGTTGAGATACCTTAAAGGAACAATGAATCAAGGGCTATGGATACAAAGAAGTGACAGATTAAACCTGACTGGATACTCAGATGCAGATTGGGCCTCCTGTCCAGATGACAGGAGATCAACAGCAGGCTATTGCATTTATTTAGGAGACAACCTGGTAGCCTGGTCATCAAAGAAACAGCATGTAGTTTCCAGATCGAGTACAGAGTCAGAGTATAGAGCTCTTGCATCAGCAGCTTCAGAAATTGCTTAGATTCAATCGCTATTCAAAGAACTTGAACTACCACAAGTGACAACTCCAGTTTTATGGTGTGACAACATGGGTGCAGGAGCCTTAGCAGCAAATCCGGTATACCGTGCCAGAACGAAGCACATTGAATTGGACATTCATTTTATTAAAGACAAGGTTCTTGGAAAGGAGCTAGAAGTGAAATATGTGCCTTCTTCTGATCAAATTGCAGACTTATAGACCAAAGGCCTCACTCACTCAAGATTTCTGTTCTTGAAAGACAAGCTAGGAGTTACTTCAGTACCGTCCAGCTTGAAGGGGGTGTCAAGAATTGATCTATACATCAGCCTCCAGCTCGGTTGACAACAAATCACAGTATCAGCACTTGTTCATCCTTGTTGTCTCATCTTCCATTTCACCAGAATACTACCACTCTGATTTCTGTTATCAATATATTCCTAACATATTCCATAATTTAAGGAACTAACTTACAGCTGTATAAATCTAGAATATTCTTTTGTACACTCCCTTGTATTATATATTTACTGATGCTGAAGCAATGAAAGATAAGGTAAATTACCTTTCAACATCTTTTTGAATATCCAACTGTCGCCAACAGTCTCACCGTCGCCCGACCCATAATAACTCGGCACCATCAAGATGTGAGTTTGTAAAACTGCAAATTTTTTTTCAAAAAAATGTTTTTTGTAAAACGAAAAATTTTCCCAGAATACAGTCGCCTTGCTATTAATATATCTTCATCCCAATGATTTCTTGTTCCACATTGCACATTTCCGCACATTTCCCAGAATTCCATGTGCATTGTTGGGTTATTTTGTATTGTGGGTTTCCCTTCAACTTCAAATTAAAGATTTCCTTTGGTATTTCTTGCAATAAAGGTGTAATTTTTGAGGGAATTTAGATGAACAATATGAAAAGACATTTTAGTTTTGGCAATGGGATTTTAAGAGATCTGGGATTTAGAGTTTTCGCTTATTGAGGCAATTTTGATATCTCCATTTCATCTCAAGTAGAGGTAAACTTTCAACAATTTGAATGTATAACATTTTTCTGGGTTTTATTCTTTCAATGTACAATTTCAAACTACTTATTTATTGACCTAAACTATAAGAAGAAGAATCATTTAATAACTTATTTAAATTTCACATTTTTTCAAACTTCTCGTTATATGAAAATTTAGTTACCATTATTTTGTTGCTCATTCAAAATAACCAACGAAATAAGACGACTGAACCAAAGAAAGAAGAAGGCCAACGTAAATTGATTTTACCTATGCACACGTCTTCGTCAGGGATTGAACGTCGTCGACAGACCTTAACGTCGTTGGAGAGTAACGTCGTCGGAGAGTGAATAGTTGTAATAGACGATTTTCATGAGCTCCGGGACGTATTTGTTTTGTAAAAGTTGGACTTTGCTTATGGTAATCAGGGGGTGGGAAAATAGAAAAAATAGTGGTCCACACTTGCTGACTTCCCTTCAAAATTAAGCGGGCTGACAATTGCCACTTGGAAAATTTCAAATCCCTGTTTTTTAGTCTGGATTTCAGCCGGTCTAAAGAGCTTAATTCATTTTAAAATGTAGCAGATTTTTTTATTCAACGAAATTTAGACGTAAACCATGGATTTAAAGGGTGAAAATGGTTGTGGTGAAAGAAAGAGTTGCTGCTTCAATTTGAAGGTCCATTGGAAAATTTATGCAGATTTGCCATTTCATGGGCATGGTACACAAGGACCTTAAGTCGAAGAATTTCTTGTTGTCAGACGAGGTTCAAGCTTTTGCACATGAAGGGAGGCTGAATATGTGGATGCGAAGAATGGGGAAGAGAATTGAAGTATCTAAATATATGGATGTGAAGAATGGGGGAGAATGGGATAAGGGTAGGTGTGGGTGTGTTGAAGAAGATGAAAGATTTCGCGTGGGGTTGGGGATTGGAAATTTTATTTTTTTATTTTTCCTTTTTGGGTTTTAGTTTAATTATTTCATTTATTAATTTGTAATTGACGAAAATGCCTTGTTTAAATTGGTCAAAATATCCTCTCTTTTTTTCATTTTTGGGTCAATTAACGGTCAAATTGATGGAATCCCTCCATTTGGACCCCTAGTGCTAATTTTTCAAAGGTTTGAGATTATGGTTGGCATAAAATGAAAGTTAGAGTAAAATCTGCAAAAAATTCAAAAGTTCGAGACGCTACTGCAATATTTCCTAAAGCTTTCTACGTCTTTCCAATGGATTTTTTGGACGAATATCAAATATGAGATGTACTATTTAATGGACAAATGTAGGGGGATTGGGCTGATCCCATTTAAATTATTATTATTATTATTATTATTTTTGTGTTACGTGTAATTTTTTTTTTTTCCTTTTACATGTTAGCAAAGCTTGAAAAAAAAAAATTTATTCTGATCCTGAATAATGGATGTTGAAGATAAAAGCTTGACAAAAAGTTAAGAATATAGTACTGCAATAAGTAATACTTAAAAAATTTGAAAGTAATTAAAACGTGGTGTAATAATAAAAATGTTTTTGTGAATATAATAGAGGTAACGTTATTTCCGTCCACAATTTTTAAATATCCATCCACTTTTAGAAAATTGTGTTACGTGTAATTTTTTTTTTTTCCTTTTACATGTTAGCAAAGCTTGAAAAAAAAAATTTATTCTGATCCTGAATAATGGATGTTGAAGATAAAAGCTTGACAAAAAGTTAAGAATATAGTACTGCAATAAGTAATACTTAAAAATTTTGAAAGTAATTAAAACGTGGTGTAATAATAAAAATGTTTTTGTGAATATAATAGAGGTAACGTTATTTCCGTCCACAATTTTTAAATATCCATCCACTTTTAGAAAAAAATTATATTACATTTATAATCTTAGGTAAACTTAATTAAGTAGATAAGAATAATATTAAATAAATTCAATCACTTTAAATTCATCTATTAATATTTCGAAATAATTGCAGTTGGGTCCCAAACCTTTCTTTTTTTTTTTTTGCACAATTAAGATAACTTTTTTCATAATAAATAGAAATGATCATACGAAATGCATAAACTCGACTATGCCCACATTCTAAAGGAAATTTAAACGATTCTGGTCAAATCAATTACTTTCTACATCATTCGATATTGCATTAGTTTTTTATTTTTATTTTGAATCATGTTCAGACATTTTGGTATTTGTTGTTTCATGGTAGTTCTTATTATTATTATTATTTTTTTTTTTTGATATCCAGGTATCCCAACTTACACCAGACTAAATCCTGGACCTCCAAGACTCATGCCCCTAGAACCTTGAAGGGGGTAAATCGCGGATTATGCCTCAATTGGATCACAGGTTCTCCCCATTGACTGTACATTTCTGCGCACAAGAGACCCTCCTCCACAGTGATTGCTCCATACCAAATATTTGGCTGCAGGTTCCCACCAGGAATTGAACTCTCCACCCTGCTGCTGGAAGCAAGCCAATGTTGATTGATCCACCAGTTGAGCTGTGTCCCGGGGGGGCATAGTTCTTATTATTCTGTCCAGACGGATGGGTCAATAGCTAGAGTAAATCTTTATCAATATTTTATAACACAAATATGAATAAATTTAGTAGGACCCAAATTTAACACCAAAAGAGTTGCTGTTACTCTTTGACTCCTAGTAATTTAACCTTTTAACTAGGAGCCTTTTTTTATTTCTGAGAAATTTAATCTTAAAACTCTCTTCGTAAACTTTACAATTTGTAATTGCGTTCATCACTGATCTCGCGATTAGTAAAAAGTTTGATGAAATGTTGATGTGGCCACATACGTGGCACTATGTCTCAGCTGATTTGGCATCAACTTATGTATCCATGTGAGATCGCGATGAATGAGATTACCGATTGCAAAATTTAGTGATGAATTGGGTAGAAATGACAAAAATACTCATCAAACCCGATACTCGTGGGCTCTGCCCTTGAACGGGATGGCGTTTACCCACTTAATCAAGTAAGCAGCTAGGGTACGGATAAAGGTCGCCCCGCCTTGCCTCGCCCAGTTAATTTTTTTTTTTTTCAAGAATTCAATACTTTAAGCTTGGTTTGATTCCATTCTTTTTAAAATACATTTTTCTATCTCTTTTTTTCAACCAGACATTCTTTAATAAAATAACATAACATGTGAATTTAAAACTTTTTCCTTACTTTTTAAGTACACATTTTCCATCAATCTACTATATTAGAAAATAATGGAGCTCAAATATGCCCTAAATAGAATTTTTTTATTAATTATAATAGAATATGACAACTAAGATCATCTAAGAAATATGATAAATAATAAAAACATCTATTTACCAAATATGTTCAAATAATTTAACTTTTAAAAATAAATTAATTAATTAAAAAATTTAGCACGTGTTTGGTTAGGATTTTAAGCTAATTAAAATCAATTTTTTATTGTTATTTCACTATTCCAACCGTCATTTTTGAATTTTTCTCTCATGGATAGGACTCATTTTTACTTCTATCGATCAAAAAATCAATTCTCAAAATCCTCACCAAACACCCTCTTAATAACTATATTATTGTCTCACTTGAATGGAGACATTAAAATTACATATCAAGAATTATATAAAAAAAATTAAATAGGTACGTAGACGCTGCAACCGTTCCCTCGCCTTAAACGGGTAACCCCCGCCCAGCCCCAAATCCCGCCCCGTTGCCATCCTTAGAGTGGGGTGATTTTTTATGTTCAGTGACCTCATGAAGCCTTTTGCAAAATTAAGTGACAATTTAGATTATTGTTCACACTTCTCTAATAAAATAATATTATACGTAAATCCAATTTTTTTTAAAAAAAATTTAACTATACATTTTCTAAAAAATTACTATTCAAAAATATATTTTTCCCTTCTCTCTACAAAAAATAATATGTAAATAAAAAGGTCTTGAAAAAATTAACAGCTGGCAAAAGAGAAAGACATGAGTAAATATTAATCATTTTCAACGGCATATTCTTCAAGAAATCACTATTCCAAAACTCATTTTTCAAGATTTTTTTTCCTTTATAGAGAGGAGGGAAAAAATGTATTTTGGAATAGTAATTTTTAGATAATATATGATTTAAAAACAAAGAAAATTTTTGGATTTATGTGTAATATTATTTTATTAGAGAATGTATGGATAATAACCCAAACGGTCATTGATCTTTGCAAAAGACTTTCACGAGATTACTGAACTTTAAATATTACCTCATTTATTGCTAAACTTTACAATTTTTAATCCCGTTCATCACTGACCTAATATGGTTGCATATGTGGATGCCAAATTGGTTGAGACATAGTGTCATGTATACGGCATGTCAGTATTCTATCAAATTTTTGACTGACTGTGAGGTCAATGATAAACGTGATTACTAATTGCAAATTATAAATGATGAATGGAGTGATTTTTTAAAATTAAGTAATCATGTGAAAATCTTTTACAAAGTTCAGTGATTATTTGGTTTATTATCTCGCATTCTGGTGTAAGAAAGTTTCTAATGCATGTAAATTTGTTCAATTTTGAATATTACTTCAATCTTTCCGTACATTAAGCAAATTTTCAATAGCACTGTTGAAATAAATAGAATCTTGAAAGCCCTCTTTTGATCCGGAGAAGAAGGAAAATTAAGACCCATTTGATACCCATTATTTTTCATTAAAATGAAAAATATGACCGTTATCCATCACATCAAGCCACCACATTTGACTTTTTATTTCTTGTGTGGGCCTCATAACGACTATATTTTTCATTTTCATTTTCACAATAATGTGGTTCAAACGGGGACTAAGTGTTTCTATTATTTCAAGGACAGAAATAGACTTAGCAGCACGCACAAAATTTGACAACTTTGATTGGAAGATATCACAAAGAAAAATTGATTATAGGACCTGATTCTTGAAGATGAAGAAAACAAAAAGTAGTATTTCTTTTCCAATTGAGTACCATTAACCATTAATTTTTTGAATTTGAATTTTGATACGAGACGTACTCGATTATGGAAACTGGGTTTTCAATCTAAATTTTCTTGATTGCAAAAGGAGGCAGGGAAGAAATAAAAAAAAATTAAAGAAATGAATATATTACTTTTTAATGGGGATCTTCAAGTGATTAAAATAAGGTTGAAATATTGCGGACAAATTTAGTAATTTTTTAATTATAATAGGGATAAAAAAGTGTGATGAATATATAAAACTAATGCAAATATATAGTGTTAAAATGAATAAATTCATTGAGGTTAATATTGTAATAAATGTGGATGAATATACTACTTTTTATAAAATTTAAAATTTTAATTGGATAAATTCCGTTTGTCCCCATTTGGGTAAATGAAAATAGGTAGAATAGTATTTTTTTTTTTTTTTGAAAAATGAGTTATTGAAAAAGAAGGAAAGGTTCTCGATTTACATGAAATATATTTTATGGAAGATTGTTTGATTGAAAATAAGAGAAAAAAATGAAATGTAAAGAAAATGAAATTAATGGGTGCCAAACAAGAACTTAGGGTGTGTTTGATTACATTTATTTTCCATGGAAAATATCAGTTTTCCATCCAAATTTTCACTTTGAGTGTTTGATTGCTATTTTTTTCCATGGAAAACATTTTCCAACTTTTGAAAATATGCCTAATTTTCCTTGTTTTTAAGGAAAATATTTTTCTTGGGTAGAGGTGATTTTTATTTTTCACAAAAGATGGAAAATATTTTCTTTTCTAGGTAATATTTTCCATGTCAATTAAACACACCCTTAGAGTGATATAGATATATAAAAATTGTAGATGAAAATAGCTGCCGCCTATAATGGAACATTGAACTCTAAAAATATTGTCCCTGCATATTGAAAATATTTCCACTAGACCACTATGCGTTATCCTCATCTAAATCCAATCAAAAATCTTCTCCCATTTTTGCTTATCTCCGACTCTCTTCAATGGAAACCATTCTCTCTCCTCACTCTTTCTGTCCACTTTTCAAGGCTCCTCCTTTTTCCTCTCACTCTCTCCAACCCAAATCAAGTTCTTGGCTCAATCCAATTTGCTGCACCCTCAAAAAACAACAATCTGTTAAACAATCTTTTACTGCACCCACAAGTTGGTTTTCTCGAGTGCATCAGGGATTAGCTGCCCTTGCCATTTCTTTGGCCCTAAACTTTTGCCCAATACTGCCTAATGAATCTGCAGTGGCGTCTGAATTTGATGTTTTAAATGATGGTCCACCAAAGGAGACATACGTCGTTGATGATGCAGGTGTGCTCAGTCGCGTAACAAAGTCTGATTTGAAGAGATTGTTGTCGGATTTGGAGTCAAGAAAAGGCTACCACATTAACTTTGTCACTGTCCGCAAGCTCACTGTAAGCATTTCTATTTGTTTTGCTGCACGTTTTATTGTTGTCAGGATTAAAATCCCCTGTTGAAATGAATTAGGTTCTGTAAATGTGTGTACTGTAATAAAGTTATAGCTCATTGGTTTTAGTCCTTAGATTTAAGAATGTCTATGGAGGAAACACATATATCTATTTAAATTTAATCTTCAACGAGCTCTCACTTGCAGTCTAGACTTTATTTTGGTAGATTATGATAATTTTGCATAATTGGAGGCGGCCTGTGTATCTAAAAGCATAAATTGTTAGAAAGGGGGCACGATTGTTCTTGAAATGTAGTTTTCAACACTGACTTGTTCATGTCCTTTACCAAAGAGCAAAGCCGATGCATTTGAGTATGCTGACCAAGTTCTGGAACGTTGGTATCCTACTCTAGAAGAAGGCACCAACAAGGGCATAGTTGTTCTTGTTACCAGCCAAAAGGAAGGTGCAGTTACAGGTGGCCCTGATTTCGTCAAGGCTGTTGGCGATAACATTCTTGATGCTACTGTATCGGAAAATCTTCCAGGTATCACGTCTTTTTCACTTCTATCCAAATTGTGATGAATGTGTTAAACGTTATCGATTGGAGTAGATAGTTGAGTATATATGTGCACACTTCTCGTAGACATGTTTACGCTTGATGAAAATTGAAAATTCCCCGAATCCTTATTGTAGCTGGATGAAATTAGCTGTATTAGGAGGATTTCAAGAAGGATGTCAAAAGGCAGCTTTGTAAATTCTTCAACTACTGTAAAAGTGCTCAGAGAGTTTTCTCCTCTTTTTGTAGATAAATGATGAAGTTCAACAAATTTGGGGAGGTTACATTAACACTGAATATTGTTTTTAACGGAGCATAAACAGATATTTTAAGTATGAGAAATAGTTGAATATCATCAAAGGCAGAGATCAAACTTTACCTTTTGTAGCTTACATTGGACTGTTAAGTTGCTTTTTCCATATTTTGTGTCATGCATTCAAGAATTGTTTAATTTTGAGCGCATCTCCATACTCATGGATCCTTGTGGATGAAAGTTTCCTAGGTGGATGATATCGGCTCACTCATTTAAGCAAATGATGTTGAAATACTACATAATCATTAGCATTTTAGGAGTCTATCCTCAATGACATTGCTGATTGTCTTTTGTAGTCCTAGCCACGGAAGAAAAGTACAATGAAGCACTATTTAGTGCTGCCAACCGGCTTGTGGCTGCCATTGACGGGCTTCCTGATCCTGGTGGCCCCCAATTTAAGGACAACAAAAGAGAATCTAACTTCAAAACCAGGGAGGAGACAGAAGAGAAACGAGGTCAGTTCACACTTGTAGTTGGAGGTTTGTTAGTGATTGCTTTTGTTGTTCCTATGGCACAATACTATGCTTATGTCTCAAAGAAATGAGATTATTACATCTTTTTCTTATCCAGAATTTTTTATTTCACTTCGAGTTGAGTGAATGTGTAAAATGATCACCATATGTTCATATTGAATACTTGATTTTTATAACCTTAAATCAGTAAAATATAACATCAATTATAACTTCTTTCTTTTTTTCCTCCTCATTTTTTCGTTTCATGCAAGATCCTTTTAGCTTTCTTTCCTGTCAGTAGCCTTTGATAGCTCTTATCATTGAGAATTTTCAGTGGACATCAGAAGTCATAATCCAGGAACCTAAATCGAATAAGAATTGTAGGAACATGATAAAATAAAAGTACCATGAACTAAGATATCCCTATTTATGTATTTTTTGAAACCTTGTTGATAGGTAATTGAAAGCATTTTTATATTGAAAAATTGTATTTTCACTCTCGAAGCCGTTAACCAACTCATTCTAGCTGACGAGCGGCTCGCACGAGGTTTTTGTTGTTTGGCTCGACTTGCACCAAGTGGCTCGTCCAGCTCTCTGGTTCTTTGTTGGACAAGCACATCTTAACAGAACAGTAATTCTCATACCAGCTTCAAAGTTTCTGGTGGGATTACTGTTCTGAGCCTGGAGTTCTTGACAGGTTGATAAACCTTGAAAAGTGTTGTTTGCACTTGAGAAGTATTTCCATGCTGGATGACAAAAGATGTATTCGCCTTATAGTATTGACCATGATGTACCGGGTGGATACATAGTTATCCTTGAATTAAGGACCTTAATTAGTGTTGTTGACTTGGAAAATGGACCTGACATGTGGCCAGTAGAAAATAGCTTCACATAGGCTCCTCTCTGCTCACTTTTAACTCACCATTAGCCACTTGTAGCTTTTTTCGATGTTGGGTGAGGTCGCTAATACTCTGACAATCAAGTCAGCAAAGTGATAAACGAAAACGGGTAATTCCGATAGTGGGAACTATCGAAATTTGGATATCACAATGAAATGGGGAAGAAGACATGGGTATAGGTATCGGAAGAGGTGAAGGAAGGGCAGTTAAATGTGAAGCATGTGTCGTCATTTGCCTATCGAAGTATTCCTTCCTAGAGGTCAATCTCACTTCAGAGGTAAGCAAGCATTTAATGCTTCTTGACAAAGTAAATTCGACTTGACACTTTGACGTCTGAATGGGTGTCCCATCGATCAGTCATAAGGATTTTATTTTGGATAAATTTTTGTATAAAAGATCTCTTGGCATGTTGGGATGAAGCGCCGTGACTTTGCACCCTCGTCACTTCTTCGGTTCACTTGAATTGAATGGAATCACTTCGGCACTTCGGAGTTTATGTGATTTTGATCAGTTCTCCTTCTCCTTCTCCTTCTCCTCCGAGGTTTGGGGTCTCATTGTAGTAACATATCGGGTGATGTAGAGTGTAGGGCTTGACATCTGCCATGTGACTCATGATCTGAAGCCTCGTTGGGAGAGGCGTAACGAGTGTTTTATTATTTATTTTCTATGTGATACGGTTAATTGAACAAATTAAATTGGTTAAGCAATAAATTATATAGCATATATTTCTTTCTTATTTCTGTACAGTTTTATTCAAACCAGGGTATCAATCATACACAAACAAATAAGTTTTCGCTTAGAACTTACAAAGTACAGATGAAACTTATAAAAAATTAAAAACCTCAAACTTATGTCCACAAATTGCAATACTTATTATTCACTGCAGACGATTTTGCATGCTTTATTCCACCTATACAATTAGTTAACGAAAAATCAAACTTTTTTCCCATTATTTTCTTAAAAATATAATTAAGAAAACCTCAATCAAAATTCAAGCCATCATCATTTGCTGAAATTCATGATAATCAAGTTCGCCATTACCATCCATATCATAAACTTGAATCATGGCTACACACTCATCATATGATTTTGAGTCCCCTAATCGACTCAAAACCCTCTGCAAACTTCTGGGCGTGATCCGACCCGACCCTTTCTCCAATTCAAATATTTCGAAGGCCCTTCTCAAATCCTCCTCTTCACTTTCTTTCTGCATTAGTTTCATAAAATCTTGAAAATCCAGAAAATTATCCTTATCTGTATCAAGATTGTTGATCACTATTTCAGCATCCTCGTGTGACATATACTCTCCCACAGATCCAAAATAGGATCTTAGTTCACATGCAGAAATTTTCCCATCATTATCACCGTCAAAACGACGAAAAACTTCCTTGAACTCCTCCTCCCTGGAGTTGATACAACTCGAGTTTCTTCGTGGTGTCATAATTGGTGATTTCCGAGTCCCGGGAGAGTTTAATGATTTTGATTTGGGCTTTAGTAAGCTCAATGTAAGCTTCTTCGGAGAAAAACTACGAAAAGATTTGCAAATTTTAATGGGTTCCATTTTTTGTGACGTAAAGATGAGTTTCTGACCCTTGATATATAGGGGTCAGGGTCGAGTATTGTGTAAAAAGATTTGCAGGAAAAAGGATAGAGGAAATTGTAGCGCAGGTATAGTCAGTCTTGGAAAGTTGGGGCAATGGAATTGCCATGAAATTGCTAGGTAGATCTTTAATTAATAGGTTAAACTTTCGAATGCAGGAAACTGCATGGAAATTTCTTGGGGCCCCAAATAATTGACTTAATGCTGACCTTTCTCTAGTCTCGCGTAGGCACTCCGCAAACCCATTATGGGAATTGAAATAAAAGTGAATGAAAGATATGATTAAAAAGTTTTGAAATTCATAAAATATTTTATTAAAATTAATTATTGATTTTAATTTCGATTAGTTAAAAAATTTTAATTCGTACCAACATGGGCAAAATGTCTTATTAAGGGCCCGTTTGGTGGGGATTTTGAGAATTAATTTTTTGACCGTTAGGAAAAAAGTGGGGTCCACATGTGAGAGAAGATGTCAAAAATTACGACTTGAATAGTAAAATAACGGTCAAAAAATCAATTTTTTGGGGCAAAAAATCCCTACCAAACGGGGCCTAAGTCACTATCGGGCTCTAATTTTTTAAAATTTAGGTTCCATTTGATTCTCATTCTTTGGCCATAAAAATGAAAAATACGACTGTTATTCATCACATCAAGTCATTATATTTGACTTTTTATCTTTTATGTGGGCTCCGTAACGGCTATATTTTTCATTCTCATTCTTACAAAAAATAATTACCAAACTTGCTCATTCAACTCATTTTTAATTATATATATTTTATAGGATTCATATTTTTATCAATTTTCGAATCACAAATTTCATCTACTTTTATCGAATAAAAATTTCAATTTTAGCGAACCAAACAGATGTTAAAAGCCTGAACGAGTTAGCCGGGCTCGCCACTCTAGTGTGGTGACTTATGGCACAATTCAAACCTATTTTACACCTCTACAAAGTGGTAAGGGTTCGAGAAAAAGTGGATCCGGGAGGTATGGCAATGTAGGATTATCGAGTATTTTGTTTGGAAGAAATGAAGAAATTTTTTCAAGTGTAAATTAAATCTCATAATATACTTTTAAGATGTTTAAATTGTTTAATTGAGTCAGACACATTGGTACTTTGTAAATGTGTGCAAGCATATAAATACCCCGATTGGCCCTCATTAATTTTTATTCAATTTCTCTCTTATTTTCAATCACACAATCTTTCATAAAATAATGTTACACATAAATCGAAATATTTTCCTTCTTTTTCAACCACCCATTTTTTTTAAAAAAAAATGCTAATCCGCCCATTTTTATTTTCAAAAAATGGGAGCTAAACAGTGCAAGATATGGGTTGCAAACTTGCAATTGAGTCCACATGCAAAAACCAAAAAGTTACCTAACAAAATTAGGTTTATACCAATTTTATTAGTGGCTTTGGACGGTCAAAGATCATTGAGCATTTGCCTGATTCGAAACGCATTAAATATGGTATACAACGCGCAAAGTATGAATAATCATAACGTTTCAGTTAGGGATGAATATGATTTAGTTTAGACAATTTATGAAAAAATTTCAAATCAAATCAAGTGGTTTGAAATTTTTCCAAATCAAACCAAACTCCAATTTTTAAGTGCTTGTTAGGTAGGAAATTTGACAATTGATTTTTTGACCATTAGAGATAAATTGGATCCTACATGTGAGAGAATAATTTAAAAACAAAGAATAATTTAAAAATGACGGCTGAAATAGTGAAATAACGGTCAAAAAATTAATTTTAATTGACTTAAGTCTGTACCAAACAAGCACTAAATCAAACCAATCCAAATTACTTTTTCTGGTTTAATTCGGTTTAACAACAAAAAAATTTGCATACATCAAATAAGTTAAATCATAAGTATTAGTCTAAAATTTCATATTAAAACATAAATAAAGTTCTATAATTCTGATCATTATAATGTAACAATGTGATAAAAATATTATAACATCTTAGTCGATACTAATTAGTGCAACATCTGCAATTGTAAATCATGATTTATTATCCCCATAAAAATAAAAGTATAATACATGAATTCATTAATTATAGTTAAATGATATCAAAATAAAAGAATATGAATCGAAAGATCATATACGATATAATTCTATAACTTCTTGTGAATCATCAAATTATCTATCTTATCCAAATATTGATGAATCACCATAGGCTCCTCATTACTATACATCCAATTTTTATGGAAAATCGTCGCCTCAATATGCACTCAACGAACTCATAAAAGGAATCAAGAATCCGATCACTAATAGAAAATGCATAATTAAAAAATAATTGTGCATATTTAAATAGTTAAAATATTTTTAGCATTTTGGAAGACAGTTATGTATTTATTTGTATTTAATTTTTACCAAAGTATTATGTCCAAAAGCTCATTAGTCAAATCTTTAAAATGACCATTTAAGTAATCCACCAAATTATTCAAACAATTAACAGTGAAATCTAGAAACTAAGTTAAAATGTAAATAATTAATTAATTGATTTGACTAGAAAATTGAATGCAAAAATAAAACAAAAAAATATTGTTAATTAAAAATTCAAGGTAACCTACACAAATTAGAACCCCAAAAAAAAAAATAATAAATTGAAATATAGCAAATAATTAACAAATATAAGAAAAATTGCATAAACTGACTTGATAAGATAGCCAAAATTTGAGAAAATTATTAGTAGAAGAAAAAGAAATGTGTGAATTTGAAGTAAAATCTATATTTAATTACCTACTCAATTTAATGGAAGATCGATGAATATAATTCAATAATGATTGTTCAACACTTCACTCAATTTGAGGGTTTTGCATTTACAATTGTGACGATTGCTGGGCATAATTTAATTAATTAATTTGGATAAATAATTATCTATTTAGATATCGAGTTTAATTGAATTATGTTTACTATAAATGTAACTTTTTAGTTGGGATGTGTTCAATTTTAGCATTTGTTTGTCAATCATTCTCTCATATTCTATTACATTATTTTTTCTACAGTACTCATTTTTAATCATACATCGTTCATTAAAATAATATTACACATAAATAAAAAAAAATTCCTTCTTTTTTAACAACACATTTAAACATCAATCACTATTCAATACTACAAGTTTTGAAATTAAAGGGCCACAAACAGGGCCTTAATTAGATTGGATAAAATCTAAATTAATTTATTTTCAATTTTTTTTAAACGACTCACAGATTGAATCGGTTTGCAAATATTGAAATCTAAACCAAACTAATTATTTGACTTGGTTCAAAATCAAAACATTGATGGATCCATGTGGATCCAAATCAAAGATTTCAAAAAAGCAATTCGATTTGATTTAATAATTTGATGATTTTGTTGTTTCGTCCTGGTTTCAATTATCTTTGCCTATTATTTGTAATATTTATTTTCGTGTGTTTTAATGGGTCTTATTTTGAATTGTATAAATAAAAAGGTGCTTTGCGCGGGTAGTCGCTAACAATTAAAAAGGGATCAGATGATTGTGTAAGGAACAAACCTCTTGAGATAAAGTCTCAAAAAGGGGTGTTTTATTGGCGATAACTTTACAATTGGAATTTAAATAGAATGCCTCCAAGGGGCGCAAGCACACGAGTACTGAAAAGAAATGTTTAAATATATACTAAGAAATTGAAATTACATATTCTCTGTTTGAGAGTATTTAATTCGGGATCCTTTGCTCTATGTCTTTTCTTCCTTTTATATTCCCTTGATGATCTCTTCGTGATCAACCGCTTAGAAACTACTTAATTGCTTTATAACTGCCCACTTTCTTCATGGTGGCCAACGTATCGTAGAACTGCCGTCTCTAACTGCTGCCACTACTCTTTGTCGTTCAACCGTCTTTAACCGAACTCCTTGAATCGTGGAACGTGATAAGATTACTCAATAACTGTTTCGATAATTGCACTTTTGGATAATCATAACATCTTATGTTTGCTAAGATCCTGGGCGATTCGAAGGTTTGGACGAGAACAGGGTCATAACTCTGAGCTACTGCAATGCACTTCATTCGCTCAAATCTTGGGCGTCTAGCAAGTTTGAGCGATAGTGTTACCGTGTTCGTAGACTTCCACTGCATTCATTAATAACCCTATTTGGGCCTTTATCTTGAATTGCCCAGTTGGGTTTCATTCTTTGGGCTATTCGATTTGGGCTGCACTTTTAGCGTGTCAACAATTACCCCCTCAATATGGCAGAATTAATACCAATTATTAATTTTTGCCATATTTACTTTGTGTTTCCTAGTAACATTTGAAATTCCCAAAAATTTCAATCATTATTTCATTCCATAGCCTGAAAAAGTGCGACGCTACAAACCCTTATAAACTCCAAAGACACGTCATTTCGTTGTACCATTAACTCACGTATCATTATTCCGCGCTTCTTTCTCGCAATATTACTGTTCATCTTCTTGCTTCTCTGCTACGTTTTTCAAGCAAACTTCAACAAAACTTTATTTCGTTCCCTATGGCTTCTTCACAAACCTAATCTGGTGACTGTTTCAGTTTCGAAGATTTTCAAAAAATCCTCACTCGGGCATACATAACTTCGAACTTCCTTGCACCAGCCAATGCCGAACTCGATAAGTTCTATCTAGGTCCTTCATTCAACAATGACGAGGCCGTCGAACAAGTGGCGGTGGGCCAGCTGTTCCCTTGTACTCAAGGCCCTCCGTTTCTGAACTCTTTGCCGCTGAGGCCGCTTCGCGAAAGAGGTGTTCACATTTGGCTTAAATTTGATGTTATTTTTCGTAGATGGCATGCTCGCCTTGTGGGCCATGGTCCTACCAAGGCAAATTTTGATAGTGTTAGAATTTCTGATTTGTTAGAAATCTCTCCTCAACCCTCAATTTTTGATCCAACACTTTTTCCTATTTCTTTAAGTTTTTGGTCCTCTGAGTATAATACTTTTGTTTTCCCTCTTGGTCCCATGTCCATTACCTTATGGGATGTTGGGGCCCTAGTAAATTTGCCAACTTTGGGCGATACCATTTTTCCTGGTATTTTAATTTCTGGCGTCGCCCCAAAATTTGACAAAAAACTCACTGAGTCCTATTCAAGCCTGCAAAGCTGTTATAATCACTCGAGCGCTGAGCCTTCCCATGCTGAGCGTGTAGCCTTTCTTCAGATTTGGTTTTGTAAATATATTCTATGTGTGCCAAGTATGAAGCCTTCTATGAGCTATTTACCCATAGCGCACGAATTGGCACGTGGTAGGCCTCTAAATTTGTATTCTTTCTTTTTGGCTGCCCTCTATAGAGACATGACTTCTCTTCAATTCCAATTGAAGAATGGTGCATCTCCCACTGGCAGTGGGCCTCTTTGGTTCACTCAAATGTGGTTGAGAGCCTATTTTCCATCACTTGGTGCTCTATCCTTGTCCCTTCATTCTGCTAGCTGCTATGGGCTAGCTATTGACCCACTGAGCCCTGTAAATATGTCCAGAAGGGACATCTTTTCATTCTTTTATACTTTGAATTCGATTCCTTCTTTCTTTCCTTTTCTTCCCCCTTTAACTCTAGATTATGTGCAACCCCATCCACGCTGGACAGTGCGAGCACCTCTCTGCTCGTTTGGGTCCAGTTTTTAACCGGGAGGGAGTTATTCCATGATATTTTGACTGGAACTAATGCAAAAGCTAGGGTTGAAATATATGCTCCCCAAATTTTTGCTCGTCAACTTAGTTTTGGCCAAACATGGCCTGTTCCCCCTTGTTATTCAAGAAATTTGATAGATCGTTTCCACACCATTAATAAGGCAGAGGCAAAAGCTATAGATGCTCGCAATATTCTTTTTACGATTAACTTTTCATTAGCCCCCTTCAATCCTAGCCGTGCCATCCATCCCCTTTTTGAACGACTCTGGCCATCAATGAAGCGCAGATTGTTTGCAATTGATGCCAATCGTGCTTTCCATTCACTGGATCAGCCAAACATTTCTTCCACTTCTCCTGTTTTGGTCACCCTGTGTATATTAGGAGTCCTTCCTCCCCTGCTCGTGCTAAACAGTCTGTTCGTCCATCTACTTCTCTTCCTTCCAAGCCCACTGCAGCTAAAAGTGCCCCAAGCCGCAAACGATCAGACTCAGCATCTCCCATTTTGGAGAAGGATGATGATGATACTCCTCTCATTGTCAGGAGAAAGGTAATTAAATTAGTTTACTCACAAGCATACCTTTCTATATTTGAAACTTTTCTATGTGCTGATTGTTTATTTGGATTTCTTAGAAAAGTTCAGCCTCTCCTTTGAAGGCTTTGGCAGCTCCTGCTCCATCATCCTCTGCTGAGACTGCTTCATCCAAACCAGCTGATGAAGGGACTACGCTTAAAGAGAAACCTTGAGTCCTGGAATCCTCATCACAACCAATGGATGAGTCACCTTCTTCCCAGGGAGTCAACCCCCCAAACGTCGAACCAAAAGATAATAAATTTTTTGATGTTTTAACTTTACTTGTGCTATTGGTTTTTGATTTGTTGCTTTTTGAGTTCTACAGATGCTCCCATGGGTTTTCCCGTTGTGGCAAAGTCTTCTCGCCCAGACAAGGAGAAGTCCTCATAAGTGGTGGAGCCACATGTGGTAGATTTGGCTGGGGATATGCCGCCTCCCAAGATTGTTGATGAGGTAATATTTGCTTCACTTTTACTTCCACTTTGTTTATTGTAGTGAAAATCGTCAATGATAGCAATTTTCTTTGCAGGATGCTGATAAGATTGTGCGTTTCATCCAGAACTTGTTCACTTCCTGGGGGCAAGTCAAAACGTCTCGCCCTGCTTCAACCGGTCATCCTTCTGCTTCTTCAGAGGAAGATATGAAGTTCCTCAAACAGTCGATATTTGAGTATGTGTCCTTTATGGATATGGACATCGGTCAGGTTGGTGCTGCCAAACATAAGGATAAGCTTGAGCATTTGAGTGCGAAGTTGGCGCAAGCACTGACATTTCCGTCGCTCAATCTTTCTGCTGATTTTAAAACGACGTTGAAAGTTGTCCATTCCG
Organism: Olea europaea var. sylvestris; assembly: GCF_002742605.1. Classification (NCBI taxonomy): domain Eukaryota; kingdom Viridiplantae; phylum Streptophyta; class Magnoliopsida; order Lamiales; family Oleaceae; genus Olea; species Olea europaea. Next base: position 5,414,826 of record NC_036246.1, read on the forward strand.
AGATTCTCTCCTTGCTGGCCAAAAATGTTGATCTCAAGGCCAAGAGTACTCAATATCTTCGTGCTGTATCTGAAAGAGAGTCTTTGTTTCTGGAGATCAACAAAGCTGAGGACGAATTGAAAGAAATCTCTTCCGAAGTTATGATTGAAGACTCTTTGATGACCAGTTTGGCTGCACAGATGAAGGAGTTTCAAGCAAGGATGGACGACTGCAAGGCGAGAATGGCTGTTAAAAAGCGTAATGCCTCCCAAGGAATTGAGCGAACCAAGTCTTTGGTCGAGTAGTACAAGAAGCTGGAAGTTGATGATGATTTTGTAGCTGAATTGGATATCACTTCTTCTCGGCAGAGCGAGGATTGGGGGAGACTTAGGGAAAGAATTTGTTCGGTCTGGGGCGAATTGTAATTAAGACATATAATGCCTTAACTTTTCTTTTTGTAACTTTGTATTAACTTTCCCATTGTAACCTCGCACTGATATCTATAGGTAATTCTGAACGTACCAACAGCCATTATCATTAATGAACGATTAATTTGTCTTCTTGTGTATTTATTGACGTTGTCTTTAATCGTCAACCCCCAAGCATTTAACTGCTTTATGCGAAGATTCACGCACATTTTCGCTTGGTATTTCTATCTTTTTTCCCAAGATTTCGGGCCATTTGATTCCAGTTATTAGGCACGAATGTGGCTGTTCATATTTTGTCTCTTCACCGTCACGCCCCAATAAATGCACTTATATTCCACACTTGTCATTTTCATTTCCATTCTCTTCTTCAAAACCAATTTGCTGCCATTGTTTGGCATTTTGACAATTGATCAAAACATTCGTCTTCCATGGAAATGGATCATTTGATCATCCTATTTTGCCATCTTTTTTGATGTAACCTTTGGTATGGGAGATATAGGAAATATTCTTTGGCCAGCGAAGTTCTTCCCATCGTCTCCATGTTCCTTACAAGAAGTTCGATGATGGAAGACAATTTTTGAGGATGCCTGCAAGCCACCTTACTTGCTGAGAGTGCTTCTCAGTTTCCTTACCCGTTATTGCAGCGATGCATTTAGGAAGGCGATGTGAGGGTGCTTCTTCTTCCCTTTTGCTTGCTGAGAGTGCTTTTCTGCCTCTCTGCTTGCCTTTGCAGCAGTGTGATCAGGATAGCAATCAAGGCCAGTTCACCCTCTTACTTGGCGATCAACCTAGAGATTAGTTTGCTCTCAATTGTAACTTATAGAGCATTTAGTATTTTGTATTTTGCAACTTTGTAATGAACGTTTGATAATAAAGGAATTTATTTGAGCGTATTTCGCTCTGGCCCTTTTTTATTTACAATCGTTCAACGCGATTTGATTACGCTTTTATTTGTTCACTTTCCCATAAGGAAGGAACATATTTTTTCAAATATTTGCCATTAATGAACCTCATGTGCTTGGTGCCATCTAAATCTTCCAAATGATAGGCTCCATTAGGCAACACACTATTTATTTTATATGGTCATTCCCAATTGGGTGACCACTTGCCATACTTTGGATCTTTGCTATCCAAAGGGAGTATTGTTTTCCAAACCAATTCTCCCAGGCTGAACAACTTGACTATAACTTTTTTATTATAAAACTTAGCCATCTTTCATTTTTGAACTTGCAATCTATCTAGGACGTCCAAATTTAATTCGTCCAACTCCAATAAGTTTTGAACTAGTGATTCGGTATACTCATCACCACTTAACTTATGTTGCAAACACACTCTGATTGATAGCACGTTAATTTCCATAGGCAAAACAGCCTTCTGTCCATAAGTAAGTTGGAAATGAGTAATTTTGGTACTTGACTGAGGCGACGTCCTATAAGCCCATAAGGCCTTGTTAAGACATTCGTGCCAATTTCTGATATTTTCATCTATCATTTTCCTTATGATATTTTTTAGAATCTTATTAGAAGATTCTGCTTGTCCATTGGATTGAGCGTAATATGGTGTGTAGTTCACTAATTTAACTCCAAACTCGCTCAAGAATTTATTCATTTGATCCCCATTTAAAAATGTACCATGATCTACCATCAAAATTTGTGGAATTTCAAATCTATAAATAATATGATCACGGATAAATTTTATGACATTCTTTTGGGTGATCTCCTTTAAAGGTATCGCTTCTATCCACTTAGTGAAATAATCAGTTGTAACTATAACAAAGGTATGTTGCTTGGACGATGGGGGAAAAATCTTCCCTATCAGTCTATTGCCCAACCCTTAAACGGTCAAGGTTTGATAATAGGTGCCATCTCTCATGCTGGCGCCCTTTGTATTGGACCATGCTTTTGGTATACTAGACAACTCTTTGCATACTGAACGAACGATTCTCCCATCTTTGGCCACCTTGATGAGCTCCACATATCCCTTTGTGCACTTTAGCCATGATCATCTTGACTTCTTGCAAACTTACACATTTTAGCAATATACCATCAGAGTGTTTCTTAAACAACTCTTCATCTATCAGTGTATAATTTAGCAAACGCAACTTCATTTTTTTACTATTTCCTATATTAGGTTCTTTAAGAAATCTTTTAATCTTTGCCTTCCAATCTATTGCATCTCCATCTTGTATGCAATGAATTTTAATCGTTCTCGCCCTTCTTTGGACCACGGGCAATATTGTTCCATACTCATAATTAGACTTCCAATTTAAAACCTTTGAGTACCCTGAGGTCATCTGGGCCAATTCGTTTGCTACGTCATTATATATCCTATTAATACATTGAAACTCTATTTGGTCGAATTCTTCCAACAACTCTTGGGCAATTTCATACTGACTTATAATGGAATCACTTTGGCATTTAAAATCACCAATCAATTGGTGAATTACCAATTGAGAATCGCCTCTAACGATCACATTCTTTACCCCCATATCTATCATTGATTCTAGGCTCATGATTAAGGCTTCGTATTCGGCCTGATTGTTGGTGCACATTCTGTCCAAAGTAAATGCGAACTTGTAACAAATCCCTAAAGGATTTATCAAAGCTACTCCTACTCCTGCACCTTTAGAGGTTTTCGATCCATTGAAATATAAAACCCAAGGTTTTAATTCGAATGAATTGATCTCTAACTCAATTTTTTCAAACATATCAAGGTATGGATGATTGACCAGAAAGTTAGTCAAAGCCTGATTTTTTACTGCCTTTTGGGGTATGTATTGTATTTCGAATTCTAATAAAGCTAATGTCCAAAGGCCTACCCTTTGGTGCAAAATAGGACGAGAGAACATATACTTAACCAAATTTACTTTAAAAATTAAATAAACGGTTACGGGCTGTAAATAAGCCCTTAATTTTGTACATGTGAAATACAATACAAGACATAATTTTTCAATGGCAGAATAATTACATTCACATTTTGTTAACTATCTACTCAAGTAGTAAATCGCTCTTTCTTCACCAAATTGGTTTTCCTGCACGACCATTCCAACTATTGATTCTTTTTCAGCCGATACATACACTTTCATTGGCCGTCCTTGGATTGGTGACACCAACACTGGTGGATTTGATAAATATGTCTTTAGGTTTTCGAAAGCCTTTTGATGCTCTTCTTTCCAGACGAATTCGTCCTGATTTTTCAATTTTAAAAGCGGCGAAAAAGTTTTAGTTCGCCCTGTACAGTTAGAAATAAAGCATCTTAAAAAGTTTACTTGGCCTAGAAACCTTTACAATTCTTTTTTGTTGCTTGGTGGTTTGGCTTCTAAAATGGCCTTCGCTTTATTTTTATCAAATTCAATCCCCTTTTGTGTACTAAAAAACCAAGGAAGTTTCTTACATTAACACCAAATACACATTTCAAGGGATTCAATTTTAGTTTATATTGCTTCATTCGTTCAAATGAACATCTCAATTGTTCAAAATGGTCTTCTTCTTTAATGGATTTGACCACTATATCATCTACATACACCTCGACAAACTTGCCTATCATATCGTGAAAAATCAGGTTCATCGCCCTTTGATAAGTTGCTCCTACATTTTTCAGGCCGAAAGGCATAACTACCCATTCAAAATACCCTATAGACCCAGGGCGTCTAAAGGCAGTTTTGTGTATATCTTTCTCAGCTATATAAATTTGATTGTATCCTGAATACCCATCCATGAAGGAATACATTACGTGTCCAGCAGTTGAGTCTACTAGAGAGTCTACTGTGGGCATTGGATATTCACCTTTGGGTGTGGCTATGTTTAAATTTCTAAAGTCTATGCACACTCTTAATTTACCATTCTTTTTTAGCACTGGCACGATATTGGACAACCAATTCACATATCTGGCTGTTCTAATAAAGTCTGCCTTTAATAATTGCTCTATTTCTTTCTTGATCTCAGGAAGTACATTAGGAGCGAAACGCCTAGGAGGTTGCCTATGAGGTTTAAAATTAGGTTTGGTTGGTAATCTATGTTCCACCAAATCTCTATCTAAACCAGACATATATTCATATTTCCAATCAAAACAATCTTTGTACTCCTTTAATAAAGCGATAACTTATCACTAACCTCTTGATCGAGCATTTGGCTGATGAACGTTGGGCGATCTTCTCCTTCATTGCCAATATTCACTTTAATCAGAGGGTCTTGTGCTTGAGCGTATCCAGGCTTGGCGATCCTCATCACTTCATCATCCAATTCCCTTGTAGGCACTTCTTCTTCTAAACAATCCACCTTGTTGACTTCTCGGCCAATACTTTGTTCCAGCTCGAACACTGCCAATTTGTCTCTCAATGCTTTCAAGGCTGCTTCTTTTTTCGTCTTGTCCTTGCATTCTTTATTGAAAGCCATTAATTTGGCTTTGAAGGTCTCAATATCGTCCATTTGCCTTTGTTGCTTAGAACTCATTCAAAACTCCTTGATTATTTTTTTGCCAATTAATGGCTCCTCTAGGGCCACTATGTTTGGCCTCATCTGACTGAACATTTTAGTGAGTGCATCCACCGAAAATGGCTCTTTACTCTGCGCGACAATCTGAGTTTCTTCTCCATCTTGGACTACTCTGATAGGTCCATAATTTCCTTCGTACATGAACCTTTCCACTGAGTTTGCTTCTGCGACAAAAGGCTTATGATTGGTCTGCACCACCTCTGCTTCGCCCTTGTCATTCCAAAAAACTAGGCATTGATGGAGCGACGAGGGTATACAGCGACTTCCGTGTATCCAATCTCTTCCTAATAACACATTGTAACTAGTGGGATCATCTATTACAAAGAAGATTGTAGTCCTAGTAGTTGTTCCTATAGTTATGTCCAATGGCATAACCCCCTTTAGTTGAAGTTGCTCCTCCATTGAAACTTGTCAGGATGACTTCCGTTGGGATCATATCACCTTCTGTCTTTGCGAATTTTCTCATCATCCTAGATGAAATAGTGTTTATAGCTGCTCCATTATCGACAAGCACTTTTGCCACAGGTATGCCGTTAACTAGAGCTTTAACGTACAATGGCCTCAAGTGTTTGGTCAATTTCGTGGCTGGCCGCTTAAAAATAACCTTTTCTGGCAGCATCTATTTCCATTTCCTACTTGTCCTCTGTTGAGTTACCCTTTTGTGATAAGTCAACATGCACCATATCGCACTGAGCCTCTGTATCCTGAATTTCCTTTTTACCGTTTTCTAATGCTTCTTCTTCAGTTACCCAACCTGTGGGAGGAGGCATTATTCTTGGAGGTGATCCATACTTTTCAGAGCGAGGCACTCTCTTCTTCCTTTTGGGCATCCCGTACAACACGTAATAATCGAAAGAACGCCCAGATGGTTCTCCCAATAAGTCTACTTCAAGAACTCCCTCTTGATGTAGTTGCTTCAACAGAGTATTGTACGATACTCCTCTTCTTCTCCTTTCTGCTTCTAGATCGATTTCCTCTTCGGTGTCCGTCATACCATCATCTTCTTCACCATTTTAGGCCTCTCTAAAAGTTTAACCTTCTTCATATTCCAGCATGCATGCTTCCTCTTCGTTATCCTCCTTTTCTTCTTCTCCCTTCTCTTTATTCTTGAACTCATTGGCTAGTAAATAGTTATTAGCCACGACAGGAGGTAACGTACCAAACTGAATAGTAAGGGACTGATCTGGATCTTCTCCATCCCTTCTGTCTCGCTCAAACTTCGACCTCCCAGAAGAAGTCTCTGGCAATTCTTCCATAGGTTCGCTTGTACCAGTCTCTTCACTGTCTTTGAGAACATTTTGATTGGCTGTCTCGAGTAGTCTAGATGCCTTAGGACGTAGCATTCCCTGTTGTTGCATCATCATTTGCCCATAGTTCCGTAAAAAATGCCTTTGTTGGGTTCTAGTCATCTCATTGAAAGGTATCGCCCTTCCAGCCTTATACTGGAACGAATGCCATACATTTGGTTGGCAAGGTTGCGGTCTGAATGGTCTCCCGTTATTTACTGGCTTGAACCGCCTCTCAAAAGGCGGTCCCTTATAGAACGATGTACCCCGCCCTTCACCAGGCTGAGCGTTTGGGAAAAAACTAGGGCGATGGTGATGCTGCCATATCTCTAGTTTCTCTGCATTTGCACTCACTTCTTTTTTGCATCTTGCACATAAGACGTCTTTGTCCTTCTTGGGCTCCTTCCCTTTGATACGTTCAAAGACACTGGGATGTGGTCCAGGGTCTTCTTCTCCATCATCTATAACCAACTTGAATTTTGACAACTTGTTTTTGAAACCAGACGTCACCATGTTCACTCCAAGTGGCTGTGGAAAAGGATTTTCATTCACTGCCATCTTCCTCTTATCCTCGAACGTAATTCGTCTCAATTCAATGGCATCCTATAGCACATGGCGAAAAACCAAACAGTTGTTAGTCAAATGTGATCATGCATTATGTCACTTACAATATTTTTTACCCTTAACTTGTTCAGGGCTTGGCAATTTATGCTTATCGCTCAGCTTTATCTGCTTATCCTTATATAATTTATCAAATATAAGGTCAGATTTGGTTACATCGAACGAGAACGTTCTAGCCTTTATGTTTTCATTTTTTATAGGCTCATCCTTACTCGACGGTCTAGGCTTAGCCATTATAGGACAAGTTTATGTGTCTCCTTTAACTAATTCGGCCAAACACATTTCGGTTTGATCGTAATACTCGTCATTAATGGTATGAATATCAAATTTTGGGTCTCTATAATAAGTCCCCTTGCTAGAATTTTTCATTTGTTCTTCTTCTCTTATTAATCGTTCATACCTAATCACGTTCGCGCTCAATTGGAAAAAATCAGGAAATTCCTTATCTTGAAACTTTTTCTTCAAATCAAAGTTTAGACAACCTTGAGTGATTTTGACAAACTCTTTTTCGGGTAAAGGTACAAAACATTTACTTCTTACTGTCTTGAACCTTTGAAGGAAACCTTCTGCCTACTCGTTTGACATTTGACGTAGATTCACCAAATCGGCCAAAGTAACTTCAAACTCGATCTTATAAAACAGAGCGTGGAACAATTGCTCCAATTGTTGCCATGTTTGAACAGAGTTTGCTGGCAAATTGATGAACCAAGAGAAGGCTACTCCTGTTAATGAACTAGAGAACAACCTCATTTTATGGTAATCAGTTACGTCACCACTTTGCAGTGTGAATCGCCCTATGTGTTCTAGAGTAGACACCTCTCCTAAACCCTTAAACAGTGAGAATTCTGGCACTTTATACCCTCTAGGCAATGGATATGATTGGTCTACCCAATCAGGATATGGCTTTGTGTAAGTCGGTCTAATGACAGGACGTACTCCAAAAGCCATCTGGTCCTGTACGATTTTCATAATCTGATTCCTCAACATGACGTTGGGGTCATATGGAATTCCTACAGGTTGGTTGACCGGTTGATTTGCTAGAGGCCTGATGTTTGGTCCTTGGTTGGCAACAAAGTTGCCATGATTTGGGTCATTGTTACCATTAGCCTAAACATTTATTCCATCATTAACACGTGGGGTATTCTGCCCATTATTCAGGACATTATGTCTTACATTTAGGTTACCCCCCAAGTTAGATGTACCATTGCCACTATTCTGATTTGGTATTATACCACCCCCTGGTTTGAAGTAGAGGGATCAAAAGGTGATTCTACCTCTTGATTTAAACTTAGGACTGTGGGATTATGTCCTACAATTGTCCTAATTTGAAAGTAGTTTGCAAGAGGCACAACTGGCTGACAAATTTGACCTACTAACTTATTCATTATTTCGTTCAAAGTATTCAGTTATTTGGCCATGTTGTCATAATGTGCATTTCCATTCTGGGTAAATATTTCCATATTATGAATATTTCGTAGATTTACCTGTTCAACGACATCTTGTGTGAGTTCTCCGAGTAATGCACGCATGGTTCGAGGACTCAACTCTATCATTGGTTCGTAACGACTATGATTGCTCTGATTCTGTCTATCTGTTCGTGGAGAGCTATGTCGTTCCTCATATCGCTCGATCACAGATTGGACTCCTCCCTAACTTGCTACTTCCTTATCGAATTTCTGAGGCATATTGTTTGACCTTTTGTATCTTCAACACCAAACACCAACGTCCCACCGGGCGTGCCAAATTGTTTCGCGTGGCTAGTCGCTAACAATTAAAAAGGAATCAGACGATTGTGTAAGGAACAAACCTCTTGAGACAAAGTCCCAAAAAGGGGTGTTTTATTGGCGATGACTTTACAATTGGAACTTAAACAGAATGCCTCCAAGGGGCGCAAGCACACGAGTACTGAAAAGAAATGTTTAAATCTAAACTAAGAAATTGAAATTACATATTCTCTGTTTGAGAGTGTTTAATTCGGGGTCCTTTACTCTATGTCTTTTCTTCCTTTTATATTCCCTTGATGATCTCTTCATGATCAATCGCTTAGAAACTGCTTAATTGCTTTATAACTACCCACTTTCTTCATGGTGGCCAACTTATCATGGAACTGCCGTCTCTAACTGCTGCCACTACTCTTTGTCGTTCAACCGTCTTCAACTGAACTCCTTGAATCGTGGAACGTGATAAGATTACTCAATAACTGTTTCGATAACTGCACTTTTGGATAACCGTAACATCTTATGTTTGTTAAGATCCTGGGCGATTTGAAGGTATGGGCGAGAACATGGTCATAACTCTGGACGACTGCAAGGTACTTCATTCGCTTAGATCTTGGGCTTCTTGCAAGTTTGGGAGATGGTGTTACCACGTTCGTAGGCTTCCACTGCATTTATTAATAACCCTATTTGGGCATTTATTCTGAATTGCCCAATTGAAATTCATTCTTTGGGCTATTCGATTTGGACTGCACTTTTGGTCTATTCGATTTGGGTTGCACTTTTAGCGTGTCAACAAAAGGACTCATCTCTTTTACTGTATATACCTACTGTACATATATGGATGTATGTATTCATGATATATACGTATAATGGTTGTATAAAGGGAGGGGTGGAGAATTACGTATTCATGAATGTAAATTTAAATATTTAATTTAAGATTTTTAACAGTGGGATATATGAATGGGTTATTTGTTAGGACAATTATTGTCCCTCATTGTCAATCCTTCTTTACATTCATCTAATCATTATTTTTGGAAGAATTTATATAACGATTCAAATAGTAAACACTTAGAAATGAATGATGAATAAATTAATAATACTTCATATCCATTTGGATGCAGAGTTAAGAATAAAACATGACAATTTATAAATAATTTAAAAAATTTACAAATTGAGGATAATGATTTTTAAGAATGAAACGTTATTATAATAATTTAGGGTGTGTTTGATAGGAGTGGAATTCCAACTTTTCAATTTTTGGGTGTTTGATTAGCAAAATTTTTCAAGAAATTCATTTTTCCACATTTTTGTGCCACGTAGACTTTTTCCTTCTTTGTGGGGGGTGGGGGGGGGAATGAATTCTCACCAAATGGTGAGAATTCAATTTCCGGTTTACTGTAGCAACTTTTTTTTCGTTTATTATTTTTCTTTGTTGGCAATGGAAACAAATCCCTACTATATAAAAAGGGGAATGTGAGGGCACTGTAAAAAGTAACATTGTCTTGATCCATCTTTACTGTAACATTTTTGTTTTGTTTTTAATTGGGGGCCAAAAACTACGCCGTTTGCTTGATATATATTTTATTTTATTGTACACTACCTCCAAATTTACTGTAACACGCAATTTTCATTCCTCTCCCACTCCGATATAGATATATATAGTAGGGATATAAGAAAAATATCACTTTTATATATATATAAAAAAAAGATAGAGATAGAGATAATATGCGACAGAATTTTTTTTACAACATATTACTTGTAAGTAAAAAATTTGAAGAGAAAAGAATTAAAGAGAATTTTAAATTGAAGAAAACAATTATAACCTAAAACTACACAGCAAAAAATAATAATAATAATATCTCCGTGCTGTGCACGGAGCAAAAGCCTCCGTGCAAGAAGGGGAAAAGAAAAAAAAATTAGCTGAAGCCTCTGTACACGGAGGCAAAATGTTTCCATGCACGGAGACACCATCTCCGTGCATGGTGTGCATGGAGACATTTGGAGGCAAAGTTTATAATTTTTTTTTTATTTAAGTAATTGTTCTTTTTATCAATTTATTTAATTTTTTTATTCTTTTCTCTTTTAAATAAAACTTAATTTTTCAATTTTAACAGAATAATATTTATATATATATTTTTTAAAATTTTTGTAATTTTTTAAAATTATTTAAATTTTTATCTTTTTTCCAAGTGGGGAGAAAAAACTAGAGTGCATTGTTTTTTTTTTTTTTTTTAATTTTTTTTGGGCCTTCTTTTTTTTTTTGTAATTTTTTTTGGGCCTTCGTGCACGGACTCTTCGTGTTTTTTTTGTTTATATATATAACTTCTTATAAAAAGGGAAAGGAGCATATGCAATAATAAATTAATCCAATTTTACTATGCATGATGTCATTTTTTATTTTTCATTTTGTTTATGTCAAACAATTGTTCTTCCACACATCATGCCACTAGCATTAAAAAAATAATAATAATTTTAGTAAATATAAACTCTCACGAGCAAAAAAAAAGACGAAAAAAACTCCTAAAGATGACAAACCATGTGCGCAGAGTTGACAAACTTTCTGTACAGTGAGAAGTAAAAAAATATATTAAATTTTTTTTTACAAATAATATAAAAAAATCATTTTTATCTTCAACAAAAAAACACATTTAAAAATTAGCAATTTCATAATCACTTTTTTTTAATTCCCAAAAATACAATTATAAAAAAGAAAACAATATTGAATTACAAAAATCAATATCTACCAAATACGGTATCTAAAGACAATATGTGCAAATATGGTATACTGTATATATGGTATGATACAAATATATGCTATAAATACGATATGCTATAAATACGATGTACTGTAAATACGATGTGCTGCATATACGGTATAATGCAAATATAGTATGCTGTAAATACAGTATGATGCAAATACGGTATGTTGTAAATACGGTGTACTGTAAATACGGTATGATGTAAATACGGTATGCTGTAAATACGGTGTGCTGCATATACGGTATGATGCAAATACAGTATGCTGCATATACGGTAAGCTGTAAATACGGTATCCGTAAATACGCTATGTTGCATATACGGTATCTATAATGCATATACGGTATGAATGAATCCGATTTCGTCCACTACAATAAATTTCAATACCGTATATGCTGTCTATCGTATTTGCAGCTTACCATATATGCAGCCTACCGTATTTGCAGGTAACTTACCGTATATGCTACCTACTGTATATACAGCTTACCGTATATACCGATTTTTGCCCTTACAAATACCAAGAGTGCAGAACACCATACATTCACTTATCAAACCGAATGTCAGAAAAAACTTTCAGATATAAAATAAATATTAAAATATATAAAGGACAAAATATAAAACGCATATGAATATGCAAGTCGATTTATAATTATGCAGTGGCACATATTATACATTTTAAATTTCTTATGTCGGTGCAAAATAACTTTGAAGTCATTCTAGAGCAAATTAAACCACTGCAATGTCTATACTAGAAATACAATTGTGCAAATTAATATGAATTAAATCTACATTACATAGGACTTGGATTTATTTATAACAAATGTTGGTGATTAATCTAAAAATAATATGTGCAAATACGGTATGCTGTAATACTATATGTTATAATTAAGATATAACATATTATACGTATATGCTATAATACAATGTACAACATAATATAATGAGAAATTGTTGTTGTTCATTTTTTTTTGTTATATTATTGCAGTATGCATATTACAGCATATAGCTTACCGTATATGCTATACAATCTGAGCGGTCATGCAGCGACCTCTTATTTTTATTTTTTAAATTTAATCATGCAACCTAATATTTGTTTAGTTTGTTATTTTATTAGTTAAAAATATGCATTAAATATAATAAAAAAATATAATTACAAGAATAAGTTTAATTTCAATATAATACAAAAAAGAAATCTCAAAGAAATAATCATTGCTAACAACAAAAGAATTTAGAAAAATGAAGAGGACAAAAACGAAAAAAGTAAAATTTGTGAAAAGAAGAAAATGAAAGCATGATACTAAAAAATTTGGCATTATTGTTTGAATGGAAAATATTTATATGTGAAGCGTTGTATTCTTCGGGAACATCGGAGTCATATGTGACCTTTAATCCAGAATGGTCAAATATGGTCATGCTGAATGTGGAGTTTCCATTATATTCAAATACCAAAATATGAGCATCCTGTAAGTTATGATGGTCAAAAAATTGTTCACATCCATCGGCAAAATATATTCTTCCATTATCTCTTTCCAATCGTATTGTGACAATTATACCATAATATGCATAACTCGTACTGTGTTACAAAGTTGGCGTCTCCAATCGTTGACAGAGGATCTGGGAAGCATCTATACATATACATTAAAAAATATAAGAGAGATATTAAGAATGCATCCATTCAAATGTGAGAGGAGAAACTCTTGTGTGACTAACTAGACGAGTATTATGGTTTTGTGGAGGAGTAATGATTCTGAAGAAACGATGTGACACCTCCATTCTGTCTCAATATAATACAATGAAAATTTTGTTAGAATAACTGTATTATTTACGTTGTGGAGGCCCTAATATAGATTTTAAGGTAGATTTTACAGTATAGGCGAGTTAGAAAGTTTGTTAATAGAAGTTCCATGTAAGATAAACTTTGTATGTGATCTAAAAAAAAATATATTCTATATATCATTGTAGAACAATATCGTGAAGTTTGGTGAGAAATTCATGATTAGTGTTCGATTTTTAATAGAAGAATTGAAGATTGACATTTAGTCCATCTCAATAAACAAGATGTAAGTTAAAACTGTAAAATTTAGTGTTGAAAAAATAGCTATGGTAATCAGGAAAGAGTAGATAGACACCTGATTTTCATTTTGTTGAGCACCTACAAGCAAAGATATGTAAATATTTTATGTGAGGAGTGATTTAAGGTAAATTTTGAAAACATGGGACGCTATTTAAATTAGAGGATATGTGCTTTCTATATTTTTTCCTTTTCTCCAGATTTGACAAGAGGTTCACAGGTTGTAGAAATGGACAATATGTAATCTCTCCGGAGCAAAACCCTCCGTGCACGAAGACATTAGTCTATATATTTGTCCGACCTAGCATATCTATATCTACAATAATGTAAAAAAATATTATTAATAATAATAATAAATATCCATGCTATAAAACTAAAAATGCTGATTAATAATATAAGATAGAATTCTAGGAGATGAAAAGTTATTTGTGAGTAAAAAAATTAAAGAGAAAGAAATTAAAAAGAATTATAAGTTTAAAAGAAAAATTATTTATGATACAAAGAAAAAGAATTTTAGGCCTGGCGCTTATTTTTTTCCTTTACGTTGTAAGATAATTTTTTTTTAATTTACAATTCTTTAAAATTGTTTTATCTTGTCTCTAAATTTACTTTATTTTAACAAGCAACAATTAAATTGAAAAATTAAACTTCATTATAAAGACAGAAGAATTAAAAAGAAATTTCAATTAATTTTTTTTTATCTATATCTAATGAGGGAAAAATAAATAAATAAATAAAATAGCAGGCCTCTATACGAGGTCTCCGTGCACAAAGTCTTTGGGCTCGTGCACGGAGTCATTTTATTATTATTTTTTTCTAAACTAACTACAATGATATATATATATATATAAGTTTCCATGCACGGAGTCATTTTATTATTATTTTTTTCTAAACTAACTACAATAATATATATATAAAAAAAATTATATCATCGTAGTTGGATATATCTAATCATTTCAGACAATATTTAATTTTACAGTAATATTTTTAGCAATATTGAATTCTTTAAATTGAATTTATCTAAATATTACTTTAGATTAAATATTAACTCAAAGTTTTTAGTATATTTCTTAACATAGTAAAACGTTTGCTTGTATATATATATATATATATATATATATATATATATATTATCCATGCATTCTATGCACGAGGAAGCCAGTTGTTCTTTTCCAAAATTTTGTTTAGATTTTCCCTATTATATTGTTTTTATTCATTAGGCATGTTTGTTTAAATAAATAATAATTCGAAATATTATATCTATATATGCACGCTTGTATTTGTCTGACTTAGCATAATATAATAATATTTTTCTTCCTTCCTTATCAGTATGGTATATTTTATTATAATTTTTGTGTTTAAGTTTTGCAGTTAACTTCGTGCTGACATAGCTTGCTTGTTTGCACAGTCATAATGGGTGGTTGGACGCCTACATTTCTCCAGCTTCAAATTCTTGAATCTATATTTCATCAAGGCAACATAAGTCCAAACAAATCGGAGATTGCACAGATAGTCTCTCAGTTGTCGTTATATGGCCAAATTTGTGATAAGAATGTTTGTAATTGGTTTAAAAACAAACGTGCTCGTTCAAGAACGTCATCCACACAAACACAAAATTCTCAACTTAAGCCAATGGTAAAAGAAGACAAATTACGTAAAAGGGTTTTAGGTATAATTATTTGTTGAAATATGATTTTTTGTTCATTTTTTTCATTCTCTTTTCTACGTAATTTTAACATACATATTTGGCATTCTCTGAAAGTTACTACACGTTATGCACCAGAAAGGCGAACTAGATGTCGTGACTTTGAAACATGTTTTTTTTTTTAATGATATCTTTTATAAATCTTATTTTTATTTTTATGTTTTTAGGTTGTATTGATGATTGTATTGGATTATACAAGGATAAAAGTATTTGTCTTCAAAAAGATTTTGAAAATGAAAATGAAAATAAGAATGAAGTATCAGAAATTCCTAATATTTTACCTGATTCTGAAAGAGTTGATTCCAAACGAATAGATCTAAGAGATATTCCTGCCAAATCTTATTTTCTTCCATCATCTACAATTTGTAAATTTGTAGTGCAAAAAAATTTCATAAAGAAACTAAGGGCTTTTGTTATTGTGATGGAAAAGTTAAATTACAGTTAAATAGTATTCCTCCTGAATTGTTTGAACTATTTACTTCACTTCATGTGAGGCAATTGCTTTTAAAAAAATTGCTCGTACTTATAATAATCATTTTACTTTCACTTCTTTTGGTGTTAAGTATGATAAAAATTTGTGTAGAAATAATAAAGGTACATATAAATTTAGAGTTTAAGGACAAGTATACCATTTTATAAATCCATTGTTACCAATTGATGGAAAACCAGCATATTTACAGTTATACTTCTATGATACTGATAACAAAATCACTAATAGACTAAAAAATTCTGACAGGCTATGTGAAACGATGAGAAAATCGATAGATGTCTTGAAGATTAATCCATATTGTCGTTTTTTTCGATCATTGAATGAAATTTCTGATCTTGGTTCATGTCATATTATATTTAAGTGTGATCCAGGTCTTGACCAAAGACTGTATAATGTGTTATCCTGTGAACAAGTGGCTGCTATTTGGGTTGATGAAGACCTGTCCGCCAGCGTTCAAAATCGCGATATATTAATTTATGGACATTCTAACACTACACATAAAGTGAATTACTATTATGGCTGCTATGATCCACTTCAGTATCCATTGATATTTGCCTACGGAGAACCGGGATGGCACGAAGGTATCAAAAAAGTCAATTTGAATACTTCTTCACTCACCGATAAAAATTTTATACAAATTAATAACATTCATTCGGCTGAACAACTTTTGGAAATGGAAGAAAGTGGTAAGTTTTATCATCCATCAAATTGTTTAATATGTAATAAGAGAGTATGTAATTATATTCTCATTCTCAAATTTTTTCTTCCTATTTTTTTTCAGTTTTGACGAAATCGAAGAAGCGAATGAATGTATCTTGTCGTGAGTATTATTGCTATAAACTTCAAGTAAGGCTTTCAGATAATTCTATACTTCTTCATACGGGTAGACTTCTGCAACAATATATAATAGATATGCATGTTAAAATTGAAACTGCAAGATTGGATTATTTTCGAAATAATCAAAAGATTATAAGAGCAGAGCTTTACCAAGGAATTACAGATAGTGTACAGAATGGTGAGAATAGAGGCTATAAGATTGGTAAATTAATAGTGTTACCCACAAGGTTTATTGAAGGTCCTAAAAATTTAACTAAAAGATATATGGATGCAATGTCTTTAGTTCAAAGATACGAAAAACCCGATGTATTTTTAACAATGACATGCGATTCAAATTGGCCTGAAATTAAACAAGAATTGAGACATAGTGATGAAATACAAAATAGGCCAGACTTGTTAGCACGAATATTTCGAGCTAAGTTTGAGGAATCAAAAACACATTTATTGAAGAGGGAAATTCTTGAGCCTGTAATTGCTTATGTTTATGTGGTTGAATTCCAAAAAAGAGGTCTCTCTCACGTTCATTTTCTTCTTATATTTAAACGAAATTTTAAGATTACTAATTCTCTGCAAGTTGATGAAATTATTTCGTGTGAAATACCAGATAAAAAGAATAATTCTTATCTACATACTACTGTGATCAAACATATGATGCATGGTTCTTGTGGACAATTAAATCCTACAAATGTTTGCATGGAAAACGATGGTACTCGTAAAAATAAATATCCAAAAGAATATATTTTACACACTTCATTGAGTAATGATTTTTATCCGCTTTATAGACATCGTAACGATGGTGTTACCGTTAAAGTCAGAGGATGCATACTAGACAATAGATGGGTCGTACTATACAATCCGTATATTTTAGCTAAATACGATTGTCATATTAATGTATAAATATGTTCTTCTGTTAAAGCTGTGAAATATTTATATAAATATGTATACAAAGGACATGGCCGTTTTAATTTTGCTGTGAATAAAGAAACTAATGAATGTTATATAGATGAAATTTCAAATTATCAAACTGCTAGATGGATATCTGCGCCAGAAGCTGTTTGGAGAATTTTTAGTTTTGATTTATTTGACTTTTCTCCTTCTGTAATTTCTTTGCAATTACATGTTGAAAATTCTCAATTAGTTACTTACAATGAAAGTGATGATTTATCAGAAGTTGTAAATAAAGACTTTATCCAACGAACAATGTTAGCTGAATTTTTTCAAATGAATTTTTTTGATGAAAAGGCTCGGAATTTACTTTATAAAGATTTTCCTACATACTTTGAATGGAATACATATTTACGAATTTGGAATACTATAAAAAAGTAAAATGTTATTGGTAGAATAGTTGCTGCTAATCCATCTAAGGGTGAGAGATACTTTTCAAGAGTTCTAATGAATCATATTAAAGGACCAAAATATTTTGAAAATTTAATAACAGTTAATGGTGTTGTGGCACCTACCTATCGTGAGGCTGCATTCTTACA
>NC_036246.1:5432806-5434872 GCF_002742605.1 Olea europaea var. sylvestris
AAGTTGTTGGTAAAAGTGTAAATGATTTTTGCTTTACGGATTTCGACGTTGCTGTAAATGAAGTTTGTCGTTAGCAAATATGATTTTAGAAGAAAATGCAAATGTCAGTGTTGAGTCTGACATACATTTTACATAGAGTTTAAATAAGGAACAACAATTTGCTTATAATAGTATTTTAGATTGTGTTTTCAACGATAGAAATGGAATTTTTTTATTGATGGTCCAGGAGGTACTGGCAAAAATTTTTTGTACAGAGCATTACTTGCTACAGTAAGATGTAGATAACTCATTGCATTGGCAACAGTATCATCTGGAGTAGCTGCTTCTTTATTACCTGGTGGAAGAATTGGTCATTCGCATTTCAAAATTCCTCTTCAAACAAGTCCTGATATGTGATGTTTGGTAAGTAAACAATCAGCACTTGGTCAGCTTTTAAAAATGACGAAGCTAATTGTGCAGGATGAAGCACCAATGGTTAATAAATATGCTTTTGAAACTTTGGATAAAATGTTAAAAGATATTACTGAATATAAATTGTCATTTGGTGGGAAGGTCATTGTGTGTGGAGGATATTTTCGTCAAGTCTTGCCAGTGGTACAAAGAGGAACAAAAGATGATATTATGAAAGCAAGTTTAGTATTCTCATATTTATGGCAATATTTTAGACAACTACCATTAACTCAAAATATGAGAGCTGGATTGGATCCTTCATTTTGTAAATATTTACTCAAAATTGGAAACGAAATTGAAAATGAACATACACGTCGCATGATTAAACTTCCTTCAGATATTGTCATAAATTTTGAAGATGAAGATAAATCATTGAAAAAGTTAATCAGTATTGTGTTTCCAAATTTTCACACTTATAGTAACAATTTAAATACTATGATGAATAGAGTTATTTTAACTTCAAAAAACGAATATGTAGATATGATAAACAATATATTAGTTAAACAAATTTCAGGAGATACATTTACATATTTCAATTTTGATGAAGTGATTGATAAAACAGAAGGATTTATTCATGAAATTTTTTTGAATAGTTTAACTCCAAATGGTATACCTCCATATGAACTTGTTCTAAAAAAAAATTGTCCTGTTATGTTGTTAAGAAATATTAATCATTTGGAAGGCTTATGCATTGGAACTAGACTTATTTGTCGTGAATTTAAACAAAATGTTATTTTAGCTGAAATTGGATGTAGTGAATATAGTGGAAAACAAGTATTTTTACCTAGAATTTCATTTATTCCACTTGAGGGAGAAAAACGTTCAGTACTATTTAAAAGAACTCAATTTTTCAGTTCATCCTTGTTTTGCTATGACTATTAACAAATCTCAATGTCAAACATTAGATTTTGTAGGTCTATATCTGCCTGAGCCTGTGTTTTCACACGGTCAGATATATGTTGTGTTGTCTAGAGCAAAGACAAGACAAAATATAAAAGTTTTGATTAAGCCAGCAGACGAAAAAAATTGCATATTAGTTGCACAAAAAATGTGGTGTATCTGGAAATTTTGAATTTAATACATTCTATTTGACAAGTCTTAGAATTCTAAATTGTCCAGAATTAATCTATCATCTTGTTGCTGTCAAAGTGAAGATTTATACAACAATACACAAGGTTGGTTATTTTCATTTTTTTTTAAATTATAGTTATATTTTGTTTGATAAGATACTTAATTTTTTTCATCATCTTTCTTATTTAGAGTATAAATATGAATATTTAACAATTAATTTATGAAACCATGTAAAATTGTGATATTATAATGTTGATTCAAACTAAAACATTGTCAATTGTTCAGCTTTATCATGATTTCACAACAGTTATTTTTTTCTATATCTACACCAACAATATAACAAAATAATAATAATAATAATAATAATAATAATAATAATAATAATAATAATAAATAAATAAATAAATAAAACATAACATAAACTTATTACATAACATTTACTATCATTACATGACCATATAACTAAGTAGAGGAATGAAGAATAACTAAGAAGAAGAATGAAGAAAATATTCATTGTTACAAATATCCACTAACATCTTCCGTCT